>NC_141162.1:61928412-62254245 GCF_053477565.2 Lygodium microphyllum
GGAGTTACAAGAGAAGAAATCCCTTCTCAAACAATTTAAGAAAGAAAAAAAGAATGATAACAAAAACAAATTGTTTGTCGTAACATATACAAAATGGAAAACAATGAAGGTTGTGATGTTCAAGATCGTGAGGCGTATCTTAATCAGCATATCCCATGTCCTTGCTCTCAATGTAAGCTGGCAATTAGAGGAAAACATTGATTGTCTATAGAACACGTATGACACTTCGGTGAGTTTCAATCTGAGATCATTGATCAGGTGATCTTAGATTTTGAGCAAATGGTAAGAAAAGTTTATATCAATCATGCATTGTATACACAAGCTAATTGAATACCATATACAAAAAGATTGGGTGTGGCTGGCAAATTTTCTATCTAGGGAGGTGAAATCTCATCCCAAGGAGGAGTGCACCCTTTGTGGCCAATTAGAAGAGTTCATGGGCGTGCGATGGATGGAGTGCCTGAGCCAATCGACCACTTGGAAGGTACTACCCAATCAATACCGTCAATACTAGAGGAGACAGACAGTCTTCATCGAGACTTACCTATAATCTTGGAGCCTGAGATGGAGGCAATGATCGATGCATTGATTCCCATGGATGTCGAGACTTCTGATCTGCTTAGAGAGAAAGCATCCATACCATTATATGATGGGTGCCGAGTATCTCGCCTAAAGACAATACTTGCACTTTTAAGTGTGCAAGCAAAATACAGATGGAGTGATGAAAGTGTGACCGAGTTGATCATGTACCTTGTACGTATGCTTTGTTGATTTCTTTTTGGCACTATCATTAAAAACATTTGTGCTTTTTCAAGGTATTTTATGATTTTTTTGAGGTTACTAAAGTATCGTAAATTACCACTTACAAATACCATGCCTGAGTCTTGTGATGATGCACGACATGTTTTACAAAAGCTTGGCATGGACTACAACAACATCCATATATGTATCAACGATTGCATACTGTTTAGAGGAGAATATGAGACTATGAAAACATGTCAAAAGTGTGGTTCTCATAGGTAACGATAGGACTTGTAAGGGCAAACCATCCCTCAAAAAGTTCTTAGACACTTTCCGCTTATCCCCTGCATAAACTACATGTTTCGTACGTCTGACATGGTGAGCTTGACAACGTGGCATGCGCAGAGAATAGGTCCACAGATGGAGTTCAACGAATATCAGCAAGTTCACTCACATGGAGCCATATTGACTCTTTGTGCATCTTGTAGATGAAGTGGAGTTTGCTGGACCTGTCCATATGCGATGGATGTTCTTCTTGGAGTGCTTCATGAAAACCATGAAAGGATTTATGCGACAACGAGCTCGGCCAGAAGGTAGCATGGCTGAAGATTGGTTGGTGTTTGAGGCGCTAGTATATATTTCACAATGGATACCAATGGTGGATTCAAACAACAGTATGTTATGGTCGCTGAAGGACGATGATAAATTGACCGAAGATGTGGTGGTTGGAAATGGGGTAGAAAAAAGAATGGATGCTGCAATGGAGGAGAAAGTGAATCGCTTTTGTATGTTGCACCATGTCTCTATGGAGACGTGGCTCACTAGGTACTAGCAAGCTAGAAAAGATCCAGAGGAAGCATGATCTTAATTTTGACGTAGTATACGCCATCGACCCACAATCCTCATTCTACCTTAAAGGCTACTTCCAAAATCTATAGAGTTATATCATATTCAATGCATCATGATAGAAAGACTCTATTGAAACCACTCTTGGCTTACAAAATTTCTTCCTATACCTTACAACATTAGTTTTAATTTATCAAAATTAGAATACACAATATAGAATATTTAGAATTGGATACCTAGCTGAAACACATCTAGCTTGGTTAAGTTAAATATTTTGTAGGGGTGCTAGTTAAAGTACTTTTATCCTACTTTAGCTAGCCTCTTAGGTCGCAATGATGTTTATACATATGATATGCTTGGTCTTAAGCTCTGAATCCAATCAAGTTCTTTAATATTCCATAATATTCTCATAATGTTGTAATTCTGAAACAAAGTAGTACTCTATCATCTCCACTATTGATGCCATTTGTAATAAGTCCCTTTCGGCAAAAACTTGTGTGTGGGGATGGAATGTAAATAACTGAAAAGACATTAATATTTTTGAAAAAAAAGGGAAAAATACCATCTACACAAGTTTGGTATAAAAGATGTAAAGTCAAATTTTAATCATTGAATAATAATCAGAAGTCTCTTTTATCTTCACCTTCTTGCATAGCTATTATGATTGCTCTCACATTTTCTCTCTTATTTCTATCTTGTTTTGTGTCCTATTCTTTCTCTCTCCTCCTTATCTCTCTTTTGGAATATTTCTCTCTTCTCTTTCTTTCTAGTTCCTTTCTTGTTGATAGCACCTCTACATGTTTACAAATGAAATTTCAAGAATAGTTCAAAAATTTTCCTTGAGTACATTTTGATTTGGTGGTTTCATCCACTATTTGAAGTCTAGTTCAATGGTAAGGCTTAATATGTAATGGAGGCATGGAGATTTTCCATTGGCTTTCTTGTTGTTATGCATATCATTAGACTATGATACCCATCATCATACCAATCGTGTACATCACCCATACAAAGACCACAATCATGGTCCATGTCCCCACCATGTGTGCATGCACATGAATCTCGTGATGATACAAGATCATCACCCATATGGATCTCTATCAAGGTCTGCATATCATTAGACCATGATAGCCATCATCATACCCATCATGTACATCACCCATTGAAATAAGAAAATCTTGATCGATGACTTATTTAATAAACATCTTGATTTTTGTTAATCATGTGGACCTCCATCAATCGAGGTAGACCAAGATAGCCATAATTATACATCACCCATGCAAATAAGTAGACCTCCAATTGAGGTCTTATTTTCTAAATATCTTGAGTTTTGTTGAGGTCAAATTTGCAAATATTTCTAGATTCATATGTACTTATTCACACTCAAATGGGTTTTCCATTACATATTTGGTCCTCATCTTTAAGAAAGCTAGAAAAAAGCTTAAAATCTCCATACCTTGATTAAGCTCATGGTGTTGTGAGATGATGACCTATAGTTAACACTTTGGCTATGTTTACTCATAGCTTTATGGACTACATTTAATAGCCAATATTTTTTGCCTAATCCCATCAAATAGACCGAATTTTATTGCTTGCTTTTCATGCTATCAAGAGAGAAGAGTCTCAACCTAAATGCAAATACCCTATTTTTCATAAACCTCTAGACATGTCTAATGACAATAGCTATCAAAACATTCTAGATTTCTAAGGATTCTTCAATCAGCTTGCCCAAGTCCCCAAAAAGGACAATACTAGTATCTCATTTATGTGTTTGAGGCAAAATTTCTAGAGTCAAGGACTGAGGTGGTTAGTAGGACTTAAGGTAGTTGTACAACTTCTAGGTCAAAGGTACCTAGAAGTGGCAGTTGAAGGGGTAGTGGGCAGAGTCCCCTCCCCTCTCTCTCTTACACACACACACACACACACACACACACACACACACACACACACACACACACACACACACACACACACACACACACACACACACACACATGCATGCACGCACGCACGCACACACACACACACACTCACTCACTCACTCACTCACTCTCTCTCTCTCTCTCTCTCTCTCTCTCTCTCTCTCTCTCTCTCTCTCTCTCTCCTATGAGTGGAAATAGAGGGGGCATAGATCAAGTAATAATAGATTAGACTTCACATTTTATATAGTTGCAATAGAAAGGTGTAGCCTAATGTTATAGAGAGACACACATTAAACCATTCATTATTATTATTGTGGTATAATTATTTTTTATGACCAACAAGTTATTATTGGCTATCATGAGCCTTAACATCATACTATTGTATTCTTCAATGTTATATATCATATTCCCAAAACTTCAAATGATTTATGTTAAAAATTTCAAACTTGTAGAGTGTTGTATTCTTAGGTCTCAGCAGCTAGGCCAAAATTTCATCTTTGTAGTAGAGAAGATGGGTTGTGACACTAGAGAGCATATGGAAAGAGATGATGGCCAAAATGTGGGACCCCATCACAATAAGTGATTGTCAAAATACAAGAATATCATTTTATCTTGTTTGCATTATTGCATAGATTTTCATAGCATCAATAGCATCAGTTTAGACTCTTATAGTGACCATAAAAGTAATGTCTATGATTGATGAAGTGACTTAAGGACGCATTGCCCATGAGGACGTTATCACATGGGATTCATGCGGGGGGTTCATGAAGTTGCTCACTCCAGGGACACTTTGAGATGGGAGAATTCAACGAAATAAAACTTATCCAAAAGAATTTTGAATAAGGAAAAAAATCTTGATTAAATAATATATAGGAAACTTATAGGTTCATAAGGATTTTGGATTAGATCAAAAGAGTTTTGGGAAATACAAGGATGAATTCTCAACTTAAGAGAGAAGAGAAGTAGGTGGGATATCAGATTTTATGGAAGAATTTTGAGGAAGGTGAGAATCACTAAGCTCGAACTCAAAAGTCACTTCAAGGAACTCGATGATGAACTTCAAAAGTAGGCGAGAAGCTTAAAGTTCAACTCAAGCCAATCTTCATAGCGACTCGCGATGACGAAACTTCGATGTAGGCGAGGGGCCAAAATCTCATCCTCAAGTCTTCTCTCCAAAATTTGATGACAAACTTCAAAGAAGGCGAAGGATACAAGCTCAACCTCTAGCCCTATACACTCAACTCGATGACAAGATCGAAGAGGGTGAGGGATACAAACTCCACCTCTAGCCTCTCCCACTTGGTTTTATGGCCCATCTCTCTCTCTCTCTCTCTCTCTCTCTCTAGCACCACTAGTGCCTCTCTTATATAGACTTTTCAATTACACTCATACCCACGTTGAACTATTGAGCTTTTGCTTTTCAAAAAACTTTTATAGCTTGAATGTTTTTTTAATAAGCCTTAAAATCTTAAAGGCTATTGTTTCAGCATTTTTTAAATTTAAAAAAATGCTATCCTACTTTGCATTATGCTGCCATGTTCGTATATGTGCCGCCACCTTTGCATTTTAACTTCCACCTTTGCATTTTAAATGCTGCCTTTGAAGCCATTAATCAAGCTATCACATTATTGCATCTGAGGCTGATCTTGAACGTTTCTAAATGCCACCATTCTTTGCTACTTCTGAGCAAAAACTCTACATGCCATGATTAATTCCACCATATCTATCCACGGATTGTTGAATCTCTCCATCTTGCATCACCAGAATTGAATCAATTGTTGGTAAGAACTCGGCTTAATGCATGACTAGAAAAATTGTCTTGTCCTTTAGAGATCCCATGACACAATCATGGAACATAGTTGCAGCTATTTGTGCGTCCACAACACTGAAAGAATCGTCCAATAGATAGATATTGGCATCATTGTAGATTGCGCAAGCTAACTGGATTCGTTGTTTCTAACCGCCACTCGTACACAAGAAACTCCAAACCACTTACTATATAGGAAACAAAAGAGAAATTGCTAGTTAGCTTTCCACATAACTAGAAAGAGTCTAATATAGGAAACATCAAACTTTACTGGATTGCCAATCTAGAAAGATAGTTGCCAATATAGAAAGATTTTTCTAGTTAACTTACTATATAGAAAGCTTTTTTTGGTTAGCTTATTATATAGGAAGTTTATTATCATAACTATCTATATAGTAACATAGTAACTTCATAAATAGACATTATCTATATAGTAACTTCATCGAAAAAGTTAACATATAAGATATTATAACATATAACATCTATGTAGTAACTTTATCATATAAACTTAGCATGTAGGAGGCATATAATGACATTATAAAATCTCGTAGAATGGCATTTTTATATCCTTGATATAAATAATAATAGAATAATACTTGATTTAGAAAGTTATTTTAATAAAGTAAAAGTAAATAATAGAATTTTTGCTTATGTCCATAATACAAAAGTAGCATAATATAATGTGAAATCCAAATTGTCCCTATTCTACTATATTAACATAATCTAGGCTCAAACTTCCAATGACTATATCTTTGATTATAACTCGTTTTTGCACCACGAGCCCGTATACACTAAGTACAACTTGAAGATTTTATTTCTCCAATGCTTGCCAGCCAAGCAAAAGAAGCCAATGATCCATCATTGTTGGTAAACTTCCAAGAGCATATAAGAGTTGTCCACCTTCAAACAGATGAGCAAAACTGATAATGGCCAATATTCAATGGTGCACTTCTTGAGACAGTAGAAAAACCCTAATTACAGCAATAATTAGGCATGATTTCAACAAAAAAATGTTGAATATCTTCAGATTTGCTAAGTTGAGGCAAAACAGAGTAGAGGAGAGAGAGCAATTCAATATGCTGCCAAGAAAGTGCTGTAACAACAACCTCTGTTATTTCCAAGATAAAAAATAAGGTCACTTATTGGTTTTTAGGGTTTTGCTGTTTGAAACCTTAATTTTTGCACCACCAACTGTAATAACCTCATTTTTAGGGCATCTTGTCATTTGCAGCCCTAGAATCTACTCAACATCTAGTTGCCCTATTTTCCTAGAGCTTCAGCACCTATCCCTTACTCACAACTAAGTTCTCCTTCAGATTTGCCCCAAAAAACCCAAAATGGGTGAAAAATAGCCCAACATGGAAGATACACTTTCATACAACCCGAAACTAATCCAAACTTGGCATTGATCAATCAGGGAGGGTGGGACTAGGTCTAACTATGAGGTGATTCCTTTCCACTCCTTTTTTCCTTCAAGGAAGGAGGTGACTCATCAGCACATGAGTGGGATTTGTGCCTTTAAGCAATAAGGGAGGGTGGTACAATGTGCTAGGGGAGATTCCCCACATGACTAGACCAAAGGATAGAGTATGATTCTTTTGAACTATGATGCATGGCTGCCATGCCTTTTTCAAAAATACTTCAGTGATAGAGAAGTGATACATGCTATGTCTCATGCCAGATCTAGCCTATGACAAAGAGGATACATGCAACGCATTCAAATATGTCCTATACAATCCCAAGCATTTTTAAGTTTTTACTAACAAGTTCTTTAATAGCACTACAAACCTCACAAAAGAGATCATCTTAAAGAGGCTACAAATACCATTAATTTTCCACTCAATAGAGAACTTAACAACTTCTAAGAAGCATAGGCTTGAACAATATTGGAATAGAGGTCCTGACCTTTGAAAAGTTTTGAGTATCCCAAAAAAAGAAACTATGATTGGCATATACAACAACTAGTAAAACCAAAATATTTGATGTAAGAATAGTGATTGAAGAGAAACCTTACTAATGTGTTATCAAAGCTGAAGCACTTTACACCTTACAGCTTTAAGCTTCTTCTCAATGTAAGGACTCACTAATGTTATCTCAAAATAAAACTTACCAAGCTTGTACGATGTTGCAAATTGACAAGCATCAACATCAGGATATGAGATCCCATTTACGTTATGTGTGGCAAGGTAGGAGCATGTGTTTATATCTGTCAGGTCATGGAATCCAAATGGTGCTGGTTTAGCCAAAAGTTGCAGCAAATGCAAAAGACTCAAGCATGAAAATCTGCACAATACCATCATTGCATGCACAATCAATGTGCAAACTTGAAATAACTAAACCATGGCCTTGTCAAACTTGCAACAAGCAGTTGAAACTATTGTTTATGTCTGTAGATAGGCAACCACAAAGAGATCCTTGCTTGCATCAAAGGATACCTTAAGATTAACCCATTTTTTCAATGCAAGTCCACAATGTAAAAGGCATAATATTCATGTTGAACATCATATGTGTCAACCACAATCCTCAATTCACTAATTATACAAAATCAGTAGCAGAATCGAGAAAAGTGCCAAACCAAAAAATTTGGTTAAAGCTTTCTTGGGCATGCCTGTGCAGGTCAAGGCATAAAACAATTGGACATCTCCATCTCATGAATCTTCTGAAGATGTTACTACCACAAAAGAATTTTCACATAGACTACCAAGATGAACATTTCTCCCATCTAGGACCAGATCTGAGCCTATTCAAGATCGTTGATGTCCTGCATTTGATGTGATAGTCCAATGTTTCAAGTGATTAACACCTGTTGTAACAAAAAAACTTACATCTGAATCAACATGTATCCCACGTATTGGCATGGATGTTGTTGTTTCTCTAACTTTGGCTATCAATGCTACAGACTTGAAATCTCAGAGGCAAACTAAACCATTGTATGGAAATCCAACCGAAACAAGATGTTTTCCTAGGCACAAATGGCAACATAAAAATTCAGCTGGAGTTTCCATATTTATTCTTGTTAACGCATATGCTGATGCCAGTATTTCAAAAACATGTTGTATTGCAAACTTTGGCCTCCCATATTGATTCAAAAGAATGAAAACTTAAATATTCTGATTCACCCTCATCATTTTCCAAAATGGTCTCTGCAACCTTGGCTTGTGCCCAATGTGGCAACCGGGACACACTAAACTTGAATGCAAGAGTTGTACTCTGAGGTCTAGTAGTAACAACAATACCACAAGTATCCAATTCTTGTGTTTGAGACTTGTCATGTATCATGGGGGTTGAAGAAGTATTGTTTAGGCGCCCTTTTGAGTCGGTAAGTAGTATGGATGGATTGGATGTTTGCAATTCAAATTGTAAACTACAGTGTTTTTACATTAGGAAGCCTCCAAACAAATACGCAATTGTCTCCATTGACCTGTTTGAAAACAATAAATTAGTAGCACTAAGTGAAAAAGTTATAGTAAAGAAGCCAAGGTCAACATATATACGACTCTAAAGGCCACCTTAAACTTATCGATATTAGCTGCTTGCAATAAGGCACGAAAGCTATCCATGTTATTACTTCAGCATGACCTTGCCCTAGGGATAAAATGCTTCCATTTGATATGTCATACATGTGCACGCTCTTATCAAAATGTGAGCAGACTACATATGACCCACTAGGATCAATGAGAACCTGCCACAAAAAGAAGAAAAAGGCATTAGAAATTGTGATGACAAATATTGTACACAAAACCAATGTCTTAAAGATCAAAAGTGGAAAATTTGCAGACAAAAAAAGTGAGATATAAAGAGATGTGGCTTTGTGAATTATCTTCAAGTGGTCAACCATAAGAAGAAAAAGGTTCGGTCCTTAATAAGAGCTTTCTTATTTGAACAGAGCATAAATCCTTGGCAAAACAACAACAATTTGATCTTATGCACCATTTGTAAAACACCAAAACACACATACCTTTTTTGCCCTATTCTTTACACCATCCAAATTTCAAAATGTTCAGTAAATTAAGCAGGTTACAATAAGGACTTCATTATTCATACTTTTATGGGCTCACCAACTTCTCCTTTTGGTTTGAAGCATCTTACAAACTTCCCATTAGCAAGATTAAGCATGTTCAACTTCTTATCTTGAAACCATACAAGACAAATAACTTAACATACTAGCCAATCATGTTTCAATATAAGACTTGTGGTAACCTTCCATGAAAATAACTTCCAACATATCCAATAGTTACTGCTAGCTTGTTGTATGGATCAATGTCTATATCATAATCTCTACCACGAGAAGCCATTTCTTGATGATAACATGTACTCTTGATGCCCATTGCCGTTGCCTCTATGTTGGGAAATACCACTGATCTACAGGCAAGTGGTTTTACAGTTGATTCAAGACAAAATAGACTTGAGAATCTTAAAATTCAGAGTAAAAACCATGACTTTAGGAGGAAGCCATACTTATTGGCACTAGTTCTCGGCAATTTGAAACCATCGCAAGTAAAAAAATTTGCGATGATTGAAGCTAAATTATCATCTCATGTCTTGATGACATCAAAGTTCCTGAATTCAAAAATCAATCATGCTCAAATAAGTACTCTATAAGACAAACTCTTGAATAGCACAAGTCAAAAAAATTATCTGCCTCCAAAACATGAACTCTAAAAGTGAATTAAATGACCACCATGTTGACAAAGGAATGATAGACTATGAATGTACAAGTCACAATACATGCAAACATCATATATGTGTACAAAATGGTCTCTACCACTAGATGCCAAAAGGGGAATTTGAATGGCATTAATGTCAGTACCCATGAGGGCCACAGCTCCAAAGCTCAAAGTAAGAATCCCTGCATCATGTGCTTCTTTCCAAGTATTACCACAAGTTCTAGTACACTATCACCAACCACTTGTCAAATAATGTTGTTAAGTAGTGTCTTCCTAGCACCTTTAAGTCTAACTATGTTGCTTACTGAAAAAATAAACACATTTGATCAACCATTGTTTACCTTGAAGTTTACAATCTAAAGGAACTATAGATCATATACGTGAAGATTGCCATTTCGATCACCAACTGCTAGATAGTGACCATCTAAGCTGACAGTTAACAAATGAAAGCCCTTACATGAGTCTGAAGGATTGCTTGACTCGTTCAAAACTTTCTTTGCTTTTGGTTCAACTCCCTTGTCTTCTGCAAAGGAATTATAAGAGTAGACTTGAGTAAGAGCCACATAGTGAGGTCTACTAACAAACTAATTTTGTGCAAAACACAGCATTGCAATGTCTTTTTTGAATGACTATTTTTCATTTTGTGGATGACAATGATATCACAATAATTTTGGAAAAACTCCCGTAAACAACGAATTCTCTCCTCGTTAGTGCACTCCTTCAAGAATAGTGCAATCAACTCCTTCCACTCCTTTGGCTCCACAATCCACTCCACCAAGAGACAAAGGATTTTGTCCACTAAAGGCTCCACAAGAGCTACCCATTTTCCCTACTCAAGTGTGTGTCTCCACAGACATTGACTCTAATGCAAGCATTGAGGATTTTCTATGTGATATCCCTTCTTTCATTCCCTCTTCTACTCAAGTTCAAGAGACAATCTTTGGGAGCTTCCTAGCTTCTGTTCCATCAGAGCCCCAAATACCTTCGTTGGTGCCATTGGTGGCATTTCCTTCATCATCCAACACTCTGGAGTCCATGATCCTATGAGAGTGCACAATGGAAGAAGAAACACAAACATGGTGAGAAGGGAAGAGAGAGACACCAAGGAGAAGAAGGAAGAAAGTCTGTACTAACAAGAATGAATGTTGCATATAGAGGGAGGACTGATCAGTCCGTGCACGCAGCACAAAGTGTCATCAAGGGCACCAAATTAGGCTGATAAAGATGGGAACATCAGAGACAAAGAGTGTCAAGATGAGTGAATGTTGCCCCATCCAATGACTATTATAAATAGCAAAAATATGCTAAAACAAGCAAACCTTTCCACATGGCCAAAATTGGCCGACTATTTACAAGTTGCATGATGCTAATGTGGCAAAAATGTCAAGAAAAATGCCAAATAATTGGATAATGTCAAGCAAATGATGACATGCTAGAAAATGCAGAAAATGAACCAAAAGTGCACACTAAAAAATTGTGATAGTTCCCATGTCTCTATTAGACTTTAACAAGAGCTCGCAACCAAGAGATGGTAGACTACCATGAATAAAATAAGCAAGCTGGCACCCCCTCTTAGATGCTAGGAGCATTTGAAGACCCAACAACCTCATGTGATAAAGCATGGAAGCCTTGCACAAAGGCTTCGTGAAGATATCTACAACATTCTCTGCCGTGGGACAATAGGCCACTGCTAACAATTGAGTTGTGATCCAAGTTAAGGATATGGTTCTAGGTACAAGTTTGTCTAGATTGCGCCAAAATCCAAGCCTTGCACAAGCTGAAATAGGACACCACAAAGATGAAAACAAGTTCAGTCATCCACATAAGAATGATGGATGATCGCAATACTTTGAGACTCCCCCTTCAACGCACCTATGAACCTATGCTTTCTCGGTGTTCTATAATAACAACACTATAGAGAATTTGACATTCTCTAATATCCCTTTGACATAATATTTTAAATCTGGAGTCTATCCAATGGGTGCTTTGGCAACCACTCAAGTGAGTAGCCTATTAGATAGCCTCATATTTTCTAAGTGCAAAAAATGCACCTACGAGACTTAGATGAACTTGACTAACCAATGCACTGACACTCACTACACGCAGTCTAGCTGTGGTCTTTTACTGCCCATAGTTAAGAGGTGGGCCTATTGATTACATATTTGGCAAGTGATGGTGAATACCTGAGTCTCTCATAACTTGTACTGTAACTGCCTTGATCAAATATTGTGCTGTTGTTGCTAACCAAGTCCTTAACAATAATAAACTCACATAACCTATACATGACAACATCCAACAGATAGATATATACAACCGAGACATGTAAAGTTGGATTCAATTATACCACACTCTCAAGTCCAATTAGACATCTCCTTGAAGAAATACTCCTCCTTGGCTAGATGATTGTATCCATGTGGAGCAAATTACTGCATCAAGAAGGTCTCTAGACTCAAAGTGTTGGTGTATTTAAGTTCCAATGAACAATTAAAAGGCATACATTTTGCTTTTCCTTGAATTGTTGTGTTTTTCGATGATGTAACTTGAAATCAATGTAAAGAATAGAAAGGCTCACACTAATCAATTGCTTCTGTTATTGGTTAAGTTATACCATCATATCTCACTGTTGTTCTAACTGAAACAAAAAGCTTATACATACCTTTTTAGCAATAGCCAACAGCTCTTATGTTGTGTTCACATATGCAAAACCAATGACAAGTTGCTCTTTTTCCTCTCCATGAGCTCAAAAAGTCTCTTTGTTGTTGTGTTCTGTACAAGAAGAGCACGCTGCCTATAAGACATCGTGCTCTTTGGAGGATGGGGAACTTGTCCTTTTGCTGGGCCTAGCAAGGAAGTATGATTCTCTACCAAAAACTACCGTACGGAGGCAGCCACATCTTTTTTTTTTAACTTCCCATGCCCCATTAGCATCTCTAACATCTTAGTCAGTTCGAGCGCAGCATGACGCTTTATGCTATTCAAGTGCAGGTTTGCACAACACCCCTACTATTAGTTGATCAACATAGAAACATCGGTGGCCGTGAGCTCAACATCAAGGAGCAGAGGGACAGTCTCGAGGACAGAGGTGCCACTGGTGATGAGGTCTTTAATAAAAAGATAGGACTAGTCAGGGCAGAAGATGTCCTCAATGGCCTTGCATGTGCCATAGTCCTTGGCCTCCTTGGGGCGCATGACCATGGAAATAGGCCAATTACACAATATGCAAGGGGTTCAACCCTTCTCTACCCAAGGTCAGGAACCCCCTTCTCTACCCAAGGTCATAATCTAGACCATCACGAGGCAAGTGTGCAATTACCTTAATGACCTCCAAACTCTCAGGGAACAAAGAAGTGTGTAGTGGCACACAATAATGTGTCACTTACCCTTCCTCTCCCTAAGAAGAGCAAGACTAAGAGGAAGAAAGTCATGACCAATGACATAGACACCATGAGGAGGATGGAGTTGTTATGTTTTTATTGTAGAAGTACCTAAAGGCTGAAGACTTGTGTTTGGAGGTCATCTATTCTCTAACTCTTTAGTGTTTCATTCTTCTAAAACACATAATTTGAAGGTATGTTTCTGAAGTTTATGCCTCACCATAAATGTATTTGAAGATATGTATAGTTTTTTGCATCAAATTTTTGTTGTTTTGAAAAGTATTGTCAATAACTTCTAGCTATGGGTGAATTGTCACATTTATACCAACTATTTGTGTGATTTGAAAAGGATTGAAGTATGTACTCGCAGCTGCAAGAGCAACCAATTGGCAGCTGCAACCAACAAGTACAATACTAAAATTTGTATTAGTTTTTTGGCTTCTTCTGGAGCTTCCGTGCTTACTTTGAAGTCATGTAGTTTTTGGCATCACCTTTCTAATGTTATGGATCATTTGTGCATACTCTAGAGTGATGTAGCTTTTTGCATCACCTTTCTACTACTCTAAAAAGGATTGTCAAGATCTTTTAGCTATGGGTGAACTATCACATTTATACATACCAATTTCTTGTGTGAATCTAAAAAGGATTGAAGTATGTATTCTGATAAGGCAACCAATTTTGTTGATCCTTGTGAATTTATGGACAAAAGAGGCATTGAGTTTGTGAAATATGAAGTGTAATATCTGATAATGAGATTCTCAAGGATGATACAAAAAGCTTATGTGGGGGTGATGTCGAGGATCACAGAAGAGGAGGGGAGTAGAAAATAGTGACACTCACCTTTAAAATGTTGCCAAAACATCTCAAAGTTTCATCACCATGTCCATGCTTTGCCTATCTCTAGTGATTAAGGCACTCCAAGAGGTTCTATTTGGTACTGGGAACTTGTCAAACACTTCTTTTCCTTTTGCGAGTGCAACACACTTGGAATACACATAGAGTTGAGCAATACCAACACATATGTCATTTTTAAGAAACCTTATCTTGATAATATCTATATGCATCATGGTGGCTCAATGGAGGTCTTATGAGGCTTCTTTGGCTTGATAACAAATTAGGTAGAAAACATGCAAAACCCTACTAGCCATTAGTAAAACCTCTTGTTCCACACTATCTTTCATGTGCTATATACCCTTATTCTTATAATCCCCATGGAAATCAATAGATTGCATGCTATCTTTTTTCCTATAACATTTGCTAATGTGAAGGGTTTCTACTCTATAAGAGAGCTATATCATATTCAAAGAACCACATAGAAGCTTGAAGAAGAATTCAAATTCTAAAAAAGTGTGTTCTACACAATGCATAATAGATGTTCTACACAAATGTACTTGTGTGTCCACACTTGCACAAAATTTCTCTAGACACAATATATACGAGTGGACTAATGTATTATGTCTTACTCTCACACATATACAAAGTGCCCCAAAGGCCTTGTACCCTAGTTCTTATCTTGAGGTACTTGAAAGTGTGTGTTCAAATGCATCTACAATGTGTGAAAGTGTTTACACTCTTGTCCAAGAATATGCAAATTTGGCCTTATATATTACCATCCACATCACTATGCTATGAGCACTAAGTAGTAGAGCGTGATGGTGGTATAGTGTCAAACTATTGTATAATCATGTGCTAATGCTACCTAGAGTGATTCATGAGTGCCTAATGTGGCCCAAATTGTTGAGTGAGGCTATTGTGATCAGATAAACAAAGTTCTCAATGTGGTCAGAGAGGGTAAGAGAGTGGAGATGATCAAGTGAGTTGAAATAAAGTGCATGATTGTGCAACTACGTGACTATGTGATTGAGTATGTGCACGTGGAAGAGTATGCTTGAATTTTGGCCTAATCAAACATGTGGCCAAACTGCTCCAAGTAGTTAGGACGTGCTTCAAGTGATCAAGTGCTCCAATGTGGCCAAACAATCATTTGGCCTATTTGCATAGTAGTTGAGTGGACTAAGGTGCTTAAGTGGTTGGGTGAAAAAGGCAATGTGTGGTCCACATGATGAAGAGGGAAAAGACCATGTGGTTGAAGGGTATTAACCAATGTAGTGAATGCTCATGCATAGCCATGGTTGATGCAAATATATACCCATACAATATTGATAGCTTGTAGATATCTTGTAAGGGGAGACTCATGTAGGTACTTATGATATAGGGGAGATGCCAATGTACACCTCAACCTATAGCTAAGTGAGAAAAACGCTACTCGATGCAATGGGAACAACACGCCACTCGTCAATAAGCTAGTTAATTCTGCACAAGTGAGAGATCAACTTCTTCAACTAATCTTGCTAATGCTCAACCACCTAAGATAATCTCTAGATTATGTGTTGTATAATGAATATGAATAACATAAAAGAAAATAGAGACAATAGTGTACTCTAAATAGATGAGTACAATTACTTTAAAGCTAAAGCATATAAATAGCTTCATGTGATAATAATCCCCATAATAATAATAATTTCACATTGCACTCCATTAGTGATCAATATTACAATCATTACATCTCCATACTTGTCTAATTATTTTCTCACCAAAAGTACAAAACAAATTAATCGCCTACTATCGTCTGTCTAGCACAATATGATCATCATCACACATATAAAAAGTTAGAACTGTACTACAAATAGGCCAAAATTAATGAGAATCCACAAAATAACTAAATACAACTTAATATAGAAGTAACACATGATGTGTAAGCCTATCTTACTCTCTATATTATTTACCTTAAATTAGAATTAGACTCAATATATACTAGACAGACTACATTAAAGGTTATTGTTAGGGCTAGGCTCATAGTAAGGTAGAGCTTGAGCTTAAGCTTAGGCTTAGGCTTAGATTGGATTAGTGATATAGGCAAGGTATATGCATAGGCTCCTCATACATATAAACTAATAAAGGCTATAGAGTGGCCAGACAAAGGCCGTATGTCTAAGATAGACAATGGGTAGTAGGCATAGGGTACACATATAGCAAGTTAGGCAATAACTAGGCATACCATAAGCCAATCCTATGCTTATACATAGTCTAAGCATATTTTAGGAAGAGGTTAAGGATATCCTATGTTTATGAATAATCTAGGCATAATTAAGACATAGGGTAAGCATATGCTAGGAGCCAACACCTAACACAACCCTATCCTATTCTATGCTTACCTTGTGCCTAGAAAATGCCTTATATAAGTTGTATTCTAATGCATAGCATAGAATGTTCTTACTTTATATCAAGCCAATGCCTAACCTAGCATATGCTTATCCTATGCCTAATGTATAAGCTAGCCAAGGTATAAGCTATGGACAGACTCGACTAAGCGCATAGTTTACACAGACTAGTGAGTATAGCTATAAGTGTGAAATCGAAAGCTTAGCTCATAAGTGAGTAATATATAAATGTAAATATCTAATTAATTCATATTTATTTACTAGTTATACCTAGAAAAATCATGAGTCTAAGTTAACTTGAAAGACTATCCATAATTTCCTAATTAAATGATAGTACTTGCTAGTTATGACTAGTGAAAACTGAAATTTCCTAATTATGTTGATATTGTTACTAGATATACAATAACTTACTAGATAATGTTACTAGATAAGGCTTCAATTTTCTAGATACTAGATATAAGAGATTCATGATGATAAATTTATTTAGTTATAACTAGAAAATTCTACATTCTTCCTAGTTTGGTTGCTATTCTTCCTAGTTATAATGTGAACTTTCTATATAGTAAGTGGTCTAGAGTTTGTTGTGATATATTGATCCCCCTCTCTGATTTTTGTAAGATCAACATGACAGAATTTCAGGATGTCTTACTCTCTCATGCTCCCACTCTCTCCATAGGCGATTGAAACATCACAACCACAAGAAAACCACATCACAACCATGAGAAGAAGCAACAACAGATGTTTCCTTTGCTTGCACTGTGTCTCTGTCCCAAATTCAAAATGCAGTCTGGTAACGATTCTCATTTCTTCATCTTCGTCTTTGTCGTGGTGGTCATCTTCATGGTTTGTCTGTGTGGATATGCCAAACGAGCCTTGACAGCTTGATAGCAAACATAGCGAATGACAACTATACCAACTTCAAATGCATTCTTCCTGTAGTGGTGTTCATTAGGATCCTTGTAAGTTACAACCATCTCAACAAAACTTAAGCGATGAGCAATTGATCTGAGACCCAGGTTACCATCATTGTATTAGCTTAGGGTCTTCAAATTAAATAATTTTCATGTTTTGCATGTCAACTAGGACATGGATTCTCTCAGCTAATCGAGCATATCCATTTTCCATAGGTCAATCGCTATCCGTTCTATAGAATATCAATGGCCTTGCAAGCCTCCGGCTAGGAGCATCTTCCTCTTTATAATAACCAACACACTGTGTATCTACCATAAGTAGCTCCGTATCACTTATGCCTCTCTTCTTCATTGCATCTTTGAAGGGAGGAAAGGCTTACTGTGGCTTCACACTCCACATACTCCATTGCATCCCTTTTCAATGAATGAGCATTCTTTCCTAGCCCATGGATAATCCAAGAAAAGAATATGAAAATTGCTATCCATATGGAGAAATATGCACCTCGGTACCAGTAAAATATCATATTATTCAAAGCAAGCTCCCAAGTAGAAAAACTAGATTTACCGCATGCATACTAATCTCTATATCAACAGAATTATAGCTCAAAAATATGCAGGTCCAAAAACTACATCTATAACAAAAGCTGCTCCCTAGCAGCATCGGCATGGCATGCTTCAAGAACTTGTCAAACTGGTCACCTATAGCAAGAGCTATCACCAAAGCAATAGAAAATAGATGGCTCTTCAGATATGTGAAGCTCATTACTAGACAAGTCTTCCAGTATCTTTGGTGTTGCAGATTCAAAAGTCACAGATGTCTCTTGCCTTGAAGGTGGAGATAATCTTAAAGGTTGATCTCTTATTAGATTCCCAGCAATGCCAAAAGCCCCTTGCACAAAATCTATGGAAGCAATAATTCATGGCGAAATTCATCACTCCATAATATGCATTCTCTCCATGTAGTATCTCCCACAAAATCATTAAAATAGAAAGACATACACAACGAAAAATAAATTCCTAATGATGTTCACTAATGTTTTCAAATTCTTGGTGAAAAACTTTGCCCTGAGGTTTGCAGTGGTGGACACGCAGTGTCATGACAACGTTCACTTTACAAATGATTTTTTTAGCACTAAAGCTTACACTTTTGATACTTGATGATATATGTTTACTGTGATCTTGAGCAGATCCATCATAAATATATGTATGTATCACATAGGTTCAATATAAGGGATTTTTAAAATACCATATTTTTTACATACAGATAAGGGTTCCATATAAAGGGGTTACTTACAAATTGAATAGAAAAGGGCTATATTTTATTAAGGAAAAACTCATAGATAAGGATATTTATAAGTAGACCCTAAACACACATGACATAGAGGGTAAACATATAGTGAATTACCCGGGACTCTGATACCATATTGCAATGCACTATCTTGTTGCCCTATGGTAGTTTGTACCCCTATATGCTAAACTTAAAATCCTTGATCTTGAACCCTAGACCCTAGATCCTAAGCCCTAAATCATAGGCCATAATTTCTAAATCCTAAATTCTAGACCCTAAATCCTAGACCTTAGACCGTAGACCCTAAGCACTAGATCATAGACCCTAGACCCCAAACTCTAGAACCTAGATCCTATACCTTAATCCATAGACCTTAGACTACCCTACACATGATGTGATGCCCTAGACCCTAGAATCTACACCTTAAGTTCTTAACTCTAGACCTAGATTCTAAACCCTAAATCCTAGGTCCTAAATCCTAAACCATAGACCTTAGACCCTAGACATCACACAATATCTTAGATCTTAGGCTCTAGACCCTAGACACTAAATCCTAAACCCTATAACCCTAGACCTTAAATCCTAAATCCTAGATCCTAAATCATAAGCCCTAGACCCTAGACCCTAGACACTAAACTCTCAACCCATGATCCTAAACCCTACAGCCTAGACCATGAGCCCTAAATGCTAAATTCTAGACCCTTGGGTTCCATCATTTTATACATGCTTTATTTAGTTTGCATTACAATGTCAAACAAGTATTTTAAACAAGAAAAATCCTACTATCAATTCGAAGATGAGATTAAAAGGAGAGCTAGTAAAGGTTTATGACTTTGCCTAGACAATAAAATCAATAAGAAATTTCCATGACACACATTTACTTAACAAAAGACCACAACTCAATAGCCTCAAACAACACAAAAGGTAGTGCTAGAACAAGTGCAAAATGGAATAGAAGGTCTTGAGTTTGGTTTAGACCCACAACAAAAGAACAAAAAAGAGAGTATGAAAAAAAAAGGACTTAAAACTTACACACTTGTAGAAGTCCTTACAAATAGAATAACTATGCAACATGCAATTTCAAAACCCTTATGCCTTCACACTCAACTCTAATACCACAATAAAAAACAAGCTTGTTCTAAAACTATCACAATATGATGGCCCAAACAGAAAGATAAGAAAAAGATGACACCTAATGACAAGAAAGTTTGAAACCCACTCTTGTTGTAGTTCTTGTGAAATATCCACTTCTCAAAACATATGATTTCAAAATTCAAGCACTAATATCCCCATTTTAACAAGAACAATCACAACATTTAAGACAATCAATGTTTCACAAAGCACATGACACAATTTCCAAGATAAAGCACAAAAAAAAGTGTTGCAATGAAAATTTAATTGTCTTCTCTAAGTATAATAAAATATAAAATTGTGAATTACAAAGAACCTTTCACTCAACAACAAAGCGGGATGATACTAGCTTGAACTTCAAGATCCAATGAAGATGGATAGCATCTCTTTGAATAAGAGCTATAGTCGAATCCACAAATCCACAGTGTATCTTTAGACTAGCAAGTTATTCCAAGACTACTAGGGCTATAGGCAATCGATCACCATCAATCTAACGAGTGATTCTACCTCAAAGAAAAACAAATTGTCCTTCCAATAAGGTTACTTCCTCAAGCTCCATTAGATGCTTGGCATTGCTTTATTAGTGGAAGCCAATGGTCTGGGCTTATCACTTCATGGATGCCAACTCCGAACTCTAAGCCTCTTCCTCAAAAAATGTTGAGTCACCAATAAAAAATATATCACATATACCTCTACTTCTGTTGAATAGCCATCAAAGATAAAGGTATGCCAACTCAACTAGCAAGCCATTGTAGTCATAGAGAACTCCTCTTGAGATTGTGTGCTATAAATCATTGAGTGTGATGCCTATCCTCCCATGGATGCACCCCCTTTGAAGTGGGTCCATGATGTTGCCTCTCTTCTAGTCAATGATCCCTCTACTTCAAGACCAACATGTGATGCAATTGATTTCTTTGCAATCCTTTAACCCCTAGACTTTGTTCCCTATGAAAAAGGTGACGTAGCTGTGGTTGATGAAGATCATGCCTTCCCTCATAGAGGTCCTAATGCAATGCATGAGGAAGTAGCAGATGCGAATTCCCTTGTAGGGAATCTCTTGGCTACCATGAAGCTTATTATCTATAACATTGAGATGTAGGTGGAAGTAGACAAAAATATGATTCAATTATTGTCATATTTGTAAATTTGGATGATGATCTAACACCTTTAACCCATCCACTGAAAGGGAAGTGGAACCCAGGAGGAAGAAGCTTGGCAGTGAGAGCTATGGCGGATGGAGAGCAAGAACCAAGAGAGAGAGGCACTCAAAAGTGGGAACTCCAACAACCACAATGTGTGGCTGGGCCTTCCTTTATTCAAACCGTCACTAAAATAATAAAGAATAAGTGACTATGACAAGCGCCCGCCACCTGCAGTGTGCAGTGGTGGGTACTGTCAGTGTAGTAATACACAGGCAGCTAGGCAGAGGCGCCTTTACCCTCAACAACCTCCCACTTAAAGGTAAATTTTCTCTAGGAGAGAGAAAAAGGAAAAGACAGTATAACATGTACACATGTACAATATGATGAGGAAAAATATGTCATCTCATCCAATGCCCATCAATCTCCTGAGGGAGGCAAAGCGCTCGTCGGTAGTGAGACTCTTCGTGAGCAAGTCTACAGGATTCTTCTCAGTTGAAATCTTGACAAGGTTAAGAGACCTATCCTCAATGACCTCGCGAATGAAGTGATACATCACCTCAATAGGTTTCATCTTCGCATGGAAGACCGGATTCTTGGCCAGCTAAATGACAGTCATAGAATCCGAATGCAGTGTAGGCATAGCATCTGTCATATCAAGGTCTGTAACAATCAAATGTCCTAACTGGATAGCCTCTTTGCAAGCCTTTGTGGCTGCAATATACTAGGCATCTGTAGTAGAAAGAGCTGTACACTTCTGCACCATTGACATCCAAGAGATAGCCCCTCCAGCATAAGTGAACACATAACCAGAAGTGGACTTCCTAATATCTGCATGTCCTACATAATCAGAGTCAGTGTACCCCACGACTCCTATATCCTGGCTGCCATAACAAAGACACGTATCCGATGTTTCCTTCAAGTACTTTATGATGCCCTTCACGGCATCCCAATGTTTCTTTCCATGTGTAGCCATATAATGTGCCACAACCCCAACTGCAAAAGCAATATCTGGACGGGTGGCTATCATGGCATACATAAGACTACCCACAGCTGATGCATAGGAAATCTTGGCCATCTCGATCCTCTCCTCATCTGTCTGCAGATAATTGGCCTGTGAAATCTTCACATGAGAAGGTAATGGACATCCAATAGGCTTAACATTCTGCATGCGTAAGTGCTCAAGGACTTTATGAATGTACTCCCTCTGTGAAGATAGAGTAGTCCCTGAGATTTATCACACGGAATGCACATACCAAGTATATGAGAGGCCTATCCTAGATCTTTCATCTCAAAGCTCTTCTTGAGCTAAGCCTTAAGAGCATCTAGCTTGTCATGAGTTGTCCTTGCTAAAAGCATGTCATCCACATAGAGTACCAAAATCAATAAAGAACCGTCACGGGTCTTCTTCACGTACAAGCATGGATCCATAGCACTACGACTATAGCCCTATGACTGCATGAATGTATCAAAATTATGGTACCATTCCCTAGGTGCCTGCTTCAAGCCATATAGACTCTTCTTTAGCTTGCACACTAGGTGTTCCTTGTTGGGATCTGCAAAGCCCTTAGACTGCTCCATGTAAATATCATCATGCAAGTCGCCATGTAAAAAAGCCATCTTGGCATCCATTTGGTACAAGTCTAGGTCAAGATGTGCAACCAAGGCCAAGACTAAGCGTAGAGTGGTCATCTTGACCACACGAGAAAATTACTGCATCAAAGTCAACACCATGCTCCTACTTAAAACCCTTAGCAACCAATCGAGCTTTCTATGCTAGCTTGGGGTATCCACGGGTACTTTTTAGCTTGTACACCCACTTGCATGCCAAAGCCTTCTTACCCTGAGGCAAGGAAACCAAACATTACCTTGCCATGCATTTAAAGGGAATTTGTGCATAAAACTTTGATTAGACCACATATTAAATGTTTTGTCAAGAGATATCAACTTCAAACTCTATAGATCCATGTGAGATTTTTTATTTTATATACAACAAGTTATTAAAAAATAGGTTTGAGAGGAAAAGAAGGTTCAAAGTGGAACCCTTATCTTGATACCACCCTATCCCAAAACTCTTCCTAGGTTGGCCAATTGGATACTCAAGTGAGTCCCTCAGATTCCCCTTGCCTAAAATACCTTTATAAGCCTAACAATCCTAATCCCTTTGCTATTACTTCCTTGGAACCTTGAGTAAGGCAACACCTTCTACCTAATCTTAGATGTGTAACTTATCATAGCCTTCACTTATCTTGTTTCTCACTAACTACCAGGCTATCGAAGAGATATTCTAGTCACAATCCAATACTTTCTCATCCTCAAATACCTACATGCCCTTTGTTGCCACCCCTTCATGAGCTAGACCACCTACTCTATTTAAACCTTGAAACCAACCATGATCCCTATGCAATGATACATCTATATTAGGCAACCTTGCTACTCTACCATGATCAAAGATAGGATTTTGAAATCATTTTATTTCTTCACTAATTGAATCTTCATGCTTGATGGGATCTACCTTGCTATTTGACCATGATCAAAGATAGCATGTTGACATAACTTTCCTTCTTCACCCACATCAAATCCTCATGCTTGTTAGAATCTACATTGACTACCTCCATCTCAAAGTGACATTCTTCAATGAACATGGTTTCTTTTTCAAGGAATATTGTCTTCATGCACCCTTAGTGTCTCAAACCATAAAAAAACGAAGCAATTACCAAACACTTTCATTTACCACACACTAGGGTCCTCAAGCAAAGTGATACCTAAGTAAACCAACTTTTTACTAAATCTCTAGTCTTGTGCTTCCCCTAATACTTGCTATGTTCCATCAAGGCTAAGATATACATAAGAGGCATCAACCTTTTTAACCCTTGGGGCACTTGCACACTATCTTCACGTAATCAATTTATTCATTCAAACATCCTTTGTTAGCCTATGTATGGTATTTCTAAGCCCCATTTCAACAATTGCCCTCTTGATGTGTATGCCACCACTACAAGGATTTGGGCTAGTAGCGACGCCCATTATCGACGGCGAATAGCGGCGTCACTATTGCCGTCGCTATTTGCGTCACATTTGCAATGCAAATAGTGATGCAAGCGACGGGCCACAGGGAAAAAATGCGGTCGAAACCGAGCGCGGTTTTCATTTCTTGTTTGCTTCATTGAGAGTTTTGAGAGTGAGAGCGAGGGAGAGAGTGATCGTCGTGAGAGAAGGAGAGGAAGAAGACTTGCCGCCGCCGCCACCGTCACCGCCGCTGTTGTTCGCGAAGGAGAGGAGGAGCCCTCATCGCAAAGAGAAGCCGCCCCACGCTCACCATATCTCATCGGTGAGTCTCCCTCTCTCTTTCTTTTGCTTGTTCAAGGTTTAAATCACTCTCTTTTGCTTGTTTAGGAGAGGAAATGAAAGAGAAAGAGAGGGAGAGGGAGAGAAAGAGAGGGAGAGTGAATTCTCTCTCTCCCTCTCTCTTTTGCTTGTTTAATGTTTAAATCACTTTCTTTTTTGCTTGTTTAGGAGAGGAAACGAGAGAGTAAGAGAGAAAGAGAAAGAGAAAGAGAGGGAGAGGGAGAGGGAGAGGGAGAGAGAGAAAGAGAAAGAGAAAGAGAGGGAGAGAAAGAGAGGGAGAGGGAGGGAGAGTGCATTCTCTCTCTCCCTCTCCCTTTTGCTTGTTTAATGTTTAGATCACTTTATTTTTTGCTTGTTTAGGAGAGGAAATGAGAGAGAAAGAGAGGGAGAGAAAGAGAGGGACAGGGAGAGGGAGAGGAAGGGGAAGGAAATGAGAGAGGGAGAGAAAGAGAAAGAGAGGGAGAGTGCATTCTCTCTCTCCCTCTCCCTTTTGCTTGTTTAATGTTTAAATCACCTTCTTTTTTGCTTGTTTAGGAGAGAAAACGAGAGAGTAAGAGAGAGGGAGAGGGAGAGGGAGAGGGAGAGGGAGAGGGAGAGGGAGAGGGAGAGAAACAGAAAGAGAAAGAGAAAGAGAGGGAGAGAAAGAGAGGGAGAGAAAGAGAGGGAGAGGGAGGGAGAGTGCATTATCTCTCTTTCTCTCTCCCTTTTGCTTGTTTAATGTTTAAATCACTTTATTTTTTGCTTGTTTAGGAGAGGAAATGAGAGAGAAAGAGAGGGAGAGGGAGAGGGAGGGGAATGAAATGAGAGAGGGAGAGAAAGAGAAAGAGAGGGAGAGTGCATTGTCTCTCTCCCTCTCCCTTTTGCTTGTTTAATGTTTAAATCACTTTATTTTTTGCTTGTTTAGGAGAGGAAATGAGAGAGAAAGAGAGGCAGAGAAAGAGAGGGAGAGGGAGAGGGAGGGAAAGGAAATGAGAGAGGGAGAGAAAGAGAAAGAGAGGGAGAGTGCATTGTCTCTCTCCCTCTCCCTTTTGCTAGTTTAATGTTTAAATCACTTTATTTTTTGCTTGTTTAGGAAATGAGAGAGAAAGAGAGATAGAGAGGGAGAGAAAGAGAGGGAGAGGGAGAGGGAGGGGAAGGAAATGAGAGAGGGAGAGGGAGAGGGAGGGGAAGGAAATGAGAGAGGGAGAGAAAGAGAAAGAGAGGGTGAGGGTGAGGGTGAGAGAGAGAGAGTGCATTCTCTCTCTCACTCTCCCTCTTGCTTGTTTAATGTTTGAATCACTTTCTTTTTTGCTTGTTTAGGAGAGGAAATGAGAGAGAAAGAGAGAAAGAGAGAAAGAGTGAGAGAGAGGGAGAGAAAGAGAGGGAGAGGGAGGGGAAGGAAATTTAAGATAATAGACTTATCGATAATGGTATGCAATGTGCTTTGCCATGGGCCACGTACATTGGTGACTCTTTAAGATGGCTTAAAATTGGTCATGTCCTTCATAATGTCCAAGTAGGGGATCTAATTGTGATATGCATAATTCATTGTTTTTGTATTAACTTTATAGGCATAACAAATTAGAAATCATGACAACTAGTCAACGGAAGGACTAAAAGAAAATGATACCCTAGCTAATGGTCATTACGATACTTCATCAAAATGAACCCAAAAGTATTGTTATAGAAGAAGAATCCCTTAAATTGAGTATAGGATATTTTCTCTCAGGTCTTATGACTATGAGTAGAATTGATTGAAAAAAAATTTATTACTATAGTTGATAAATTTCATAGATGGCATTAATTTTAATACATGATCCTAGGACAAAAAAACCACATTTCTAAGATGCTTTTTGTTGAGACTGATTTATTATTAGACTAAGAGATCCTCAATGATGCTCAAAATGGATTACTTATACTCAAAGCTATCCATTTAAGCCTCGTTTGTTGTAATGTAGATAAGATGGAAAACAAAGGTCTTATTGTTCAAGACCGCGAGACGTATCTTAATCAACGTGTCCCATGTCCTTGCTCTCAATGCAAGTTGGCAATTAGACGAAAATGCCGATTGTCTATAGAACACGTACGACGATTCGGCAAGTTTCAATCTGAGATCATTGATCAGGCGATTGCAGATTTTCAGCAAACGGTAATTTGAAGTTAATATTAATCATGCATTGTACTCGCAAGCTAATTGAAACCATACACAATAAGATTGGGTCTTGTTGGCAAATTTTCTATCCAAGGGGGTGATGTCTTGACCCAAGGGGGAGTGCACCCTTTGCGGCCAATTAGAAGAGTTCGTGGACGTGCGATGGATGGATTGCAGGAGCCAATCCACCACTCGCAAGGCCCATCTATACCGTCAATGCCAGAGGAGACAGACAACCTTCCCGACCTACCTACAATCTTGGAGCCTGAGATGGAGGCAATGATCGATGCATTGATTCCCATGGATGTTGAGACATCTGACCCGCTTAGAGAGGAAGCATCCATACCATTACATGATGGGTGCCGAGTATCTTGGTTGAAGACATTGCTTGCACTCTTAAGTGTGCAAGCAAAATACGGTTGGAGCGATACGAGTGTGACTGAGTTATTCACGTACCTTGCACATAGGCTTCATTGAATTTTTTTTTTACAGTATTATTACAAACATTTGTGCTTTTTCAAGGTGTTTTATGATTTTTTTCAGGTTATTGAAATATCATATATTACCACCTATAAATATCATGCCTGAGTCTCGTGATGATGCACAACATGTTTTACGGAAGCTTGGCATGGACTACAATAACATCCATGCATGTATCAACGACTGTATACTTTTTCGAGATGAATAAGAGACTATGGGGACATGTCCAAAGTGTGGTGCTCACATGTATCGACAGGACTTGCAAGGGCAAACCATCCCTCAAAAAGTTCTCAGACACTTTCTGCTCATCCCCCGCATTAACCACATGTTTTGCACGTCTGGCATGGCAAGCTTGACAATGTGGCATGTGCAGAATAGGTCCACGGATGGAGTTCAACGAATATCAGCGGATTCGCGCGCATGGAGCCACATTGACTTTACCTTCCCAGGCTTTGCGCGAGAGCCAAGGAATCTTTGGCTCGGTCTCGCCATGGATGGTGTGAACCCATTCCGTCTGCGCTCGACTTCTTACAGTGTGTGGCCTATAGTGCTTGTCAACTACAACATCCCTCCATGGCTTTCTACGAAGAAAGGACATCTCATCCTTAGCTTGCTTATCCTGGGCCGCTACAAAGTAAAAAATATGGACGTGTATCTTCGTCCATTAGTCGATGAGCTTAATATTTTGTGGGAGGAGGGGGTCACTGTGCAAGATATGAGCAGGCGCGATGGTCGGCGGTCAGCCAACATTCGAGCCATTCTCATGTGGACGATGCATGACTTTTCGGGATTGGGAGAGTGCTCAGGTGAGCAAACCTCCGTTTTCGCTGGTAATATCTATATTTTATTTCATTCAATCAAGTATTCACTAGGTTGTGGCTCGCCTTATAGATCTGGTTACCTCAAGTTATCATGCATGTCCATTGTGTGGGCCACAGTTAGACTCCCGAAGGTCACGAACCATGAAGAAGATGGTATATCAAGGACACGCCGCTTTCTTGCCGGAGGATCATGAACTGAAGGAAGGTTTTCTTGGATGACCTACAGCACGTATGAACGCTCCAAGCTGGTATGAGCTGAAAATGGTAAACTCGGAATCACATCTAAATGGAATGTGACAATTCTCAGTTTTCTACGAGTTGCCATATTGGACCCACTTACAAGTCAACCACTTGTTGGATCCCATGTATATTTTCAAGAATGTGGGTAGCTTGCTATGGGACCACATCACAAGAAAGAGAGACACTATAGGGTCACGAATGGATTTGAAGGAGGTAGGTAAGATGGAGGCGCTTTGGCCGCAGTCGAGTGCTGAAGGGGGAGTGCAGCTTCCTCGTGCTCCCTGGGTTTTGTCTACCAAAGAAGAGCGCATTGTGAAGCAAGTAATCAAGTCTATCCACACTCCAACGGGTATGATGCGTTCTCTCAGGTTCGCATTTTCTAAAGATGACCAATTGTCGGGGCTAAAATCCCATGATTGGCATAAGATATGTCAGGTTTGTGAACAGAATGGATTGTAATTAGCATGGGCATTTTGAAATTTGAAAAGTGGCCATTATTCATAATGCTTTCTCATTTGTGGCAGTTTGTCCTACCGATCGCGATCGCAGGATGCCTTACTCCAGAAATTCGCGGGGCCATTTACAAGTTGTCGACTTTATTGCAATGGATCTCATAGAAAGAGATTAAGATGTCCTCTATTGAATCCGCGAGGTGGGGAGCAGTGGAGACGATCTATCTCTTTGAGAAATACCTGCCCACTAGCATGCTCACGATACAAGTTCACCTTCTTGTGCATCTTGTGGACGAAGTGGAGATTGCTGGACCTCTCCATACGCGATGGATGTTCTTCCTAGAGCACTTCATGAAAACCCTGAAAGGCTTTGTGCGACAACGAGCTCGTCTAGAAGGTAGCATGGCGGAAGGTTGGTTGGTGTCAGAGGCGTTAGTGCATATCTCACAATGGCTACCAATGGTGGAACCAGACAATGAAATGCTATGGACGCTGAAGGACGATGATAGGCTGACTGGAGATGTGGTGGTTGGAAATGGGGTAGAAAAAAGAATGGATGCCTCAATGGAAGAGAAGGTGAATCGCTTTTGTATGTTGCACCATGCCTCCATGGAGAGGTGGGTCGCCAAGTACCAGATTGCAAGGCAAGATCGAGAGGAAGCGCGAGTTGAAATCTAACGCAGTACGTGTCACCGACCAATTCGATATCCCAAAGGCATGGAGGAGATGCCGGGGTTTATGTCAATACGATGGTTGCATGGAGCCTTGACCGCAGCATCCAGCGAAGGGACAGAGGTCTCAATGGAGGAGTGAGAGTTCTTGAGGGGATGTAGTCCAAAGGTAATGAGGGGTTTAGAATGTGTCATATCTAAATTTGCTTGCTACATCTAATTTGAGTGTTTTAATGTACAGTACAAAATATATAGTGCAGCATAGTCGCGTGGACAGCATTTTCGCGTGGAGCGTATTGACAAAATGCGCTCCACAATGGACTGTGGTGTCATGGCAAGGTTTGTGCAAGAGAGACGGTGACGAGCAACAGATCCGAACACGGTTGTGGATGAGATGGAGTATTTTGGAAACTTGCAAAGTATTATTACGGTGGATTACTGTAGCTTCTCCATGATACTATTCGATGTGCAGTGGTTCAAAGTGGTACTTGGAGGAGCTGGAGCAACAGTTCGACGAGGTCCATCTGGATTTCTCAAAATAGATTTCGAAAAAAAATGGATAGATTTGCGCGACACCTTTGTGTTGCCGGCCCATTGTGAACAGGTGCAAAGAGTCATTTGCTTGCTAATTGTAATACGACATGGTTTATGTCACAATGGTTTGAACTTGCTTTGTACGTGTTTGTGAATAGGTAATCTTCGACAACCTCGATGGTGGTATGTTATATCTTCAACTCCTCGAAGTGCGAGAGTATATGATCAAAGCGATGTTCCAGGCATAGATGAAAAAAATATGCAAATAGAGGGGTCGATATTACAAGGGGTGGAGACCACCGCAAGTTTGGAGCCCGCATCGGCTAATAATGATGGAAATACAGAAGTCCAAGATTTTTTTGAGAACGAGGCAGACTCGTTCTTTTGTGGTGACATGTCTATCGACCTTCCAGTGCATGCAGAGTTGTGTCAGGAGATTAATATGGGACCATAGAATACTTCATTCTTGGAGAATTGTATTACTCAATTTGTTGTTTAGATCTTCCATAAAGGTACATAAGATATGCATTTTAAGAGGGATTTTTCAAAAATGATTTATATTACTGTGCTTTGTATAGTTTAAATTGATTATTCTAACATCATTTTTTATCTATGCAGGTGACATTTTCAGGATTAGTCGAGGGATGAGCGATGAGGAGTTTCAGGATATGATGGCACGCATGTCTCCAGATCAGCTCGTGAGATTCAGAGAGATGGCAGACCAGGAGCTGTCTCGTTCTTCGTCAGGGCGCTCTACTAGATCTGCTTCAGCGCGATTAGATGCTTCAGCTTCAAGCAGACGATCTCGACGCTCACGACTTGGGCCAGAGGGAGGGACTGCATCAGGATCAGGGGGTGTTGCTATGGAGACACGGATGTGGTATCTCCGTCTCGTCGTTCAGCTGGAGTTGCGTCACCTCCAGGATTTGTCACACCTGTGGGGACGTCTACTCCTGTTACTCCAGCTTTTGCGCAGTCGTCAGCAAAGATGGCACGCCTTTTGGTGGCACTCCTTTTGGTGGCACCCCTTTGAGTGGCACTCCGAGAGAGGGTACCCCCGTCGGTACACTGGATGTACAGGGGTCTCTTAGATATGCCCAGGAGCATGGACAAAATGGGAGAGGACCCATCTTAGGCAAACTCCTAGGGGTTATGGATACCTAGTTGATAGTAGGTCAAGAGCCATCATCATGAATGATGAGGGGAGGAGGGTGATGGCTCGCATGAGGGAGTTGTGCCAACAAGTTTTTCGGCACAACGTCCTGGATCATTGGAAGAACATACCGGAGGGGAGCAAGGACTACATAGGAGCAAGGAGTTTCTGGTGCCAGCCACAGTAGATAGATTCTCTACGGGCTGGATGATGGATTGCACGCATGCATACATGTCACATAGACGATCCGACGCACACAAGGCAATCAAGAGTGGGGCTGCAAAGCCCAAGTGGTACGATGCATATGACTGGTGTCGACTGAGGGAGGAGGCTACAGATTCGCCACGAAGTTGAAGTCAGCAAAGCGGGAGGCGGCGAGGGCACGACTCGAGGCCGAAGTGGTGCATCATCTTGGGAGTGGCGGCCACAGGACATATTTGGAGGAGTTTGTAAGTTTCTCTTTTGTTTTTCTTATTTTTTTTCTTGAAATTTTCTTTGTACTGACAATCATGTTTCTAACAATTAGCATTTTGTTTTCTTTGCAGCACTCCATTACAAATTGCGATCCGCAAGTCCTTGAGACTCCATATGCAGAGAGGCACGGTCTTAATGCATTGATCGACCGATTGTATAGACACGGCGGCCCTGTAAGTCACTCGTCTTTCTTGTCCGTAGTTACCATGAGATATTTGAATGCATTATTATATGGTGGATTAATATGTTGTTTCTTTTTCTACAGAATTCGTTCGATGCTCCTTTGCAGCAGGACGAGCTTTCGGGGGACGAGGATTTCTAGCTCGCCCTTGGATCCTTGGAGCTCACACACCTTTCATTTTTAATCGCCTGATCTATGTAGACATTTTCTATGTATTAGTGATATCCTTTCATGATTGTACCAATCGCATTTTATGCGATCATGTATTTATTTCATGTATCAGTTTTATGATTTCAGTATGCATTCTTTTGTTTGCAAATGCTTTGTATGCAGTAGTGCAGAAACTATTTTGTATGGCTCTCATACAGCACACAGTGCTATATGTGGTAGGGCAGCTTGCTGTTGAGATATCGAGCTTCACTCGTGATATGCCAGGGTGACCATTGTGTATTTATGTTAGCAACTTGTCAGTTGCAGATGCATTGGTACACTGCCCATGAATAATAGCTAGATGATAGCTATCCTTATCTACTCTAGTTCGTGGCTCAGTTAGTATGCCACCTTAGTTAGTTGAGTTTGGTTTGAGACCCATATATAGGGTTCTTTTATTTCTATGTACGAGAGTTCTTTTTGGCTTACACAACTAAGAATAGGAAAACTGTTTTCAGCCTCCATCTCTGTGTGTATTTCCCCATTGTGCAAGCAAGAAAGCTTCAAGTGAGACTCCTTCCTTCTCTCCCACAATCTTGACATGGTATCAGAGCCTTGTTCGTGGTAAGGAGCTCAAGAAAGCAAGCCAAGCTCGCTGTGTTCTAGTAAGAGGAGCAGTGTTGCTTTCATTTTCTGTTTTGGGAGCAGATCACTGCAGGCAGCATAGCCGGAAATTACAAGAGTGCATTGTCTCAGGTTGAGACGCCCTTTGCAGTGAAGGAAGAGGGCAGTATACGCTGCAACAAAAGGCTTTGGCCCTGGGCGACCCTGTTTTTTTTATTTGAGGCCATTTCGGGGCCTGTTTTGGAGGCGAAAGTTTTCTGCACGCACTCAGGAAAAAGCCCTGTTTTATGCTGTGCAACCACTGTTCTACAGGTTGGTGAAAAGTTACCATAGATATTGCATCGTATGCTCGTGTGCAGAGACATTGGGAGTTACAGAATCATCCTTGGTTCCTGTATATGCAAAATCGTCACTAGGAAGTAACTGTGTGGTCAAATACCACTTTCGCCAGTTTTGCAGATTTGCCCTTGTGAGGCTGAAGCTATGTTCTTTGCAGTGACAGAATTTTTTGCAGTGTTTTGTAATGGCGTCTGATTCTCTTTCACAGATTGTCACTGAAAAGCTTGACAAGAACAACTTCCAAGCATGGAAGTTTAGAATGATGAATTTCCTTATGGGAAAAGGATATTGGGAATTTGTTGCAGGAAATGAAGAAGAACCAGTTCTTCCTGATGTTCCCAATCAACAGAAAATGCAGGCATTTAAAGCATGGCATGAGAGAGCCAGGAAAGTTATGTATTGGCTGTCTATCAGTATTTCAGACTCTATGATTGTGCATATTCAGGATGCAAGTACGCCAAAGGAGGCATGGGATACTTTGTCAAAAATGTATAGCACAAATACGCAAGCCAGGAAAATGCAGCTCAAGCAAGAGTTGCATAATGTGCAAAGAGAAAGTATGAGCATCAACGACTACCACATGAAGGTGAAGAAGATTGCAGATGCACTTGCTTCCATTGGGTCGCCAGTGGAAGATGATGATTTAGTTTCCGTGACCTTGAATGGTCTAGGAAAGGATTATGCACAGTTTCGAACATCCATTTCCATCCGTGAAAGATTTCCTGATTTTGAGGAGTTGATTGCTCTTCTAATTTCTGAGGAGCAGAGAAATGGTGGTGCATCTTCTTCAGGAGGAACTTCAAAAGAAGCTGTCTTCTACTCAAATGCTGAAAGAGGTAGAGGCAAAGGTAGAGGAGGCTGATTTGGAGGCCGTGGTAGAAATCAGAATATCCAGCAAACTCAAGAAAACCAGTCCTATGGAGGAGGACGTGGTAACTCTAGAGGCAGGGGGAGCCAAAGAGGTCATGGTGGATGGCAAAGAGGCCAAAATGCAAACAACAATGTTGAATGCTACTACTGTGGTAAAATGGGTCATATGGCTAAAGACTGCTATAAAAAGCAGAATGACATCATGAATGGGAAATTGCAACAAGGGAATTATGCATCCTCTAGTAGACAGGGTGATGACAGAAATGAGCATTTGTTTATGGTGCAGCACATGAACAATTCTGTGACAAGTGCAGAAGAAAGCAACGATGTATGGTATGTTGACTCAGGTGCATCAAACCACATGACAGGTCATGCAGAATGGATGGAGGATGCAAGGAAAATGGAAAAACCAGGATTTGTGGAGACTGGTGATGATATTGCACATCCTATTGTGTAGATTGGAAAAATTCATTTGTCTATGCAGGATGGGAAAAAGAAATACCTGTCCGATGTATTTCATGTCCCGAATATCACCATGAATCTGGTTTCTGTTGGTCAAATGGTTGAGCAGGGCTTGCAGGTCAGATTTAATCCTCATGGATGCTTTGTTGAGGATATGAAAAATAAAGGTCGCTTGATAGCAAAAGGAAAGAAGAAGGGCAAAATGTTTACGTTGGATGCAGACATGCCTGAATTGAGTGCAGCAATGTTTGCACATGGGACCGGTGTAGTTGCAGATATTGATATCAGGCATAAACGCATTGGTCATGTTAATGTACAGCGACTTAAATCAATGCAGGCCCAAAATACTGCTGCACGATTGCCTAAATTCAAGGTTGCAGAAATGCATAAGGTATGTGAAGCCTGTCAATTTGGAGAATAGGCAAGGAAACCATTTCCTAGACATGTTCAAGAGAGTAAGAAGCCATTGGAATTAATCCACTCTGATGTGTGGACTACTAAAGCTGCATCTCTTGGAGGCTGTCATTATTTTGTCACTTTTATTGATGACTATAGCAGAAAAGTTTGGGTGTATTTTATGAAAAAGAAAAGTGAAGTTTTTGGGCATTTCAAAACTCTTAAAGCTATGGCTGAAAAAGAAACATGTCTGCAAATAAAATGCCTAAGGTCAGATGGAGGGGGAGAGTACCTCTCAAATGAGTTTGCAAGGTTCTGCAGGAGCATGGCATAAAGCAGCAATATTTATGCAGTCATACCCCACAACAAAATGGAATTGCAGAAAGGAAAAACAAGCATATTGGAGAGGTATCTCGTGCCATGCTCAATGAAAATGACCTGCCAGATTTTTATTGGGCTGAAGCAGTTGCTATAGCAGTCTACATAATGAACAGGACTCCCACTGCAGCAATACATGGGATGACTCCAGAGGAGAGGTATACTGGTAGGAAACCACATATTTCTCATTTGAAATTTTTTTGTTGCATTGCCTATGTACATGTGTGAGATGAGTTGAGATCCAAGTTGGATCCAAAAGCTGAGAAGTGCATCTTTATTGGTTACTCTCTGCAGCAAAAAGAGTATAGATGCTATAACCCTTCTACTCGTAAGTTTACAGTGAGCAGAGATGTTGTTTTTTATGAGAGGAGTAGCTAGTATAAACTAATAAATGTGATTGATGATGTAGATGCACAAAATGGTAATGCTGGACAGAATTCACAGCAGCAGTCACAAAATATTAGTGGACCTAGAGCGTCCTCTAGCAGTGGTTCACATTCTTCACCATGGACAGGCAGATTGAGATCAGGAGAATCTTCTCAAAGCAATGCAGATAGTGGTATGCAGGTATCACGAAAAGGAAAAGAGAAGGTTGATCAGCCCATGTTTGATGTGAATGCAGGTCACTCTTATGTGGATGGTGAATCTAGTGGCTCAGAACAAAGCATTGATGATGAGTTGGGTATTCCTTCTATTGTTACACCTGGAGTAAGGAAGACCAGGGATGTTTTGAGAGCACCTGGGAGTGAACCTATTTTGCGCAGGTCTACGAGAGCTAGGTATCCTGTGGATAGGCTGAAATATGATGGATTTACAGCCATTCACTATGCATATATGGTCAAAGTGATACAGGAACCAGAACCCACTTCTTTTGAGCAAGCCATGGGAAAAGAAAAATGAGAGAAAGCCATGGATGAAGAAATGGATGCCTTGGAAGCAAATGTTACATGGGAATTGGTACCTTTTCCTAAAGGTAAGAATGCAATTGGCTGTAAGTGGGTTTATAAGGTGAAGCACAATGCAGATGGTTCTATGAACAGATACAAGGCAAGATTAGTAGTCAAGGGATATGCACAAACATATGGCATTGACTATGAAGAAACATTCAGACCGGTTGCAAGGATGGCAACCGTAAGAGCAGTTATTACTATGGTTGCATCAAAGGGATGGTCTTTACATCAGATGGATGTAAAGAATGCCTTCTTGCATGGTGATTTGCAAGAAGAGGTCTATATGGAGCAGCCACCAGGTTATGTGCATGATGTTCATCCTGAGTTTGTTTGCAGGTTGAAGAAAGCCTTGTATGGCTTGAAGCAAGCACCTAGAGCATGGTCTGACAAGATAGGACAGTATCTTGTTACTATTGGCTTTCAGATTTCCAAGGCAGATTTCTCACTTTATGTGAGAAAAACAAAGAAAGGTATTATGCTACTTGTCATTTATGTTGATGATTTGATTATGACAGGTGACAGTGATGAAGATATCCTTCATGTGAAAATGCTATTGAAGCAGAAGTTTGAGATGAAGGATTTGGGAGAGCTGCGTTATTTCTTGGGCATTGAGGTGATTAGATCACCAAGTGGGATACAGCTCTTGCAGAGGCAGTATGGATTGGACATGTTGTCCAAATATGGGATGACAGGCTGTAAGCCTATTTCAGTTCCTTTGGAGCAGAATGTGAAGGTGAGCGCAGATGCAAGTGAGCTTCTGGAAGACCCTACTATGTACAAATGCATAGTAGGAAGCTTGATTTATATGACTATTACCAGGCCTGATTTGAGCTATGTTGTTGGATTGGTAAGTCAGTTTATGCAGGCTCCAAGGAAGCCGCATTTGGATGCGGCTAGACGCATACTAAGGTATGTGAAGTCCACATTGCAGTATGGACTATTTTATGAGACTGGGGTTCAGATACAGTTGCATGGATACACTGATGCTGATTGGGTTGGTAGCATTTCCGATAGATGATCTACCAGTGGATATGTATTCTCTTTTGGGAGTGCTGCAGTCACTTGGAGTAGTAAGAAACAGCCTACAATTGCCTTGTCCAGCACAAAGGCTGAGTACAGGGGTGCATCAATGGCTGCATGTGAGGTAGCTTGGTTGCATAAGCTACTTTATGATATGCATCAACCTCCTACAGATGGGCCAGTTGTCATTTATTGTGACAACATGAGTAGTATACACTTGGAAAATAACCCAGTCTATCATGCTAGAACAAAGCACATTGAGGTGCATTATTGTTGAGATATCGAGCTCCACTTGTGATACGCCAGGGTGACCGTTGTGTATTTATGTCACCGACTTGTCAGTTGCAGACGCGGTTGGTACACCGCCCATGAATAATAGCTACATGATAGCTATCCTTATCTACTCTAGTTCGTGGCTCAGTTAGTATGCCACCTTAGTTAGTTGAGTTTGGTTTGAGACCCATATCTAGGGTTCTTCTATTTCTTTGTACTTGTGTTCTTTTGGCTTACACAACTAAGAAGAGGAAAACTGTTTTCAGCCTCCACCCTTGTGTGTCTTCCCCCATTGTGCAAGCAAGAAAGCTTCAAGTGAGACTCCTTCCTTCTCTCCCACAATCTTGACATGGTATCAGAGCCTTGTTCGTGGTAAGGAGCTCAAGAAAGCAAGCCAAGCTCGCGGTGGTCTGGTAAGAGGAGCAGTGTTGCTTTCATTTCCTGTTTTGGGAGCAAATCTCTGCAGGTAGCACAGCCGGAAATTGCAGGAGTGCATTGTCTCAGGTTGAGACGCCCTTCGCGGTGAAGCAAGAGGGCAGTATATGCTGCAGGCGAGGGCTTTAGCCCTCGGCGACCTTGTTTTTTTGATTTGAGGCCATTTCGGGGCCTGTTTTGCAGACGGAAGTTTTCTGCACGCACTCAAGAAAAGGCTCAGTTTTATGCTGTGCGACCACTGTTCTACAGGTCGGTGAAAAGTTACTGTAGAAATTGCATCGTATGCTTGTGCGCAGAGACATTGGGAGTTTCAGAATCATCCTTGGTTCCTGTTTATGCAAAATCGTCACTAGGAAGTGACTGTGTGGTCAAATACCACTTTCGCCAGTTTTGCAGATTTGCCCTTGTGAGGGTGAAGCTGTGTTTTTTGTAGTGACAGAATTTCTTGCAGTATTCTGTAATGGCGTCTGATTCTCTTTCACAGATTGTCACTGAAAAGCTTGACAAGAACAACTTCCAGGCATGGAAGTTTAGAATGACGAATTTCCTTATGGGAAAAGGATATTGGGAATTTGTTGCAGGAAATGAAGAAGAACCAGTTCTTCCTGATGTTCCCAATCAACAACAAATGCAGGCATTTAAAACATGGCATGAGAGAGCCAGGAAAGTTATGTATTGGCTGTCTATCAGTATTTCAGACTCTATGATTGTGCATATTCAGGATGCAAGTACGCCAAAGGAGGCATGGGATACTTTGTCAAAAATGTATAGCACAAATACGCAAGCCAGGAAAATGCAGCTCAAGCAAGAGTTGCATAATGTGCAAAGAGAAAGTATGAGCATCAACGACTACCACATGAAGGTGAAGAAGATTGCAGATGCACTTGCTTCCATTGGGTCGCCAGTGGAAGATGATGATTTAGTTTCCGTGACCTTGAATGGTCTAGGAAAGGATTATGCACAGTTTCGGACATCCATTTCAGTTCGTGAAAGATTTCCTGATTTTGAGGAGTTGATTGCTCTTCTAATTTCTGAGGAACAGAGAAATGGTGGTGCATCTTCTTCAGGAGGAACTTCAAAAGAAGCTGTCTTCTACTCAAATGCTGAAAGAGGTAGAGGCAGAGGTAGAGGAGGCCGATTTGGAGGCCGTGGCAGAAATCAGAATATGCAGCAAACTCAAGAAAACCAGTCCTATGGAGGAGGACGTGGTAACTCTAGAGGCAGGGGGAGCCAAAGAGGTCGTGGTGGATGGCAAAGAGGCCAAAATGCAAACAGTAATGTTGAATGCTACTACTGTGGTAAAATGGGTCATATGGCTAAAGACTGCTATAAAAAGCAGAATGACATCATGAATGGAAAACTGCAACAAGGGAATTATGCATCTTCTAGTAGACAGGGTGATGACAGAAATGAGCATTTGTTCATGGTGCAGCACATGAACAATTCTATGACAAGTGCAGAAGAAAGCAATGATGTATGGTATGTTGACTCAGGTGCATCAAACCACATGACAGGTCATGCAGAATGGATGGAGGATGCAAGGAAAATGGAAAAACCAGGATTTGTGGAGACTGGTGATGATACTGCACATCCTATTGTGCAGATTGGAAAAATTCCCTTGTCTATGCAGGGTGGGAAAAAGAAATACCTGTCCGATGTATTTCATGTCCCGAATATCACCAAGAATCTGGTTTCAGTTGGTCAAATGGTTGAACAGGGCTTGCAGGTCAGATTTAATCCTCATGGATGCTTTGTTGAGGATATGAAAAATAAAGGTCGCTTGATAGCAAAAGGAAAGAAGAAGGGCAGAATGTTTACATTGGATGCAGACATGTCTGAATTGAGTGTAGCAATGTTTGCACATGGGACCGGTGTAGTTGCAGATATTGATATCTGGCATAAACGCATTGGTCATGTTAATGTACAGCGACTTAAATCAATGCAGGCCCAAAATATTGTTGCAGGATTGCCCAAATTCAAGGTTGCAGAAATGCATAAGGTATGTGAAGCCTGTCAGTTTGGAAAACAGGCAAGGAAACCATTTCCTAGATATGTTCAAGAGAGTGAGAAGCCATTGGAATTAATTCACTCTGATGTGTGGACAACTAAAGCTGCATCTCTTGGAGGCTGTCATTATTTTGTCAGTTTTATTGATGACTATAGCAGAAAAGTTTGGGTGTATTTTATGAAAAAGAAAAGTGAAGTTTTTGGGCATTTCAAAACTCTTAAAGCTATGGTTGAAAAAGAAACAGGCTTGCAGATAAAATGCCTAAGGTCAGATGGAGGGGGAGAGTACCTCTCAAATGAGTTTGCAAAGTTCTTGCAGGAGCATGGCATAAAGCAGCAATATTCATGCAGTTATACCCCACAACAAAATGGAATTGCAGAAAGGAAAAACAGGCATATTGGAGAGGTATCTCGTGCCATGCTCAATGAAAAAGACTTGCCAGATTTTTATTGGGCTGAAGCAGTTGCTACAGCAGTCTACATAATGAACAGGACTCCCACTGCAGCAATACATGGAATGACTCCAGAGGAGAGGTATACTGGTAGGAAACCAGATATTTCTCATTTGAAAATTTTTGGTTGCATTGCCTATGTACATGTGCCAGATGAGCTGAGATCCAAGTTGGATCCAAAAGCTGAGAAGTGCATCTTTATTGGTTACTCTCTGCAGCAAAAAGGGTATAGATGTTATAACCCTTCTACTCGTAAGTTTACAGTGAGCAGAGATGTTGTTTTTGATGAGATGAGTAGCTGGTATAAACCAGTAAATGTGATTGATGATGTAGATGCACAAAATGGTAATGCTGCACAGAATTCACAGCAGCAGTCACAAAATATTAGTGGACGTGGAGCGTCCTCTAGCAGTGGTTCACATTCTTCGCCATGGACAGGAAGATTGAGATCAGGAGAATCTTCTCAAAGTAATGCAGATAGTGGTATGCAGGTATCACGAAAAGGAAAAGAGAAGGTTGATCAGCCCATGTTTGATGTGAATGCAGGTCACTCTTATGTGGATGGTGAATCCAGTGGCTCAGAACAGAGCATTGATGATGAGTTGGGTATTCCTTCTATTGTTACACCTGGAGTAAGGAAGACCAGGGATGTTTTGAGAGCACCTGGGAGTGAACCTACTTTGCGCAGGTCTACGAGAGCTAGGTATCCTGTGGATAGGCTGAAATATGATGGATTTACAGCCATTCACTATGCATATATGGTTAAAGTGATACAGGAACCAGAACCCACTTCTTTTGAGGAAGCCATGGGAAAAGAAAAATGGGAGAAAGCCATGGATGAAGAAATGGATGCCTTGGAAGCAAATGCTACATGGGAATTGGTACCTTTGCCTAAAGGTAAAAATGCAATTGGCTGTAAGTGGGTTTATAAGGTGAAGCACAATGCAGATGGTTCTGTGAACAGATACAAGGCAAGATTAGTAGTCAAGGGGTATGCACAAACATATGGCATTGACTATGAAGAAACATTCAGTTCGGTTGCAAGGATGGCAACCGTAAGAGCAGTCATTGCTATGGCTGCATCAAAGGGATGGTCTTTACATCAGATGGATGTAAAGAATGCCTTCTTGCATGGTGATTTGCAAGAAGAGGTCTATATGGAGCAGCCACCAGGTTATGTGCATGTTGTTCATCCTGAGTTTGTTTGCAGGTTGAAGAAAGCCTTGTATGGCTTGAAGCAAGCACCTAGAGCATGGTCTGACAAGATAGGACAATATCTTGTCACTATTGGCTTTCAGATTTCCAAGGCAGATTTCTCACTTTATGTGAGAAAAACAGAGAAAGGTATTATGCTGCTTGTCATTTATGTTGATGATTTGATTATGACAGGTGACAGTGATGAAGATATCCTTCATGTGAAAATGCTATTGAAGCAGAAGTTTGAGATGAAGGATTTGGGAGAGCTGCGTTATTTCTTGGGCATTGAGGTGATTAGATCACCAAGTGGGATACAGCTCTTGCAGAGGCAGTATGGATTGGACATGCTGTCCAAATATGGGATGACAGGCTGTAAGCCTATTTCAGTTCCTTTGGAGCAAAATGTGAAGCTGAGCACAGATGCAGGTGAGCTTCTAGAAGACCCTACTATGTACAGACGCATAGTAGGAAGTTTGATTTATATGACTATTACCAGGCCAGATTTGAGCTATGCTGTTGGATTGGTAAGTCAGTTTATGCAGGCTCCAAGGAAACCACATTTGGATGCGGCTAGACGCATACTTAGGTATGTGAAGTCCACATTGCAGTATGGACTATTTTATGAGACTGGGGTTCAGATACAGTTGCATGGATACACTGATGCTGATTGGGCTGGTAGTATTTCTGATAGACGATCTACCAGTGGATATGTGTTCTCTTTTGGGAGTGCTGCAGTCACTTGGAGCAGCAAGAAACAGCCTACAGTTGCCTTGTCGAGCACAGAGGCTGAGTACAGGGGTGCAGCAATGGCTGCATGTGAGGTAGCTTGGTTGCATAAGCTACTTTATGATATGCATCAGTCTACAGATGGACCAGTTGTCATTTATTGTGACAACATGAGTAGTATACACTTGGCAAATAACCCAGTCTATCATGCTAGAACAAAGCACATTGAGGTGCATTATCACTATGTGCGAGAGAGGGTTTTACTAGGTCTTATTGATCTAGTTTATGTCAGCACAGAGGATCAGGTAGCTGACATATTCACGAAGGCATTGGGCGCAGAGAAGCTGCGCAAGTTCAGAGACCTTCTTGGTGTGCAGGAATTGGGATTGAGCTCGAGGGGGAGTGTTGAGATATCGAGCTCCACTTGTGATACGCCAGGGTGACCGTTGTGTATTTATGTCACCGACTTGTCAGTTGCAGACGCGGTTGGTACACCGCCCATGAATAATAGCTACATGATAGCTATCCTTATCTACTCTAGTTCGTGGCTCAGTTAGTATGCCACCTTAGTTAGTTGAGTTTGGTTTGAGACCCATATCTAGGGTTCTTCTATTTCTTTGTACTTGTGTTCTTTTGGCTTACACAACTAAGAAGAGGAAAACTGTTTTCAGCCTCCACCCTTGTGTGTCTTCCCCCATTGTGCAAGCAAGAAAGCTTCAAGTGAGACTCCTTCCTTCTCTCCCACAATCTTGACAATTATCACTATGTGCGGGAGAGGGTTTTACTAGGTCTTATTGATCTTGTTTATGTCAGACAGAGGATTAGGTAGCTGACATATTCACGAAGGCATTGGGCGTAGAGAAGCTGCGCAAGTTCAGAGACCTGCTTAGTGTGCAGGAATTGGGATTGAGCTCGAGGGGGAGTGTTGAGATATCGAGCTCCACTCGTGATATGCCAGGGTGACCGTTGTGTATTTATGTCACCGACTTGTCAGTTGCAGATACGGTTGGTATACCGCCCATGAATAATAGCTAGATGACAGCTATCCTTATCTACTCTAGTTTGTGGCTCAGTTAGTATGCCACCTTAGTTAGTTGAGTTTGGTTTGAGACCCATATATAGGGTTCTTCTATTTCTATGTACGAGAGTTCGTTTTGGCTTACACAACTAAGAAGAGGAAAACTGTTTTCAGCCTCCATCTCTGTGTGTATTCCCCCATTGTGCAAGCAAGAAAGCTTCAAGTGAGACTCCTTCCTTCTCTCCCACAATCTTGACACTTGCTGCCCTACCACAAAAAAAAAATTTCCCTGTTACTGTCGCTATTTGCATCGCAAATTTACTGCTCGCGTTGCTATTGGCCTCGCTATGAGTGTCGCAAATCTACTGGTTGCGTCGCTATATGCATCGCTATTTGCATCGCTATCTGCGACGCAGATAGCGACGCAAATAGCAACACATATTACGACGTTTCTATGGCGTCATCAATAACGACGCTTTTTGCGACGACAAGGGCAATTTTTGTTGTTTGTATTTTCGTCGCTTTAAACATTGGTATAAGGTCTATATCTTGTATTGCACAATTGAGCCCTTGTTCTTTAAGACTCTCCTCAAATAACACCTTGCCATATAGCTATAAGATCCATTCTACCCTTATTCACCTCTTCATTGATTCTCAAGACTTCCATGGCACCAACTTTTCAATAGAAAGGGGACAATATTAATGAAAAAGTAGGCCTTAATCCAAACCTCCAAATTTCAAAGGGTTACAAATCTCAACTTACATGATAAAGAACTAATCAAGTATGTAGAATATAATTCTTCATATGGGTCCTCAAAATATCTTAGATAAGAAGTTAAATGGGTGAAAAAGTCACCTCATGTCATAGTTATGGGGTTGGAGTCTCTAAATACATAGCAACATTCAACATTTGTATTCTTTTGCTATTTTTTCTTCCATGGTAATGCAAAATTCTTTGCTTGTGCAACCATTTTCCTCCCCTGAGCTCATCTTTGATTGTGGTAAAGAGTGAGAGAGATAGCAAGGATGATACTTGAAAGAGGTGTGACTCTTCTCCTTTTCTTTTCCTCTACATATTCTTTTTTAAAAATTTCAACAATAAAAGAGGTAAACCAAGAAAAAAAAGTAGTGGAGGAGGTATAAATCCTTCCCAACTTTTCTTATAGAAAATAAAAGAGAATGAATACAAAAGATGAAGCTACAACATGTATTTGCAAAAGTAAGATGTGCAAAAAATCTTAAGAGCAAAATTTAATAAGGAGGGAGAAAGCTTAGGTAGTCCTAAATGTGTTCACATATCACTACCCTAGAAAATGCCACATAGATATATTAATTTTTTATAAAGATACTATTTCTTTTTGCAAAAAAAAGACATGAATGAAACTCCTAAAATGCAATCAATGGGTGCTATCAAGTGTCAAGATTTATGGCATATTTCTTAGGACATTTGCAAGTACTATTGGTCTTTCTAATACCTTCTTTTCAAGTAGCAAATTAAGCATCCTATTCTCAATTAGTTCATCACATAGCAAAGTTTAGAATAGGTACATGGAATTCACCACCATAACTCTAATAATAACTTATGTTTTCACTATATATTACATTACACTGTCAACTATATATGATTTATCTACCATGTACTCTATCTAGCTTTAGAAAAATTCACCAAAGATACCATTTTGCATTATATTGAATTTGGATATCAATGTATCCAAATATTGTGATGTAGAAAACCCGCAATAATGAAAGGTCAAAGTCCATGGCAATGGAAGTTCAAGGGTCCTAATAGTGAAAGATGATGAGAACCCCTAATAAAATGAGAGATTAAAATACATCATAATCTCATTGTAGTAGGAAAGCGCATAATGATAATAAAATTTCTCAAATGTCTCCCTATAGAGATCATATTTAGGACTTCAGGTACTATAAGACTCTCTTCCACTAGAGAATAACAAAGGCAGCAATTTGTCATTTAATAGAGAACATGCATACATAAAGACAATGTCCTTTAGGCCTTGTAACGCATTGCTAATCTCGTTAGTCCATATGCTTGCAAATAATATTAATAATCATAAAATATAATGAGATAAAGAAACAAAGAACCAAGGAATCAAAGAGTGATTATCCATGTCTTGTATATGTAAAAAGTCAGAGGTGGTATTAGAGAATGAAAATACTTGAAAATATCAATGGTATTGAATGGAATCCTACTTGTATAATATAAAGTAAGATGTATATAGTTAAGTTTATTAATGCAATGAAAAAGATGAGATATACAAAAGAAGATCTCCATACACAAAAAACCATTTATTGCTACATCTTGTGGTTGACTCACAAGGTCACATTTTCTTACACGTGCTACCTATTTGAAAACTAACTAGTTTGATTGAGTCTTATCCTTCAAACCACCGACATTGAAATCTCATGCTTTATCTCTATAGGAATTTCCTTATTATATATGCCTATCTTACTATCATATAACTTGGAAAAGATTGAGCTCGTTTACACATTCTAATTCAATAGCATTTGGTGGTTAGCATGTCAATAATTTTGGTTGACATTTGGGTATAGAATCTAGACATACGCAATTGATTATACAAACATTTTATGCTTATTTTCAATGTCTAGTTTTGGAATATTGAGCATGTGGAAAAAATTTCCATCCATCAAAGGGTCACAAACATTCTTAAATATATCAAGTATGGTTGAAGTGACAATGTACCATGCTAGTTATATAGATAAAATAGAGAGTGAGTTGATGCAATATTACTAAAGTAACAATATAGAGAGAAGTAGTGAGTGCATGTTTATTGTACACAAACGCACACACACACGCACACACATGCACATGCACACACACATGCACACGCACATGCACACGCACACACACGCACACGCACACGCACACACACACACACACGCATGCACATGCGCACGTGCACGCACACACACACCCCCCCTCTTTGAGGTGTTACAATCATCCCTATCCATATATTAACTATGGGTTTTGGTAATCACAATGACAATATTTTGCAAGGATTTAACCCCTACAACTAGCAATTGAGGTGACAAGCTTATGTGGTTAAGATGATGACATTTGGCTTCCTTTTTTAGCTCAATAGTTAGGCACTACTTTGTGGATGCATGATGTACATATCTTGGATCAAAGCTTCCCCAAACATGTTTTTATCCCAAAAATTTGCTAATTTAGTTTTTAGATCCAAAGACCAATAGTCAAGGTGATGGCTAGTCCCAACTAAGGTGATGATGGCAAACCTTCCAACAAGTGGAAAAAACAATGTTTGGCCACCTAGTGTACACAATGCTTACATCTAGTCCTCAAGTTATCAAAAACATTTTATTTTCCCCCAAATGTGTATTTTAGATAAAGAAGGATTTAGAAGAAACAATTGAGGTGATGTATGCACAGAGTTAAGTTGATCATTTTTACTCATAGATGAATATCATAGACAATGTTTGCCAATTCGATCGCTATTGATGTGCATGGCCTTATCCCTTATATATTGATAATGATGTTTCCCAATCCAAATCTTTAATTAAATGATTTTTTTAGTATACATTGTAGTAATCAATGCAATACCAGATATAGTCAAAGCATTGATGATCACAATCAAAATAGTAGTCTCGCCTATGCTCAACAACCTTAATGTTTAGGCCAATCATAATTCTTGATCTCTTGATTGGTTCAAGATCTTCAACTGATAGGAAAGAAATGGTGGGAGATGAGGTAGAAGCTAGGGAGTATAAGAGCAGATATATATATATATATATATTTGGATACAATGAATGAAACCCTTATTATTTGTTATCTTCACTTATATATGACACTATTGTTGATATTCAAGCTTAGTAGGACCAACACTAGAGTTGTAGCCTAGCTCGACTAGACATGTGTGTGCATTCAATAAGTCAAGTAGGTTAACTATAGTTAGTTGAGTATGGTTAGTTGATATACCTAGCTCTTTCCACTATTGTTACTCAGTTAGTGTGAAGAAATAATGAAAGATAGAGAGAGTACACTAATCTCTCAGTTTTAGCTTCATATCTTTGCCTATCTCTTCTTCTCTATTCTTTTGACTTGGTATTAGAGTATAAGAGCTTGGCTTCACAATGCACAAGAGCTCAATCTTGAAGGAGTGGAAAATTGGAGGGAGACTCAGATCTCTGGCATGTGGAAATGATTGGCTTGCAACACTAGTAGCCACATCTTGACACAAATGGTATGTATCTATGCCTTGTTTAAGCCTACATGTGTCAAAGCCTATTGAGCTTGAAAATAGGATTTATTGGTTGACATTCGAGCTTATGGTTGAGCTCATCTAGACCAACATTTGTGTTAGGAAGACAATGTGACCAACAAACATTTGCACCTAGTTTTTGAATGAGAAAGGGGGTAGCACTAAGTTGAAAAGGGCAAGAAACTTTAGCCCTTATGATTGAGGAGTATATAGCTCATATTATGGAGCTATCCAGAACTTGTTAAGTGCTCATTAATGAGACATAGGTAGCAGCCAGATAGCCTCTAGGAACCAGTGTGGACCTAGAAATCTATGTGCGTTTTATGCTTGCAATGATCAGACGATTCCAACTTGACATTGGCATATCCAACAGCTGTGGGATAGTTATCAACCAACATAGCATCACTCTCATACATTCAGAGCATGGTTATGAGAAGCTAAAGCTCAAAAATGAAGGTATTTGATAGGTAGGGTGCTTAGTAGGGTGCTATCCTAAATCTATGACAGTTGTGTGTGATGTTTGAAACCTATTGAAGCATGTATTGATGCTCATTAATGCCTGGATATTACCACATGGTTATGAGATGGTTTGTGGAATGCCATGAGCATCAAATGCTCATATGTGGGATGATTTATAGGTTGATAAATAGGCCATTTGGTTGGTTATAGTCTATGCAAGGACTTTCCTTCATGCTTATTTGGTGTATATGCAATCAATGATACTGCTTGGCATGTATCAACTCTCAAATGTTTTGGGAAGTATCTAAGATGTATTGAGGAGTTTTTGGGCTGAAAATACCACAGTTATTATAGAGCTCCTTGGTCCTGGTCATAACAAGCTACTTGCATATCATAAATGATGGAAGAGATTCATTGCATGTTAGCATGGAGTTGATGCACCCATTGATGCTTTCATGTAGATAGTTTATGCCAAAATGGTGAATAAATGTTATGTAACATTTATGAGTAGACCCTCTAAACCAAGTATAACATAGGTCTGCTTCAATTTGGGATGATGAGTTACATAAGCAATCACCCATGATAGATGCTAGGTGAACAATTAGGTGACCATGGTATTGTTAAGTTAATGTACGAGATGTGCAACTACCCCCCCCCCCCCAAAGTAGGACACATTGTGGTGCATCATGACTTGGTAGGGTGGATCCGTATATTTTTTATGACACCCTAGAGGGGCATCCATAAGGCAACTACTTCTCCATAATGGGATCAAATCTAGGTGATAGCATTTTAATCCATAAAGATAGCCTAATCTATGGAGATAGATTAAGATAGCAAGCACTAGAAATGTAAGAAAATTATTAGATAAGAACTAGTGAATGCTTTTCTCCTTTTTCGCCCACTAATAGATTATGTTCAAGTATAAATAAGTGTTATGGAGAAATTTAGGAAACATCAAAATATCTTTTGGAAGAGGGATGAATCAAAGAAGAAGTAGGCCCATAATTCAAAAGATATTTACATGGGATTAGGTTCTTCAAGGGCAAGGATTTGAAGTCTAGGAAAAAAGCTTTCATCCTTGATCTATTATGTTTCTCTATTAAAAGAATGGATTACTTTGAATAGAGGAAAATTTAATATGATTTATAGATTCTATGTTAACAACTAAAGTCGTTAATTTTTTTGGAAACATCCTTAGGGGTTTGGTTCTCTTGATACCTTGTAAGGGATTAAGACCCAGAAATTAGGGAAGAAAACTATATAGTGGAATCACTTACTTTGTTTCTCTTTCTATTCCATTTGAAGAAGTAACTTTATGACTCTACAAGACTATAAGTCAATTAGAATTTTCAAGTTATGATCAAATTGGTCATAGTGAAAGAGATTTGATAGAATTAAGCTACATTGCTCTCTTAGTTTTAGCTCCATGTCTTTGTCTATCTATTCTTCCCTATTCTTTTGGCATATATACTATGTACTTATAAAAGGGGTGCCTTTTTTGTCATTGGCATTTAGCATCATAAGAAAGTGAAGATACTTTCCAATGCATGTCAACACTCTATAATTTGTGAAACACTCAAGATGAATATCCTTATTGAATAGATATGTAGGTTACCATTCTTATGGACATTGACAAGATCAATACACTTATCCTCAAATATTTTCCTAATGAAGTGATACTTCATCTCAAATGGGCTTTATCTTATATGAAAAATAGGTTTCATGCTAACCTTTGACTATCACAGTACAATATAGGCACCTCTCTTGCAATTCCCTAGTCTCCAACTAGATAAGTAAGCCATATAGCTTTCTTGCAAGCCTCAGATGAAACATACTGAATGTTAGTGGTGGTAAAGCCATATATGGATGTAATTAAGAGACCTAAGAGACTATATCACTATCAAAAGTAAAGAAAAAACATATAGTAGACCACCTAGAGTTAGTCTACACCTTGCATAATCAACATCTACATATCTAAAAACTAATGCCTCATTTCTTCCAAAACATCTACACATAGCTCTAGTATCATTCAATTATCTCATGATATTCTTTAAGGACTCACAATGCTTCTTATTTCAAGGGATAACTTACACCTATTAACCTATTCCTATTGCATCAATAATATTTAGACATGAAATTGTGGCATGTATCAAGCTACCAACTACTCATGCACAAGGAACCTTGACCATTTCAACCTTCTACTCATGTGACTTAAGGTTATGCTCTTGGCTAAGTTTTTGATATGGAGGCAATGAAACAGTAATAGCCTTCCCTCACTCCATATTAAAGCACTCAAATACTTTTTCAATTCATTTTTAAAAGAAAAATAGGACATCTTTTTGTCTCTATCCTACATTATAATGCACATGCTAAGAATGTGACCATCATTCCCTAAGTTCTTTATATCAGAGAATTCATGCATCCTTTTCTTTATCACATCCAAACTCATGTTGACTTTCCAAGATTAGAGCATAAAGTATTCTACTTATCATATCATTCACTAGAAGGGAATGACAACATAGTGACAAATGATTGTGATACTTTTTTTGGCACCACTTTTTCTTTCACAATGGCCATTGGTATTTCCATTAATATATGCATAGTGATGTGTATAGTGATAATAATATTGATACTCATTTTGACATGCATTTTGATATGCATTCAAACGCTAACACCAACAAAAATAGAGATGGCATACTGTGCAAAAAAAAGTGTTGGAGAGAGAAAGTAGAGAGAGGAAGAGAGAAATAGAGGGAGATAAATAAAGAGAGACAAGAACACAGAGAGGGAGAGGGAGGGAAACAAGGAGGGAAGGAGAGGGAGAGAGATATTGAGATGTGAAGCTAATCACAAGCCAATACTCACGTACCTCAGTGTCCATTTCTAGATTCATATCACTAACATGATTGGTATCTTAATTTGCATATCATTCCAGTGATGCTTTATAGTTATTTAGTCCATCTACTCAAGTTACATGATATCTATCTACTCATCTTTCTACTTAGCATATTCACACTATGGACCACTTGTTTATTATGTATATTGTACTCTCTCTTATTTTTGGTAGACTCCTATAGTGAAAAAGAGAAAAAATAAGAAGACTAGGATTTTAGCTTTCTATCTTGTGTGTATCATCTTTGTGTATTTTGTGCCTTGCAAGAGCTCAAGTTTCCTCTCTCTCCCCTTGTATTTTCATGATTAGAGTGGTGTTTAAATAAGGAGCTGTGAGCTACAAGCATAAGCGTATACAAAGAAACCCTATTATGGAGTACACTTGTGGAGATTTCTCTCATATAATTTATGAATAACGATTCATCTTCATGATCTTGAAGTGCTTGAGGCAGTGTTACGAATCTTTGGTTTATGCATGTGTGATTGGATTCACGTTTCAAGTACGTTTCATCAACCTCCATTTGGTAGTTTGATACTGTTTGTATGTGAATATGGTAAGATTAACAAATTTTGCAAACATTTTCATTTTGCAAATAAGCTGTATGTATGTATTGGTTGTGGCTAACATCATTTGGATATTATCAAACATTACATGTATAACTCAATTTTTGTTTAAATACTAATTTCAGTATAGGTAATAGTTTATCTGAATTAGTAGATTATTGATAAAGGCAGGTTTGTGGATTTTGTTGCATAAGGTTAAACTCTTTAGTACAACTATCAAAGCTAGAAAGTTGTAATTAAAGTCTAAGTTAAACAATGTCAAGCATGGTAATCTATCTACTAATGACTACACATTAAATATTAAGAGCATTGTTGAAGCCCTTGGATCTATTAAAGTGTGAGTTGATTATGATAATAATGTGGTTTCATATATTAGATGGCTTGGACAAGGAGCACAAGCAATTTCAAACCTCCATCGATACAAAAGATACCATTCCTGATTTTGCAAATCTAATATCTATGCTGATATTAGAAGAGTAATATTTGAGAGTTGTTGCACCTTTGTCACAAAGCAATAATAGTTCAAAATAGATGCTCTACTTTAACACAAGTAGAGATAGAGGATGTGGTGATAGAGACCGCAGTGGTGGCTACTATGGGAAAAATAGAGGGTAGTCTCATGATTCACAAGAGCAATCACATATAGGTGGTAGACGCCAATCTCTAGGCAAGCAAAGCCACAAAGGGCGTGATAGATAGACTGCAAGTTATGATAATAGAGAAAGCTATAATTCTAGTTAGAAAGGTCATGTCTCTTATGAATGTCCAAAAAAGAGCAGAGGTAAAAATAACAGAAATGAAAAAAGATAGCATAAAAATTATGCATCTACTAGTAATCAAGTTAATAATGAGAAGTTGATGAATGCAATAAATGCAGATGCATTAGAAGTATTGATTGATGATATATGGTATGTAGATTTAGGTGCCTCTAACTATATGAATTCTCATGGATAATATTTTAGAAAAATTAAAAAAGAATAAAATGCCAAGTTTTGTTGAGACACGTGAGAATACATTATATTCTATTGCTCATCTTAGGAGTGTCCCATTGTCTATCCAGGATGGAAAAGTTAAGTGTTTGATTGATGTATTGCATATGCCTAATATCACAAAGAACTTGGTATATAGGGTCCTAAAAAAACTCTATCCATGACTAGATGTAAGTATTATGTAACCTTCATAAGGAAGATAGTGCCGACAATAGTTTCTGGGTATATTATAGTTTCAACTATGTCCACTATTTATAGGTTTTGCATAGGTTACAGATTTTGAATATGTAAGTTTTCAAGTGTTTGTTGGGTTGCACACAAAAAATGCATCTAAATATAGATTGTAGATTATAGTTATTGTTGAGCAATTAGTGAAAAAAGTTGCATGCTTAGTTGTGGTGCACATACTATCATCTTGCTTGTAGATTATATGTTTTTGTAAGGTTTTCTATTTTGTTAAAATGTTTGATAACTTCAACCGGATTGTCAGAGTGAGAAGCTTGATAAGAATAATTATCCTCCATGAAAGTTTAGGATTATGAATTTCTTGAAGGGAAAATATATTTGGAAATATATTGAAGGAGACATGGTAGCAGGACTTGAAGTTCTTGCACAAAATGCTACTGCAAAACATGTAAAGGCTAAGAACGATTGGGAGCAAACATAGACTAATGTCATGTATTAGATGTTTGTCAATGTTATATATAGCATGATGGAATATTTGTATGAATCTGAAACCCTTGCTATTGCATGGAAATTTTTTACAGGGCTATTTGAAGTAGATACAAAGGCCAAAAGCTACAAGTCAAGTCAAAGCAAACTAAGTGAAAAAAGGAAACCTTTCCATTAATGATTATGCCTTGAAGATCAAGAGTATTATGGAAGATCTTGGATCTATTAGTGTAGTAGTTGATGATGGTGATGTTGTGCATAAATCCTTAGACAAACTTGGAGATGAATACAAGATCTTCATGTCATCTATGAATATAAGGCATGATATCCCTGATTTTGTAGACTTTATTTCTATGTTGATACTTGAGGAGAAAAATATTGGCTTGGATTTCTCTTCTTCTCAAAGAAAAAACAAGTCTAAGCATGTGTTTTACTCTACTAGTAGAGGTAGAGATATTGGCAAAGCCCAAGGTGGTGGTCATGGTCAAGGTTATGACGCACAGTAAAATAGAGAAGGATATTCGCGAGGGTGGGGGAATGAAAGAGGGCAAGTTGCAAATTCTAATAGGAAATATAATTTTGGTGATAGTAGTAGAGAGTGCTGGCATTGTGGTAAAAAAGGCTACATTTCTAAGCATTGCTTCAAAAAGAAGGCTAAAATTAAAACTGGAAAAAAGCAAAAAGATAATTATGCATTCAGTAGTAAAAACAATGATGATAGAAGTGAACAATTTTTTGTTTCACAACACTTTATGAATACTATGATTTGTTGATGGTTCATCAAAGAAAAATGTATGTATATAGATTCAAATACCTCTAACCATATAACTTCTCATGGAGAGAGGTTTAGAGAAATGCATAGTCTAGAGTCTCCAAGCTATGTGGAGACATGGGAGGATACAGCTCACTCCATTACTCATGTTAGAGATATTTCTTTGAGTATACAAGATGGAAAAACTATGTACTTGGTTGATATGTGACATGTATCAAATATTACAAAAAACTTGGTTTCTATTAGTCAGGTAGTGTAAGATGGATTGTAGGTTCAATTCATATTTGATGGTTGTTATGTAGAATATCTCAAAAATGATTAGAGGTTGATTGCAAAAGGAAAATGTGCTGGTGGATTACTTACTCTTGATGCAAGTCTACATGAAATGGATGTTTCAATGTTTATACAAGGTTCAAGTGTTGTGTTTGATATTGAAATTTGGTATAAGAGAATTGATTATGATGTGCAGTGGAGAAAGACATCTAGTCTAAATAGATTGTGGATGGCTTGTCTAAGTTTAGGGTTGATGGGATGCATAAACTATATGAAGCAGGTCAAATTTGAAAAGCAAGGAAGGCATATATTTCCATATGAAAAGCATGTATGCAAGAATCCACTTGAATTGATATATTATGATGTGTGGGGTCCTATAAAGATTGCAACTTTGAGTGGTCGCATGTATTATGATTCCTTGATTGATAATCATACTCACAAAATATGGATTTACTTTATGCATGAAAAAAGTGAGGTTTTCACTCACTTTAAAAGCTTTAAGGCTATGTTTGAGAAGGAGAAAGGGTTTCATATTCAATGCCTAAAGTTAGATGGAGGGAGAGAATATCTCTTCAATGAGTTTTCTGATTTTTTTCAGAAAGATGGTACACAGAGGCAATATACATGTAGATATACTCTATAGTAAAATGGAGTTATTGAGCATAACAATAGTATATTGATGTCAGAAAGAAACTTGCCTCATTACTATTGGGCTAAGGCAACTACTACTATTGTATATATTGTGAACAGAATATCCATTAATATTGCTATACATTGTATGACACTCAAGAGAAGGTTATGGGTGAAAAGCCAAATCTATCCCATTTAAAAGTATTTAGATATATTGCTTATGTGCATATTCTTGATTAGCTGTGTAATAAATTGGATCCCAAATTAAAAAAATGTGTATTTATTGGATATTCTCTTCAGCAAAAGGGATATAGTTGTTATGAACTATTACATGTGAGCTGAGAGTTAGCAAGGATATTGTTTTTTATTAAATAAGTATTTGGTATAGTAATGTGTAGAACATAGTTGGGGTTGATGAGTATGAGAGTGTGGTAATGCAAAAAAATAGGTTAGTAGTTACAGATGTTGAGTGAACCACGAGCCTCCTATTCATGGTTTTGTTAATAGACCTTGGAGTGGCGAATTGAGATCAAAGGTTTCTCCACCAAGTACATCATAAATATCAAGAAAAGGTAAAGATAAATTTGGAGACTCACCTATTGTGATAGATGTATCATTGGGTTTCTCTCATGTTGATGTATTCAAGTGGCTCTAAGTAGAGCTTCGATGAGGAATCTCAGATTCTATGTATTAAATCACCTAGTCTGTGAAGGGCACAAGAGTATGTTAAAGTACCTTGTAGTGATCCAAGTCCATGCAAATCAAGTAGAGTGAGAAATCCAATGCATCGATTAATATGTGACAGCTATGTAGCTCATCACTATGCATACATGGCCAAGGTTATGCAAAATATGGAATCCACTTGTTTTGAGGATGCAATGGGTAATGAGTATTGGTATCGTGCTATGAATGAAGAAATGGTTGCATTTATGGATAATGACACATGGAAGTTAGTGTTTTACCTGAAGGCAAGAAAGCTATTGGCTACAAATGGGTTTACAATGTCAAAGGTTCAATACCAAAAATGGCCACCATAATGATTGTCATAGCAGTAGCTATATCAAAAGTTGGATCATGCATCAAATGGATGTTAAGAATGAATTCTTGCAAGGGGAGTTGCAAAAGGAAGTTTATGTGGAGAAACTACGTGGTTATGTATATGAGAATCATCTAGATTATATATGTAGGCTTCATAAGGCCTTTTATGGGCTAAAGCAAGCACCTAGGGCATGGCATGATAGCATTGCAAGATACCTTGTTAGCATTGGATCTCACAAAGCATAGGCTAATCTTTCACTCTATGCCTATGGACCAACCACGTGGTTATGTAAGTGAGAATCATCTAGATTATATATGTAGGCTTCGTAAGGCCTTGTATGTGATGAACTAAGCACCTAGGGCATGGCATGATAGAATTGTAGAATACCTTGTTAGCATTGGATTTCACAAAGTATAGGCTAATCTTTCACTTTATGTATGTAAGAGTGATACATGTATTGTGGTCATTATTATATATGTGGATGATTTGATCATTGTGGGTGATACTAAGATATAGATTAACAATGTGAATGGTCTTCTTAAGGCTGAATTTGAGTTGAAGGATTTGGGAGAGCTATGTTGAAATGAACTTAGCCTAGACTACATTGAAATAACAAGAAAACCAAGAAACAATAATTGAGACAACTAGCCATAGCCATGCCATAGCTGAAATTGTATTAAATCTATATCACAATGAAGCCACAGCTAGTGCGAATCAAAGCGCAATGAGAATCATGGATGAAAGGATACTAGAAGAAATCCACCTCTTACTATGGTGGAAATTGAGTATTCACTCTCAAAGTTGGTGGGAAAGGCAAGAAACCTCAAGCTCCAAGAAAATAGAGAAATTTACAAATGTGCTAAAAGATGATTACAATGGTACACTCTTGCCTTTTATACTCCAACCCCAATCAAGCTAATTTACCTAAGATAAAGGATAATTTTTTTTAATTAGAATAGTATTTTGATTGTCTTACCAAATCAACACATTTTATACCCATCAAAGGCCAAAATTCAACCAAACAAGCATATCAATTCATGGAAGGAGTTTTTAGACTTCATGGTTTACCTATGAAGATTATTTCTAATAGAGATACAAAATTCATGGGGAATTTTGGGAAATACCTTTTCACTTACATGGGAACCAAATTAACTCCAAGTACATCTTACCACCCACAAATAGATGGTCAAATTGAAAGAGTTTATAAGCGGTTGGAATTCTACTTGTGACATTTTTTCCATGACACACAAAATGCATGGGATCATTGGATTCATCTTGTGAAGTTTTGTTACGAAAATACATACCACATGGGAATTGGCATGTTACCATTTGAACTTTATATGGTCACAAGGTTCAAGTACCTTCACTATTATTTCATGATGAAGTAAATCTCATTGTTAAGAAAAATCTTGAAAAGATGGATGCCTTAATAAAGAAATGCAATGAAAATATTAGAAAGGCACAAGAGACTATAAAATCTTAAGCTAATGATAAGCAAAGACATTTGGACTTTGAAGAGAGAGAATGGTTATTCTTGAAGAAGGTACCTATGTCCCATTATGCTTATTTTAAAGGTGGACATAATAATCTTAATTATTGATATTATGATCCATATAAAAATTTGAGAAAAGTCAAAGATATTGCTTACCAACTTGATTTTCCTTCAACCATAGGTATTCATAATATTTTCCATATCTCTTAACTCAAAAAGTATATTTCCTACCAACTTGATTTTCCTTCAACCATAGGTATTCATTATGTTTTTCATATCTCTCAGCTCAAAAAGTATATTTTCCCTTATATTTAATTTCTTGAAGAACTACCTCCCCTTGATTAGGATGGGTTAACCATCTATGAACCCAAGAGGAGTGTTACTAAGTAGGAGAAGGTTCTAAGGAGTTGAATTAGCATGTAATATCTTACTAATTGGAAGGGTTTGCCTATGGAAGAATCTTCTTAGTAGCATGCTTCATATTTGATTGGAACAATTTTCATGGCTTCTCCAAGAGGATACTAGCTCATTGAACAATTAATAATTTATTGTATAAAATTTTTACATTCAAAATAATCGGCTTACTGATGTCAAAATTGTATTTTGAAGACATGGATAGTTACCTACCAAAAGTAAACTAATTCATTTTTATACCTCATAGACACCAATCCATCATTTCTATTCAAAGTTATGGGCCATCTTCTACAACCACCCTATTTAGGATAGAATTTGAAAAATTCAATGTTTGATCTTGATGATGTTTCTTCAAGGATAATTTAGCATTGGGTTTGCTCTATTCACTTCTACCATTCATTTACCTTTTATGTATTCAAGTTTTGAGGATAAACATTTTGGGTAGGGATGGATTGTAATTATAAAAAAATTGTACCCTTTAGCTTAGGGAAATTAAATTAATTAGGGTTGGAGTATAAAAGGAAAGAGTGTGCCATTGTAATCATCTTTTAGCACATTTGTAAATTTCTCCATTTTCTTGGAGCTTGAGGGTTCTTGCCTTTTCCATCAACATTAAGCATGAGTACTCAATGCCCACTATAGCAAGAGGTAGATTTCTTGCAATAGCTTCTTATCCGTGATTGTGATTATACTTTAATTCATACCAGCTATGGCTTCATTCTGCTATAGATTACAATGTTAGCTCTGGCATGGCTATAGCTAGTTGTATTATAACATGCTGAAATGGATCAAATGTCTTCACAATAGTTGATGAAAACTCCATATAAACCTTTCATTGACTAAGAGTTCACTTGTAGTCTTCAAATAGCTTCAAGAATGCCAATCTTGAACCATTATTTCTTGCAAAAACTAATGCATGATCAAAATCCCATAAATCTAGACCAATTTCTTCAAGCAAGGTTGAAGATTGATCCAAAGGTTCAAGAAATACTTCAATTCTTAATTAGAAACTAGAATCCAAGAGATTTCAGGAATCCATACTTGTCCAAGCATTCAAGAATAAGGAAATGCTATGAACCAAGGTCTATTACTCCAATGTTGGATCAATCTTTATGAAATGTACTTGCCCTTAATGCTCTAAAGTAAAACACTTCAAAACCCCCATGATTAAACCACAACTTGATAAAAAAATTTAAGAATTTCATGGCTACCATGTTTTTTTCAAATTAGAGACAAAAAATTCTCTAAATCTTATCCAAAGGCTTCAATCTTGCTTCCTCATTACATGATGAAGGTTTAGAGTGGAATTCAAGAGATATTTGATTAAAAGCCTCCTGAAAATTACATGCATCAAGCAAGGTTTAGCTTGATGTCCATAAAGTCCATTGCTAGGGTTTGGGAGAAGCTTCAAGAGAAGAAAATGGCTAAATGTCTAAACAATAAGGTAAAAAATGCTTCCAAGAGCCTAAAGAAGTGAAAGCCCTATGAAATCTTAAAGAAATTTATGAAGATTCACTATTGTGATGCATACTCAGCAACAAGGAAGAGAGAGAGAATCCATGTTTGATCTTGAATCTTGATCTAACCTTGAAATAATGTCATAAACTTTTTGGAGAACCCTCAATGAGTATGAACCAATCTTGAAGCATCAAAGAAGAGTTTCTTGTCATTGATTACTACCAATAGTCAACTCAAAATTTACATAAAAAATCATGCTGATTATGCTACGCCATCCATGTTACAATTTGCTTCAAATGCTAGTCACAATGCTACTCCAAACGCCCGTGAAGATTAAAAGAATGATATTGTGCACTCAAGGAAGAAATATCTTGTCATTGAGAAGAGATTTGATTAAAATTTTAGCCATGGAAGCTTGGGATAGACTAAGAGAAAAAAAATCATTGATTAGAAAAAAGTAATTCTGTTTTGATTTTTTCTAAACTCTATTTAGCCTAGTTAGTCCTAGAATATTCAAAATGGGTTTGTTTTTGTCCACAAGCTACGAAAATATCCAAGGTCCCTCTATTTCTTCTTTATATCTTCTCTAAGAATCCCAAAAATAGTGAAAACTAATTACTGAAACTTAGACTAGAAATTGTACCAAGTCTTGTAACCAAATCTTGAACTCTAGTTATCCTAGATGTGCTAGTAATCAGATCTAGTCTTGAAAGTAACCTTGCCAAGAACCAAGTTCAAGGCCTAATACCATTGAAATAAACTTAGCCTAGACTAAACTAAATAATAAGAAAACCAAGAAACAACATTTGAGACCACTAGCCATAGCCATGCTAATTGTATTTAATCTATATCACAATGAAGCCATAGCTAGTATGAATCAAAGTACAATCACTACAAGGGAATGGGCCGATAGTGACGGCCGGTTTTGACAAATAATATCGGTGTTGCTATTAGCATTGCTATAAGTGTTGCTATTAGCATTGCTATAACAAAAAATAGCAACGCCAATAGTAATGCCGATAGTGACCCAAATAGCGATGCTGACAATGATGCAAATTGCGATGTCACTTTGAGGGGAAAAAAGCATCAAAATTTTGAGCACGAAATTTTTCAAAATAATTTGTGAAAGACAATAAAAGAGAAAGCAAGAGAGCTCAACGCTTTGAGAGGGAGAGCTCATACATAAAGAAGAAAAAGAAAGGTGCAAACAATAAGGGAGGAAAGCCATGAAAGGGAGGTGCAAAGGGTTTCATCTTTAAGCCTTGAGGTAGGTACATTTCCTCTTCTTACTTTGTTTTTGTATTTTATTCTTCTCTTTCTTTGTTTTTGTTTGTGGAGAGATGCATTGAAAGAGAGGAAGAGAGGAAGGGATGGTGGAAGAAGAAGGGAAGGGGAAGAAGGGAGGGAGATGAAGAGAGAAATAGAGAGAGGGAGAGAGAGTGAGTGAGAAACGATAACGAAGAGAGGGCCGAAGGGAGAAACAAAGAGAGATGAAATAAAGAAAAAAAAAGAGAGGGAGAAAGAGGGGTGGGGATGTTGAGAAATAGACAAATGATGTATGCTCCAGGAAGAGATGTCCTGAATCCCATATGCATAGTGAGGAGAGTGGAGCAACCCAACTTCTATAAAGCATTGTACTTGAATATCACTTTGATATGGAATGAATACAATATCATGATGCTTTGTACTTTCACTAAGTGCCTTTGTCATTGTCAATCCATTACACAAGGTTGTCTTTATGAGTCCAAGCTTCAATCTTGGAACCTAATTCACTTGTGTAACAGTTGGTCTCTCTTTGTCTATGTCAACATGAGTCTTGTTTTCAACTTCCATCCTCCATAGCTCCTTATAGCGCAGGACAAGTCTAGAACCCCATCTCCTACTCCTTCTCACTACCTTGCTTGAGCTCAGTATAGCTTAGGACAAGTCTAGAACCCCATCTCCTACTCCTTCTTCTCACTACCCTACTTGGCAGCCATAGCCATCCTGCACCTACCCTGCTTTAAGCTCTTAGATATCTTCAACTAGACAAGATCTTGACAAGCTTCCTTCTAGAGATCTATACTCCTACTCCTGGAGCTCCTCTCTATCACCTCAAAGCTCAACATTAGGTCATCTATAGTAGCTCAGCATTATCAAATCTTTCAACTTCTGCTCTATATGTCCTCCATAGCCAAATAGGAATTGTAGCCATTTGAGCTCCTAGATCTCACATTAAAGGCCATATCTCATTATGATTTCTTTTGAAGAGTTTTTCAAAAACTCAGGGTGCAACTTTGGTGCGCAGATCAGTCGTTGTATGCTCACGTAGTGAATCTCGAAAGGTCCCCAAGAACAATGAACTCTACCTTTTTGCACAAATTCCAATGTAAAAAGCATGAACGACAAGAGCAAGAGACCAATTGGGTTCAATCTCCCCCCATGCCTTGTGTGAGCGCTTCACAAAGCATGTATTTTATGTATATTTCCATCTTCAAGCTCAATAATAGCCCAATTTACAAAAATATGACAAGCTTTTAGCTTTTGAGTTTGCTTTTACAAAAATAGGAGATAAAGCTAATGGATGGTGCCCATAGAGTCTGGCACGCCCAATACAATGTCCAAATAGAAATAACATATCCGTGCGCATAAGTGCATACAAAATAATAATAAATAATCGACGCCTCAATAGACATGACAAAATATAGGCATGGCGCCTATCAAAATATAACCCATAGATCGAATACTCGCTAGACTCCAATGCTTTCCTCCGCCACTACTGCTATCTCTACACATCAACTGAAGCATTCACAATCGCTAGTAAAATAATTCAATTAAACCGAAAAAAGTGAATACCTAGCAGTCTTCAGCTACATAAATAAATCAACTGGTTAGAAATAAATCCTAACTTTAATTTATTACGAGTGCACACTCTAAACTCATAAACGTTTATTAATTTAATATGTATTTTGCAGAATCACCCGCTATGGAATCACCCACGTACACACTAAATTAATGAAACGCTTGAAAAGGACAGGTGTCCCCATCAACTTCTCGCACAAAGAATCCACTTTGTGTATGAGCCCCGGTCATCAAAGTTTACGGAATCCACCGTAAAACCTCACGGAATCCACCGTGGCATATGCCTCCTGGCATCAAACTTTGTACCACCTTAGAGATCAACATTGTCCACTCTATGCACCAGCATTTCCAAAATTCGTGATCTCTGGAATTTCTGTGCCTACCTAAATTTGTATAGCTCAATCTCTACTTGCACGCTACTGCAATTCCTCCTCTAATCATAGGGCATCTAAAGGGTGGCTTCTAAGCTTCCTCTCCATCAAAAATTTGATTAAATTATCCATTGTAGTTGCTGTACCATCAAAAAAATCAATTGCCTATACCTCAAATCCTAATAAACACCATAGCCATTAATATTCAAGCTTTCCTCTTCACTCCATTCTCAAATCCATTTGACAAAGCCAAGTACCGTTACTCAGATCTGTTGCTAAACTCAAGTTGAAGGACAAGACAAGGATCAAGAATCACCATCAAAGCAGGAAGAAGATTCAAGCTCAAGACCATAGTATCTCGTGATACTACATAGTGTATCTTCACATTACCTTGCACTTCTATCTCTTGACACATTGAAATACAACCCTTTTTTTGGTTAATTGAAGCTTATCAACATGGTAGAGCTTGAACAAATAGCAAAGTTCAATGGAGAAGGTTTCCATGCCTGGAAGGAAAAGACCATGTACCACCTCATGAGGAAAGACCTCTGGGATCTCTTTGAAGATGATGAAGGTGATGTAGATTATGGGAAAAAGAAAAGTTTGCTAATGAGTTTGCAAACTGATTCCAATATCTTGGAACCAATTGAAGAGATACTCTCTCAAACCCGTCAAGCATGGTCATAGAAGTGCGATAATACATAGAAAGAATGGGATTTTGTATTGCATAAGTCCCATTTAGCTAGTTCAAGACTAACTGGGAATGCCCTTTTACTAACAGTTGATGGATATCACCTCTCTTAGCAATGTTCAAGCCCATGATTAAAGATTTGTATTCTGCCATGTTATTGGTAAATTCGACCCCGATATAAAAAACTAATTTCATCATGACTCTACGTTGGGGGTCTTTAATAACTACCCCTATACTCCCTTTCTTGTTGGGACCCTTGGACGCTCCATCAAAGTACATTGTGTACATCCACAATGGGTTCACATAGCCCACCATCATCATCTCTACTCAAAATTATAATAATCAAAATTTAGTATGTTTAGAGGATGTATTGAAGGCTCCATCCCACCTTCTTCATTGAATATAACATGAATGCTTGTCAAGATTCACAAACAGTGATGACAGAAGACTTTGATTTCCCAAACAAATGATCTGTCCTCTTGCTCAATCACTTTATATCCTTTACTTCACCATATAAGCTTCTCTTGATGATATCTCTGCTCCAAGTATGGGTGTTCCAAATAAGACGTATGAAACCTCGAATGGAAAATATAATGCCCACACTATAGGAGTCCTCGTCTAGTAGGAGGTCCTAGTCCAGTTGTCCTCAGTCAGGTATGTAGTTCAAACCACCACTGGGATGGCCTTTTTTTAGGCTTTTTAGCCAGTCCGTGTTCAAGCAGTTGATTAGAGACTCGCTCTGGATTTCTATCAGATTATGTTGGGCCTATCCCTTATGGATTTTCCTACCTTGATTTTGTCAAGGGGTAGGATGAGAGCTATGGAATGTTTCGTTGTGTATTTTTTGTATCAACTTGATGCTCTTTGTGGTTATGCATGTGTAGATTTGTTCATGGGATTCGATGGGTTGAGTCACCCTATCCCGTGGTCACTAATGAGAGTTGGATTTTAGGAGCCAATTATGAGCTAGTCTTGAAACATTTGAGGCTGTTTTTGGAGCAAGAAACTAGGAAGCGCCAAAGAACAAATTTTCATGAAAATTCAAACGGTGGTGGATGGTAGAGTTGGAGTTTTCCTAGATGCATTTTGATGTCAAGAATCGAATGCAAGTCTTGGTTGGTCAATCAAAGGTTGTTTGACGCCCCATTTAATCCCCACAAGGTTTGACATTATAAAGTAGATACTCGATCTGGGAGCCAAAAACTGTGCAACGAAGTTCAACTTTGTAGATTTCGATGTTGTGAAGTGGCTTATCCAAATATATCTCGAATTCGAATCCGTTTGCCCATCCAAAATCGAAATATCCACTTGTGGGATAGTGTGAACACAAAAAAAAACCGAACCGGTTATTTTAAAGTTTTAACGTTAGAATTAATAAAAGCCTAAAACTAACAAAAATTTTACAAACAAAGGGGGAGGGTGCAAATTTTTTTGCGCCCATTCCAAATCTGCTCGATACCGCTCCAATCTTGACCCATTTTTGAGAGAGAGAGAGAGAGAGAGAGAGAGAGAGGAAGATTCTCAATCGAGACTAGAGAGAGGAAGAAGATGACTGTGAGTTTGCTAATTTTAATGGAGGATTTAGAAATTGATTTTCTAGGTTTTCTCTCCTCTCTCCTCTTAGCAGTTGTTCATATGCATCAATTCAAGAGAGAAGGGGAAGTGGTAGTGGCAAAGAAGAAGCATCAGCGGCCTCCTGTCCTCTACGACATACGAACCTTAAAACCGTGGTTTCTATAGGTAAGTGAGCTGTTCTTTTATTTTATGAAAATGGTTAGAGAAAGTGTTTGATTTGTTTGTTCTTGTTTGCCATGTTGCATTCTCTCTAAAATATGAAAGAAAACCAAAAAATATATATATATAATACTTTTTCGCAAAACACACAAAACCTGTAAGTTGCGATTTTTATGAAAATAGTGGAATTAGGGTTTTTGTTGAGTGTTTTGGGGTCATATGGGATATAAATGAATATAAAAATGATATTGTGTCCTTGATCAGTAAGAGCTCATAATTCTAAAATATCACACTTTTATGAGGAAAAAATAGAGAAAAATAAAAATTTTAGGGAGAATTTATTTTTTACGCCTAAAAATTTAGGAAATTTTATTTTTTATGTCCGTGAGTGTATAACAAGGCTTGAGCATGAGGATCAAGCCTTGTTTCTATGTTATAGTGTGTTTTTATCGATTTTAATATAGAAAATTACATGAAAATGAACCCTACACCTACCCAACAAAAGAAAAACCTAAACGGGAAGGGGGAAGAGGGTTTGTGGAAGTGGTTAGTTGTTGAAAATGATTTCAATTCTGTTTTTTTTTCTATGCATACCCTATAGGATGAACTATCATTTGAATTAAGGAGACCAATAGCACGAGGAAACTCAGTGCTAGTCTCTAGCAACGCGGCAATTACGAGTAGCTTGGAAATCATTAAAGGATTGGTTTTGCACCTCATGTGGCTGGTTTTCTTTTATCATAAAATGCTTGAGAACAATTTGCATTGAGCATGACATGGTAACTCCTGGATGCATAGCAATTGATTGCCAATTACATTACCAACACAGAGTGAAAACCAAGCTGTAGGCTAGATGATCAAATCTTTGGAAAATTGTCAATTGAGAAAATTTTATCTCCTAAATGATTCAAAATATATAAGAGTGGAAACTTTTTGTATGTTCTTTATGTCAGAGCAACACATCGAGGGGCCAATCCTCTCGATGTAGAAGAGTTATAGTGGTGCCATGGCATGTAGCCGAAGGGGTGCCTACTTTATGTTTGTGTTATATTGTCGCACGGGGTTCAGGCGGGGGTTCATGAAAGTCACTCGCCGGAGGGACGCTTTGAGATGAGAGAAGAACTCAATGAGATAAAACTTATTCATAAGAATTTTGAATGAGGAAAACAAATTATTGATTTAAAAATATAAGTAAAATAAAGGTTCATAGATTTCAAACTAAGAGAGAAGAGAAGAAGGTAAGGTGTCATGATTTGTGGAAAGATCTTCAATGAAGGCAAGGAGCATCAAGCTCGACTCAAGCCAATCTTCATAGCGACTTGCGATGATGGAAACTTTGATGTAAGCGAGGGGTTTAAAGCTTGTTCTCAAGTCTTCTCTCCAAAATTCGATGACGCTCTTTGAAGAAGGTGAGGGATACAAGCTCAACCTCTATCCTCTCTTCCTTGATTTGATGATGGCCCTCCTTCTCTCCTTTTCCTCCCTTTGATAGTTTTTCTCCACTCCCTTTCACTCATAAAAGCTTAAGGCATTTAGCTTTAAAGCTTATTCTTTTTTGTTGCTTTTCACTTCTTTTTTCTTTCCTACCTTGTGCCTATCTACAACTTGTTTGGATAGTAACTTTGTCATATGAACTCCGAATATAGTCATCTAGGTACTCAAAAGGATCGATATCATCTGGTCGACAAGCTAGCATGGGCAGAATTGTGAAACTCCATAAAAAATAGGCAAAAATATTGATTTTTTTAAATCTCTTTAATTTTCTCCATCTTTTATCTTGGACAACTTATTCCCTTCAAAATAAGTCATAGTATATGTTTGGATCCATCTAAAGTGGGAATTAAGTCATCTAAACATGATACTAGAGATTTCAGACTATTCTAGTAAACGAGTCCTACTTCCTTTGTGTGCTTTGAAGTTCACATGAATTGGAGCTTCTGAGATTCAAGATAGACATGTTCATCTACCAACCTTCCTTGGCCTATTGTTCTTGTAGTTGCACACACTTTCAGCACACATGTGCTCTTTTTCTTCAAGAAATACTTGCTGATGACGATTTAAAACTTATGATCTTTTCCTTTGATCCTTGAGTCTTCAAAATGAAAACCTTTGTATGAACTTGTTTTTCCATGCAATGTGCCCTATCAAGAATATGCTTTGGAAGAGAATTTCATGCCCAAACATTCAAGCGATTTGCAAATTAAAATCCATGCAATGCAATCAATCAAATGATGCTTCCACACACAAAAGAAAATATGAATGCATTGAAGAAAATTGTGCCTAACCTAACTACAAGTGTTCGTGTGTCATACAAATGCAAACCAAGAGACACACACAACATAAAATAAATTTCTTATGATGTTGACTAATGTGATCAAATTCCTAGCAAAAAACTCCGCCCTCAGGTTTGCAATGGTGGATGTGTAACATCATGACAACGTGGTATATTATACCAAGATGTGTGGGATCTCCCTCTAAGGAATAAGGAAGGGCAATCGTTGGACTACATTCTATTACAAATGCAATATCTATAGTAGAAATCAGGGCACTGTGTCCCTTAGATACTCTTGGCCATGTCGAGGTCATGTGGGGTTTTCTTGAGTGTTATAGAGGCCCGACTAGTGCTGTCTATAGCCAATGTTGGGCCCATTTTAGGTCCTAACAAGTAATTCAATGAGTCATTGATTACTAAAGATAAATATTTCTCACCCCTTTTCAATTCATTCAACTTTCAAATTCTTGCATATCATTAAATGTCCGAACCTTTATTTGAGACATGCAAAGCATCCTTATTTTCTAGAACATTAGCTCTACCATGTATACATACCGATCGAGGAAAAATGTTGAAGTCAAATGAGATAGCAAGACAAAAGAGAGGTGACCCTCTCTTACAATAATTTAGGATCCATAGAGGTGCATAAATTGGCCTGGAAGAAAGTTTGCACACCTTCAATAGTTTCAAAGCCTATTTAGATGCCCCATCTACTATTTTTATCCCTCACGATATAGGTGATGGACTACAGAAGACCACTCATGACAAAGTGGAAAAGGATTGAAGTTCACAAGGAAATAGGACACTAAAATAGGGTGAAATAGGGAAGTGAACACTAAATAATTGCAAGTAATTAGAAATGTATAGATCATATACAAGTGGATATATGGTACTTGAATGTACAAAAGTTGTATTTCAATTTCCAGAAGTGTACAATGCATACTCATGATCATATTTGACAAAACAAGGCATTTACAAGTTCAAACAAGTTGCTATCACACAGTTTAAAAAGTCACAAAAAAATGAATTCGAAATTAAATATTTTGATTTTGACATAGAACTTTTTTACTCCACTCATAGAGGACAATGTTAGCTTTAATCCTAACAAAAAAAAATGATAATTAGAGTTGTGGAGCAAAGTTATGGCCACTTTTTTTTACAGAAAGTGGTCACTGTAAACAACTCTTGGATAGCTAGGCAAAGTATATTGTTTTGATCTAGGACTATCCCTTACCCAATTGCAACTTTTGATTTGAGTAAACCTACCCTACCTACGCATATTAAGATTCATTTTGAGTCCATAAACACAAGTATCGAAGGATTACAACTCTAGATATAGCCCATTTACTAAATTGTAGTCTTATTCAACTATATCTATTGCAATGGCCAGAAATAAGAAGAAAGAGCAAGTGTTTGAAAATATAAATGAAGATTGATTATCAAACAAAGATTAATTTATATATAAGAGCAAAAAATCATGGATAAAATGATAGGAATGATGGCAACATAAATGAAGAATGACAATGGCAAAGAGACCTTATGGATGTGGGACATATAGCTGAAGCAAGGGTGTCTCATGATTCAAGCAGGTTCCAACAACTTTCTCATAGAATTGAATGCATGAATGAAGGTATTATTCAATCAAACCAAACAATTAATGATATGTTTGGACAAATTTTCAATCACTTTGAGAAGTTTGGGTAGCATAGTTGATTTTTGGACACTAAGTTTGATCAAATGATCACCATTCTCAGCAACTTAGGTAGTAAGTGGCAAATCACTTGACCTTCACTTGACCTTTCAATGATAACGGGGCATCACTTTCAAATGATGATGTGAAGTCAAAGGTACCCAATCACTTTATATACTCAACCTATGAACATGGTGGTCCTTCAAGGTTTAAGGAAGTAGTTTAGCCTCCTTCCAACTCATGGAATAAAGGAAGTCCAAATTTTAACTCTTCAAAGGATTATGGATAGCTAGAGAAATTTCATCATACTAATAAAGAAATCCATGGGTGTGACTCTTTCAATAAATAGTTTTATCCACAAAACTCTCAAAGGCCTAATGTAAGAATGGACAGTATGATCACCTTCATAAAGACTTAAGAAGAGAAGACAAATTTCAGCATGATTAAGATCTAAAGGATATGGTGCCACATGTTTAGCTCAAGCATAATCATTAGCCACATGGAACTAAATCACTTGGTCATTACTCTTTTAGTAATTAAAAAAATGGGTAGAAATCCTTTAATAATAACCATGGATAGCCAATATGTGATAATCTTTCTCAAAGATAACAATCAATTGGTTTACCCAACAACAATGGTCATCATTATGACTATGATAAAGAGTACAAATAGAAAATTAGCATTCCTCAATTCAAAGGAGATAGTCTCTCACCAATAGAGCTAGAAGAATGGATCAACAAGTTGGACATGTATTTTACCCTCTATCCACACCATGATGAGCCAAAGATTTGTCACCTAGAGGGTTACACACATGGATGGTGGAGATACATGAGGAAAATTAGGAAAGATTTTTAGACATAGGAGAACTTTGGGTCAGCGATGACCCAAGTTTTGTATCTCCAATTGAAAAAGAAAGGTTGAAAAGGAAGTGGTATGATTTTAGACAATGAGGTTCTATAGTTAGAGAGTATTCAAGCTAGTCCCTAAATGTTTCATTGTATGTTGAGGGCATTTTTGACTCACCAAATTCAAATAAGTATATATTTGGATCAGATCTAAATTTATAATTCAAAACAGCCAATGATTATTGAACATCAGTTTTGCTAGCAAAGAGAGGCTTATAGACAAGAGAACATGGCTTCAAATACTTTCAACAAGATTTCTACTTACCCTGCAATATATACTTCTAAATAAGGAAAAATTTTAGGTATCACATTGAACCAAAAGGGAATTTCAAGAAAGTTAAAAGTGGAACCAAACAATCACCTAATACTATCAACAGTTAGTCCTTCTCTAATGACAAGTTGGAAGGATTATGTTTCAAATGTGGTGACAAATGGTTGCCTAATCATAAACGAAAGTGCAAAGCCATTTAACACAATAATCTGTAATATTCCCGCGCAAAATATTAATGACCCCGCACACGAGGCTCAAAAAGCAATTCAAAATAATCTCCTGCACTGTTAAATATTGGTGGTTAAGTGCTTACCCCATGCGTGCATCAATAAACTCTAGCCCAAATGGAGCACAAGAGACGAGGCTTGAAACCCATAGTTCCACGCGGGAACACCCTTCACCGGGAAAATGCAAATGGATAATGGTTAAATTTTTTGCAATTTTTTTTATAATAAACCCTGCCTCCCCAGTCGATCCATGTCAGGGAGAGGAAGTGTGAGAGGGCCTTGAGAGGTGGAGACCATTGGGGAGGGAGGAGGCATGCAAGTAAGCCACATGGGTGGCTATCTCCGCCCCCCCCCTCCCCCCCCCCAGTCCTATAAGACCACCCCCTCCCTAGGCTTGAGGGAGGGGAAAGAAGAGAGAGAGGACGTGCTGCCAGGAGGCGCCACGCCATGCTCCTACCGCGCCAGGCCACTGCTGCCACGCCACCCCCACCATCATCATAATTGTCATCATCACCATCGTCCTCTCCTTCATCCTCTCCATCATCACGCTTTTCTTCCCCACGTTTCTATCAGAAGATAGAAGCTTAGAAGCTTCTAATTTGAAGCTTCCTAAAGTCATGTTCCCTTGTGCCTTCCCTGGAAACTTTAAACCCAATTCTCCAAGGACCCTGTGCTGCGCAGGAGAGGGAGATCGCGAACTGTGAGACTTTGAGACACGCGAGTAATCCAAGGGGAAGTTGATGCAACAAAATACACTGTATAGATGGCTCCAAAGCTAAAGATGCGAGGTGCACATGCGGGAGCTTCCACTCCGAGTTCGCGTGTGGATAACACCCTGAAGCTCAATGCCCAAGTTCTTAAAAAGTGATTCTACATGAAAAGAATGCACTAGGTATGTCCAATTCTCGTAGGCAAGTTTAATCATGTTTGGAAATTTTAATTGGTCGTCGATGTACAAGAATTAGTCGCATGATGTGCATTTGAAATTGCTTGCAGTTTCGAGTTGCAATCCTTTTTCATAGGTTAAAAGGTGGATTTGTCTAAATGCATCCTTGATTTCCTCGTGAAAAAGAACAACCCATAATGCATTTAGATAATAATCTCCTAGTTGTGAATTCGCATGAGTTAATCATTGATGTCCATTAGATGTTGTCCAAGTAGTTGCATTGCATGAAAGGGATTTACGTATCTTGCAAATTGCATGCGGTAAAAATTACATCCTAGGTTAGGCTAAGTGCTGAAGGATGAATTAAATCAATAATGGTCCCATGGCATTCATCCATGGACTTCTTTTATCAAAGTTGGATTTGAGAAGGGATGAAATTGTCATATTAAAGCCTGAATTCAATTGCATTAAATGAAAGGTTTATAGGCTTAGTTCTTGATGTAAATGAACCTAGGTTTTATACAAGTTAGCCCTAAATTGTCAATCTTTACAGTGTAGGCAAGGAAAATAAATGGACATTGTACATTTCATAGTTGTATAGAAGGAAAAAGTCTATGAATCACATATTTGCACGAAATGTTATGTCATGCAATTATTTACATATCTTAGAAAAAGTATTAGCATCTTTAAAAAAAGATCACTTCTTGTTGCAAGACAATTAGATCAATTTAGGTAGATCGCTTGTAATGGCATAACCCACATGGGATTCGTAAAAACATAAATAGTTAGTACAATGAACACCTCAAAGTGCTAGGTAGGGTTTAGTTACGTTAAAAATTCTGTCTAGTATCGCACTTTGGATACCAAGTCAAGACTTTCAATCCCAAAGGTCCTACCCACATTGATGGAATGTTAGGGTTAGCTAAAAGCCCACGTAAGAACGATCTAGGGTCCTCACCCTAATGATCGGATGACCAAATGCCAGATTTTTGCAAGAAAACTAGAAACCCTAGGGCCAAACGTTGTCGGCCTAGTTGGGTTAGGGTTGGGTTGGGTCAAGAGGATTCCCAAACCCTACATTTTGACCAAAGTATTCTTGACCCAAGAATATCGTGTGATGGGAGAAATAATCCCACAAGTTAGGTGCGACACTTGTCCCGTGCAACAAGTTGCAACGTCGCATGATTTTGTGACTAAACCACAAAATAGTATTGCCACTCCTTAAAAAAAGGTTGGTAGGTTCTAGTACAAGACTAATTTTCTAGAGGATGAGTAGACATCCTACTACATCACCCTTATGTGAGGTTGATTTGCCGAGTTAGGGTAACTATGAATTGCATAGCAAGTAATTGACCAATCAAGTTAGGGCGACAAGGTTGCCCAAAATTTATTGTCTATAATTTAAGGAAACCTAAGGTGGAAAAAATTTGGGTTAACAGGATATAAACCCTAACCCAAGGAAAGAGGGTAAACTAGCAACACAGCTTACAAAACCCCTAGGGATCTTGCCAAGTCGCAATTAACACCATATTGGGGAATATAGGAATTTCCCATAAGTTTAGGACACTTGGTCAAATCTTTGGATTTGTCATAACTTAAACACTATAACTCCAAATCGAGAACTCTATAGCTCAATAGATTCCATTTTTCAAGCGCTTTCCAATGATAGGTCACATCATATGGTTTTGAGAAACTTATGGGCACATTATCCATGTGCCACCTTTTTAGTATTTTAAAAAATGGGAATTGGGAGATTTCCAAAGTCACTAATATTGTGTTAATTGATCCTAGATCGAATGCTGGATGCATTCGGAGAGAAGGATCCACACCTTAGCAATTGGCCAAACAAACGACCACTAGATTAATTGTGTTTGTACAGTTAGGAGCACTGTTTGTACTTCTTTGCTCAATGAACTAAAGCTAGAGAAATAATTAATGCTTCAAGTTGAAGGCGTGGAGGGAGAGGCAGCATCAGTTACCCCCGACTGTCTTCCTGACCCTAACCAAGGGGGTTGTTAGCCGTGTTAAGTACGTGGACTGAACCAAGGTAAAAGCTTCAAAACCTTGATTGACTAGGGTAGTACACATTCCTTTATTTCACCAGTTTGTGCAAGAAGTTTAGGAATAGCCACAAAACATGCACCTACCTTACTTGTGGAATTAGCAAATGGTCGTAAGGTCACTTGTACTAGGCAAATTGCTAAGGTGAAATTCCTACTGGGTGGGAAGTCAACTTTGGTCAGATTCAAGGTTATGAACCTAGGTATCCATGAGTGTTTGCTCGGAATGGATTGACTTAAACCTAATGATGCCCACATTCACTGTGGGAAGGGCCAAGTTTCCTTTTGAAATATTGAAGGGGAATTGGTCACAACTCAAGGAGAGGCTGGGAAGCAAAAAATTCAACTGGCCAAAGCATCTCAAATAATAAAAGGAGTTAGAAAGGGACTACCTATCTATTTGATTAAGCTAAATAAGTTAGACCAGAATCAGGAGTCTAGCGAAGAATCTTCATGGTTAAAGGAGTATGCAGACGTGTTTCCTGAAGAGCTGACAAAACTTCCTCCTCAAAGGGAAGTCGATCACGAAATCAAACTAGCGCCAGGAGCTGCACCAATTGCAAAGAGGCCATATAGAAAGTCCATCCTGGAAGCGATTGAGCTAAAGGAGCAACTCAAGCAACTGTTATACCAAGGCTACATCCGTCCTAGCAGTTCACCATGGGAAGCTCTAGTGCTATTCCAAAAGAAGAAAGATGGAACGCTTCAGCTATGTTTGATTTACAGAGGGTTGAATCAATTGACCATTAAGAACAAATACCCCATTCCAAGAATAGATGAACTTCTTGACCGTCTTCAAGGTGCAAAGATCTTCTCCAAGATTGATCTCAGGTTAGGATATTATCAGATAAGGATCAAGGAAGAAGATATCCCAAAGACAACATTCAGCACAAGATATGGACACTTTGAGTTCCTAGTCATGTCATTTGGGCTGACAAATGCTCATGCTACCTTCAACAGGCTAATGTAGGATATCTTTAAGCCCTATCTTGATGACTTCGTACTCGTCTTCTTTGATGATACCTTAGTCTACTCCAAACAGGAAGAAGTTCATGAACCCCAGGTTTGCATTGTTCTAGAAACAATGAGGGCACACAAGCTTTATGCCAAGAAGAAGAAGTGTGCATTTTTCAAGCGACAAATTGAATATCTAGGATTCATCGTATCAGTGGAAGGAATTTCAGTAGATCCGGCCAAGGTCAGAGACGTTCTAAAGTGGCCAATACCAACAACTGTCAAAGAAATGCGAAGTTTTCTTGGATTGACAGGATGGTATAGGGTCTTTATCAAAAACTATGCTTTGATTGCAACACCGCTAACCAATCTACTGAAGAAGCAAACATCAATTTTATGGTCACCTGCTGAACAATCTAGCTTTGACAAACTAAAGCAAAGCTTGCTATCAGCACCCATCTTGAAACTTCCAAATCTTAGTAAGGATCTTGAAGTGATAACCGATGCTAGCGCACTTGCCTTAGGATGTGTGCTTATGCAAGAAGATCATCTTGTAGCATACTCTTCAAGGAAACTGAAGAGCCATGAAAGGAATTATGCTACCCATGATTTGGAGCTATTAGCTGTTATCCATGCTCTCAAGCTTTGGAGACACTACTTGCTGGGTAACAAGTTTACCCTAGTGACAGATCATAAAAGTCTTAAATGGATTTTTACCCAAAATGAGCTCAACATGAGGCAATTTCAATAGATTGAAGTGCTGGAAGAATATGATTTTAAAATCAAATATTGGCTTGGAAAGGAGAATGTAGTTGCCGATGCACTCAGTTGCAAGGCATTTCTAAATTCTCTGATTTTGCAAGATCCATCAGCAGCAAGATCTTTAGCCACAAAGGTATCCATGCCAAACAACCCAATTCTTGAGCTAGCTAAAGAAGAGGTATGCCATGATCCAACCTATCAAAAGATGCTAAGGGAGATCCTCATCAAGGATCAAGACCCAAAGCTACAGGCAAAGTATCAAGAATTCTCTGTCAATAGTGGACTTGTCTACTATAGAATGAGATTATGTATACCATCAAGCTAGTCACTCAAGAAGAAGATACTTTGGAAAGCCCATGACTCCCCTTTTTCAGGACATCCTAGCTATGCCAAGACCCTCAATGTAGTCAGAGAGAGCTATTATTGGGAGAGGCTTAAAGGTGATGTTCTCAAATATGTCACTGAATGTTTTTCTTGTCAACGTATTAAGGCCGAACATGTCAAAATGCCAAGGAAATTGCAACCACTTGACATTCCCCAAATGAAATAGGAATTCATTAGTATGGACTTTGTTGGCATGCCCCAAGTTCAGGGAGGATACAACTCCATTATGGTTGTGGTTGATATGCTCACCAAGGTTGCACATATTATCCCCGTTAAGACAAACTATAAAGCCTCAGATATCGTAAGGTTATTCATCAAGGAAATATTCAAACTACATGGGTTACCTAGAAGAATCATTAGTGATCGTGACCTTGTCTTCACATCACACTTCTGGAGGGCTATCTTCGAGGCCATTGGGACTCAACTCTGTTTCAGTACAGCTTACCATCCCCAAACTCATGGTCAAACAGAGCGAGTCAACCAAGTCATTGAGGATATGCTTAGGGCACACTACGGCCGTGAACCCAAAAAGTGGATTCAATATTTTTCACTAGTTGAGTTTGCCTACAATGCTTCCTACTAACAAAGCATTCAAATGACCCCTTTTCAAGCATTGTATGGACACAACTGTTGTAGTCCTTCAAACTTTTTGGATCCAACCTTGAGGGTTGAAGCTTCAAAGCAGATGCTGGAAGATACGGATGATCAAATCAAGTCAATAAGACAGGACATCCAAGCAGCCATATAGAAGGCTTACGCGGACCTGAAATGTCAAGATAGATCCTTCATTGAAGGTGGCATGGTCTTCATTCGTGTACGCCCAAAGAAGAGTTCCCTATCCTTGGGTGAATGTAAAAAGCTAAGTCCAAGGTATTGTGGACCCTACAAGATTCTCAAGTGCCTAGGGACTAATGCTTACAGACTTCAACTCCCTGAGAACCTAAAAGTTCATAATGTATTCCATATCAGCCTACTGAAAAAGTATGTGCCTAACCCTAGTCACATGCTTGATGATCAATAAGTTGTAATGCCTAGCTAAGGAGTCCTTGAGCTACGGCGGCATGACAGGATCTTAGATGTTAGGGAGAGGCATTTGAGATCCAGAACCTTGAGAAAATACCTCATCCAGTGGAAAGATTATCCCGAAGAGGATGCCACCTGGATGGATGAGGGTACTCTCAACCAACAATACCCCCAGCTCTTCTTGAGATGAGGACATCTCGATTCCTCTAAGGGAGAGAGAATGTAATATTCCCACGCCAAATATTAATGGCCCCGCACATGACGCGCAAAAAGCGATTCAAAATAATCTCTCGCAACTTTAAATATTGATGGTTAAGTGCTTACCCCGTGTGCGCGTCAATTAACCCTAGCCCACATGGAGCACAAGAGCCAAGGCTTGAAACCCGTGATAATTGTTAAAAAAAATTTATAATAAACCCTCCCCCCCTAGCCAATGCATGGCAAGGAGAGGGAGTGTGAGAGGACCTTGAGAGGTGGAGACCATGGGGGAGGGAGGAGGCATGCAAGTAAGCCACGTGGTTGGCTTTCTCCCCCACCCTTAGTCCTATAAGACCACCCCCTCGCCAGGATTGAGGGAGGGGAGATAAGAGAGAGCAGATGTGCTGCCAGGAGCCACCACGCCACGCCCCCACGCCATGCTGCTGCCGCGCCATGCCGCTGCTGCCACACCACCCCCACCATCATCATAATCATCATCATCACCATCGTCCTCTCCTTCATCCTCTCCATCATCACGTTTTTCTTCCCCACATTTCTGTCAGAAGACAGAAGCTTATAAGCTTCTAATTTTAAGCTTCCTAAAGTCTTGTTCCCCCGTGCCTTCCTCGAAAACTTTAAACCCAAGTCTCCAAGGACCATGTCCTACGCGGGAGAGGGAGATCATGGACAGTGATACTTCAAGACATGCGAGTAATTCAAGGGGAACTTGATGCGACAAAATACATTGCATAGATGGCTCCGAAGCTAAAGACGCAAGGTGCACATGCGGGAGATTCCACTCCGAGTTCGTGTGTGGATAACACCCCAAAGCTCAATGCCCAGGTTCTTAAAAATTAATTCCGCATGAAAAGAATGCACTAGGCATGTCCAATTCTCGTAGGCAAGTTTAATTATGTTTGGAATTTTTAATTGGTCACTGATGTACAAGAATTAGTCGCATGATGTGCATTTGAAATTGCTTGCATTTTCGAGTTGCAATCCTTTTTCATAGGTTAAAAGGTGGATTTTTCTAAATGCATCCTTGATTTCCTCGCGAAAAAGAACAACGCATAATGCATTTAGATAATAATCTCCTAGTTGTGAATTTGCATGAGTTAATCATTGACATCCATTAGATGTTGTCCAAGTAGTTGCATTGCATGAAAGGGATTTACGTATCTTGCAAATTGCATGCGGTGAAAATTACAGCCTAGGTTGGGCTAAGTGCTAAAGGATGAATTAAATCAATAATGGTCCCATGGCATTCATGCATGGACTTCTTTTATCGAAGTTGGATTTGAGAAGGGATGAAATTGTCATATTAAAGCCTGAATTCAATTACATTAAACGAAAGGTTTACATGCTTAGTTCTTGATTTAAATCAATGTAGGTTTTATACAAGTTAGCCCTAAATTGTCAATCTTTATAGTTTAGGAAAGGAAAAGAAATGGTCATTGTACATTTTATAGTTGCATAGAAGAAAAAAGTCTATGAATCGCATATTTGCATAGAATGTTATGTCCTGCAATTATTTACATCTTTTAGGGAAAATATTAGCATCTTTAAGGAAAGATCGCTTCTTGTCACAAGAAAATTAGATCAATTTAGGTAAATCGATTGTAATGGCATAACCCACATGGGATTCGTAAAAACATAAATAGTTAGTACGATGAACACCTCAAAGTGCTAGGTAGGGTTTAGTTACATTAAAAATTCTGCCTAGTATTGCACTTGGGATACCAAGTAAAGACTTTCAATCCCAAAGGTCCTACCCACATTCACGAAATGTTAGGGTTAGCTAAAAGCCCATGAAAGAATGATCTAGGGTCCTCACCCTAATGATCGGATGACCAAATGCCAGATTTTCGCAAGGAAACTAGAAACCCTAGGGCCAAATGTTGTCGGCCTAGTTGGGTTAGGGTTGGGTTGGGTCAAGAGGATTCCCAAACCCTACATTTTGACCAAAGTATTCTTGACCCGGGAATACCGTGTGATGGGAGAAATAATCCCACGAGTTAGGTGCGACACTTGTCCCGTGCAACAAGTTGCAACGTCGCATGATTTTGTGACTAAACCACAAAATAGTATTGCCACTCCTTAAAACAAGGTTGGCAGGTTCTAGTACAAGCCTAATTTTCTAAAGGATGAGTAGACATCCTACTACATCGCCCTTATGTGAGGCTGATTTTCTAAGTTAGGGTAACTATGAATTGCCTAGCAAGTAATTGACCAATCAAGCTAGGGCGACAAGGTTGCCCAGAATTTATTGTCTCTAATTTAAGGAAACCTAAGGTGGAAACAATTTGGGTTAACAGGGTATAAACCTTAACCCAAGGAAAGAGGGTAAACTAGCAACACAGCTTACAAAACCCTTGGGGATCTTGCCAAGTCACAACTGATCCCATATTGAATGCTAGATACATTCGAAGAGAAGGATCCACACCTTAGCAGTTGGCCAAACAAACGACCACTAGATTGATTGTGTTTGTACAGTTAGGAGCACTGTTTGTACTTCTTTGCTCAATGAACTAAAGCTGGAGAAATAATTAATGCTTCAAGTTGAAGGCCTGGAGGGAGAGGTAGCATGAGTTACCCCCGACTGTCTGCCTCACCCTAACCAAGGGGGTTGTTAGCCGCGTCAGGTACGTGGACCAAACCCACTGCAAGAGATCTCTCTGTGGGTGCTACTTGGAGCAGGAGAACACTTAGGTGCTAGGGGGGGCTCTGGCCATAAATCCCTTGCCTCTGGGTCCTACACAAAAGATCGACATGACTCAATATTGGATCTCGAGGCCTGCATACTAGTCAACGGGTGGAAACTTGGAATAGCGATCCCTAAGGATTACTGGAATTGCCTTTGGGCGAATTATGGATTATCCTTCGGGCGGATTATGGAATAGCCTTCGGGCTGGATTATATGATATATTCCAAAGACTGATAAATAAGATAAATTGTTGAAAAGGAACTTGCTTGACATTGTTTTTCTATGTCAGTGCTAAGATTACGTGAAGGAATCGATGATTCATTGGCTAATTAAGGAAGCTGTTTTTGTGTGTCAAACTAAATGTGGTAGGTATTTAGAAAACTAAAGCAACCCTGAGGAAAGTGCGGTGGATGTGACCATGGGTCTGTCCTACATAAGGGTGGTCCCGGTTGGCCGAGAACTTTTCTCAATGGAATTAAGAGCAAGGTAACGATGACCTAGAATCTAGGAAGCTAGAGTCCCGATTTATGTTGTTTTAGGGGAATGGAAAGGGACTATGCCTTATGGGCAGAGAGGTCGAGCTTCGCATCCCTCTCATTTCCCATTCGCCTTGAACCAAGTGCAGTATAAATCTGCTTCGACCCTGATGTTTCTGCGTAAAGTAGTTCGTCTAGGACTCGACGCTAGTTATCTCCAAGGAATTTGACCATTAGGGAAACCTGGATTCAGGTCAATCCTTAGTGGGAAAGGCCGGACCGCTTCATGGCAGACTTGGGAAGACCTAGATCGCAAACCTCGTGACATTATGTGGGAGTGCGGGGCGGCGCTTCCTGGACTCCCTTCCCGATGGGCTGCTAAGACGTGTCCTACAAGTCGACAGGTGGACACGTCACACAATCATAGAATATTCACATGAATATGAATCACATGAGGAAGACCTAATACAAAAAGAGAAAGCTCCTACTTGTAATGAAGTATATGACCATGATGATGAATTTATAAGGATAATTTAGAACCACTCAATAGGTTTTCACTTGATCTAGGTGGATTATAGATGGATGATACTTCAGATCTTGCATGCTCACCCATGCTATATTCTATACCCCAAGATGTTTGGATGGATTGAAAAGGAGAGAATACACTTTGGCTCAAAGGCACAATCAATTCTAAGGTTGCTCATATTCTTATTGATATAGGCAACACACATAGATTTTGCAAGGTTAAATCATTATATGAGCTGAAGATATTACCTTAAGAAATGAACATCCCACTAAAGGTATAAGTGAAAAATGGAGATCAAGAGTTGATTAAGGTGTTATGCCTATAAACACCCATTGAGCTATCTCAATCTTGCACCATAATAATGGACTTGATTTTCCTACATATGAGTCCTATAGATATCATTATTGGTTGTGATTGGCTTAAAAAGATTGGTAAAATTTTCCTTGGATCTCAATCAAATGTTTATAAAGTTTACTTGGAATGGGAAGCAAGTAACACTTCATGGTATAAAGAGAACAAGTGAAAGTAATAAACAAAAATAAGATAAAGAGAGAAATCAATGCAATGTCTTGCATTTTTACACCTGTCCTCTCAAAGGTAGATGAAAATCAATAATCTTTTGCACCTAACATGTATGATCCATGTCTATGTAAACTTTTGGAAGAGTTTAAAGACATATTTTAGCCTCCTATATCATTACCTCCCAAGAGAGAAGTGGACCATCCTATTGATTTGGCACCAAATCTATCAACAAACCTCCCTACAGCCTTGTCAAAGTATGAAAGAGAAGAAGTGGAGAAATAAGTTAAAACGGCTTGCTAGAAATGGGGTTTATTCAACTTAATTAGTCACCTTTTGCTTCTCATGTACTACTTATTAAGAAAAAAGATGGATCCTACAATATGTGCATTGATTTTAAGGACCTTATCAAGTGCACTATATAAAGAATAGGTACCCAATCCCCCCACATTCATGATTTGTTGGATTAACTTAAGGATGCAAAGGTGTTTACCAAGATTGACTTGAGGTCAAGTTGCCACCAAGGTAATGAGTACAAGACCACTTTTAGATTTGAACGGGGTCTCTACCACTTCCTAGTTATGCCATTTGGGCTTTCTAATGCATTTGCTACTTTACAGGCTCTCATGAATAAGGTTTTAGAGTCATTCTTGGATAGATTTGTCTTTGTGTTCTTTGATGATATCCTCACATACAATAGGAATAGAGAGGATTATCTACAGCATGTCTGTGAAGTCCTTCTGATATTGAGACAACATAAGCTTTTTGCAAAGGAAAGAATGTGTACCTTTATGGCCAATAAAGTAGAATATTTGGGCCATATTGTGGGTGAGAAAGAGATCAAGGTGAATCCAAAGAAGGTACAGTCCATCAAAGATTGGACCATACCACAAAATTCAACTTCATTGAGAGGATTTCTAGACTATCCCCGTTTGATCAGAGATTCATCAAGAGTTATGCCCATGTAGTAGCTTCTATAACTTATAGATTGAAGGAATAATATTTATTTGGGGATGCTATAGCCATGAAGAGCTTTGATGAGTTGAAAAGTCTTCTTTCTTCAGCACCAATTTTAGTGTGCTCAAACTTCTTTAAAGAATTCACCTTGTGGTATTGGGACTATTCTATGCAAAGAACATGGGGTTATTGTCTATGAAAGTAGAAAGTTGGACGACAAAGGAAGAAAACTCCATGTATATGAGAAATAAGTGTTAGCCATAATTCATGCCATTAAGAAGTGGCATCATTACATTTATAGCAGCCATTTCAAGGTCGAAAGTGATCACTAAGAGTGCTGAAGTATTTTCTTTCATAGCCTAATCTATCTCCTAAGCAAAAAAGGTTGTTAGCAACATTATAGGGCTATAACTTTGAGATATCTTATATGGGACGCAAGGATAATGTAGTGGCAGATGCATTTTCTAAGATGTGGGCAAGTTGTGTTTCTCCTATTTCTACTCTTTACAAAGATTGGATCCAAGAAATACAAGAGGAATACTTGTTAGATGAGTATACAATTAATATATGAAGAATTCACAGCAAAGTAATGAATTTGAATTTCTAAATTTCAAGTGGGAAAATGGACTTACTTCGTTCAAAGGCAGAGTCTATTTGACTCCTCAGACATCTTTTAAGAAAAGGATCTTATAAGAGATGCATTATTCTCTTTTGGCAAGGCATACTAGTTTATTTAAAATCTTTGATAATATCCATAAATGCATTTATTAGATAGGACTTTGGAAAGACATCAAAGAATATGTGATGCATTGTTTACTATGCCAACAGAATAAAGATTCCAATTTTTTGCCTACCGGCAATCTTGGGGGGGGGGGGGGGTTCACTCATGAATATATGTATATATAACGTGAGTTCAAAATAAGGGGTTTTTAAAACACCATTTTTATATATTTTTAACATACAGAAGGGTGTCATATAAAGGGGTTACTTACAGATTGAATAGAAAAGGGTTGTGTTATATTCAAGAAAAATTCACGGATTAGGATATTTATAAATAGGCCACGAATGCATGTTATATATAGAAATATATATAGTGAACCCCCCGAGCTGGCAATCTACTTCAACCAATACCCATTCCACATGTTAAATGGATTGATATCAACATGGACTTTATTACAAGATTACTTACCACTAACCAAGGTTGGAAAGTTTTTTTTTTGTGGTTGATCGTCTTGCCAAATCAGCCCATTTTATGCTCACCGAAGTCTACTATTTAGCTAAACAAGTGGTAGATTAGTTCATGGAAGGAGCTTTCATACTTTATGGTTTACTTATGAAGATTTTTTTTTGATGGAGATACAAAGCTCATGGGAAATTTTTGGAAAATTCTTTTGACTTCCATGGAAATAAAATTAACTCCAAGTAAAGCTTATCACCCCAAAAACACATGGTCAAACTGAAAGAGTCAATAAGTGGTTGGAAGTCTACTTGAGATACTTTTGCCATGACACAAAAAATGTGTGAGATGGTTGGATTCATCTTGTGGAGTTTTGTTACAACAGCACATACCAAATGAGTATAGGCATGTGCTTATCCTAAAATGGCATGACAATAGCTCTATGGCTCTAACCAAGCTCCTATTCTCACCAAGCCACCCTCACAGCCTGGTAGCCAAGAGCATCTAGAGGCTATATACTAATATAGCTAAATCATTGTAAGAAGCTAGGAAGAATAGTGGTTTAATTGGAAATAATAGTAATTCCATATTGCACTGACATAGGTATAAATGGAAGGGATGTGCAATTTTTATCATATTTTAAAACATTAATACATTACTATCTCTCTCCTCATTACCTTGCTCACAACTTCAATGCCTTCTTACCTCTTTCTATATTTCTCTCTCCATTTCTAGTATTTCTCTCTCCTCATCACTCTCTTTCTCTCCCTTCTCCACTTCTTCTCTCTATTTGATAGTATTGTCTCTCCTCTTTCTCTCTCTCCAGTTCACTTCTTGACAAGTGGTATTGGAGCTTTGGTCTTTGATCCATTTTCTTCTATTTTAGTTCAATTTTTCACCATAAAAACCAATTTTAGACAAGTACTACATGTATAAGACATGGACAGTGACTAGTAGTGACTTCATGACATCTACATTTAGAAGAAGACTATATCTGGAGATCTTTGGGGACAAATATGGTGGTGGAAGGCTAAAATAGTAGATCATCAAATTTTCATGCAATTTTGAGGTAACTTGGTCAAATGGGAGCTAACGGGGCTTAGAAGGGAGATAAATTGTGGTGACTTTTCAAGAGAGGCTTCCCTTCCCTCTTTCTTTAAGCTTTGGTCAATCTTCCATGGAGTTTTTAGCAAAGATCTTCTTCTAGCCTCCAAATCATGAATTTTTACAGATAATTTATGCTTGAATCTTTCTTTATTCTTCCTCCTCAAACAACAAGTGGAGTACCACTTTGTGCCAAGACTGAGGTGTGGCTGTAGTAAACAACCCCAAAAATTGTGGCAAAATTTTTGTGTTGATTCATGGCTCAGTTCTCCTCCTACTGATCATCATTGTGCCTGAGGCTTTATCACAAACCTTTGGCATGCTTGTTAGGGGTCAAAAAGCTTTCCTATTAAAGATTACTTCAACTTACATAACAACTTTGCACTGAACAGAAGTCATTTCGCAATTCAGACAATCGATTACTCAAAACATTTAATAATTTTGAATACAAATAGAAACGCAGGCAAGGAAATATGTGATGTTCCTTCATCACTTTCTGAATAACCACATCCATTACAAGTTCATCTATTATGTTCATGAAAAAAATAGGCACGAACAGATCTCATGACTCCTCCTTCTAACTTCCCAAAAAGACTCATAATCTACTCATGAATTTTCACATCTGATCAGTTACAAAGGTTTGAAACTACTTAATAGACTCCTAGGTTATGCCTTAATCATGCCTTTAACACTGGCACAATCGGTGGCTACTATTTTCCCAAAATAGTAGACCTGAACCCACAAAATCCCTTGATTTCATTTCAGTCCTAAGAATTTCATTCCTGCATTCCTGACTATCAATTCTGCTTTGCTTGAATTCAATCAGTTAAAACTAATTGAATTGATTTGTCAATCTCTGCATCATTTTTGCTTTCTTCCTCACCTCTTGGAACAACTTCATCAAATTTTTGAACAACTTCTGCAGTGACATCTGTTTGAGTATCAATCATTTATGCTTTCTTCCTCACCTCTTAGAACAACTTCATCAAATTTCTGAACATCTTCTGCAGTGACATCGGTTTGAGTATCAATCACATTCACTTCCGTAAACTAAACATCTCGAATAACATTCTCTTCTTGCACAAAAGTTTGCACTTCCCCAATAGGTGTAATAGCCCAATTTTCAGTTAATACACCACCCTCTGACTTTTCAAAACATATGGAGATTTGACATTTCGCATCAACAATGTTCCTTTTTATAATTGCATACTAGTTGTGGTCGATATCCACGATACCATGAAAGAATATGTGTGAAAATGAATTTGTGTCCACTCCCACCAAATTCAAATCAACATCTTGGAACTTATTGAATAACTTTAGTCTAAAACCATTCACAAGTTTAGCCAACAATTTACCCTCCAAATCAGTCAACTGAAATGTTCCTTACCCTAAGTCCTTAAAAATTATGTATGGTCCAACATTCCCGAGTTTTAATTTTCCAGGATTCTTGCCCAATTTAGAGTTATACATTAAGACCAAATTTCCATGTTTGAATTTCTTCTTCTTCAAGTACTAATTCATCCATGTAGATCTTCTATTTTGAATTACAGTAGCCACATAAGCACTGTGAAATCTGTCTTCATCCAAATACATCAACTACTCCAATCTCTGTTTAAGTGAATCCTCGTGTGTTAGTCTGTTTGAAACTGCCACCCTCAAAGATGATACTATGAACTCCATTGGCACCATAGCTTCCATGCCATAGACCACCAATCTGAATGGTGTGAGTCCTGTACTGGCCTTAAAGGCTGTTCTAAATGCCCACAGTGCTGAATTCAATTTCAGATCCCAATCCTTTATGTATTTTGAAACAGTCCTTTTAAGAATTTTAATGAAAATCTTGTTGCTTCTCTTAGCTAATCCATTGGCTTGTGGATGATATACTGATGACATCTTATGACTGATCATATGAGTTTCAGTCAAAGCTCTAATCTTATTGTTCAGAAAATGGACTCCCTAATCCGTGATACAAGTTCCACTGGGCAGTCAAATCTGGTCATTGTGTTATAATTATACAAGAAATAGGCCACATTCCTTGCCTTATTATCCTTTAATGCAACAGCTTCTACCCATTTGCATTCTTATGTGAATATCTGATTACTGTTGGCCAGCATAAACCACTCTGAAATATTTTTTTACTGGTTACGTCACCTAAAAAATGACCTCCAGAACTTCTTGTATGAGGTTCGGTTAACACTCCCACCTGATGACTGTTAGGAACACGTCTCTTGATAATCTAATCCATTCCTCTCTTGTACAGATATCCTCCAATTACTGAATAGGTTGCACTTCTTAATACTAGCTTTCTCCTATGGTCTTTGGTCATTCCCTCAAGGAATATACCTTCAGTAAGGTAACTAAGCATATGTTCATACCAATCATCTGACCTCCTTAACTGAATCTGAAATAAGTCTGCATTAGGTAAATCATCTGGTATCCCTTCAAGAAGTTCTCTCGACTCCAATCTGCTTAAACAATCAACAATCAAATGTTCTCTTCCAGGTCTATGCACAATGGAATAATCAAATACCTATAATATCAGAGTCCATCTAGCCAATCTTCCTATTGGTTGTGGTTTATTCACCAAATAGATCAATGCCTAATGATCCACATGAATTATACTTGAATTGCCCAACAAATAATGCTTGAAATTTTTCAGTGCAAAGATAACTCCTAGGCACTTCATTTTAGTTAACAAAATAATTTCTTTATGCTCTTGTCATCACCTTACTTGCATAATAAACTGGTCTAAACCAGCCTTTCTGTTTTTCCTGCATTAATACAGCTCCCACTACAATATCAAAGGCATCTCCAAACACATGGAATGGTAAACTCCAATCAGGAGGCTGCATTATTGGTGCTACTTGTAACATCTTCTTCAATAATGTGAATGCTTTGTCATGTTCTTCTATCTAGACATACTTCACATCCTTCTTGATCAACTTGGTTAATGGAACATAGACATGAGACAAATATTTCAAAAATCCATTAAGCCACTTGATCTATCCAACAAATATGCTCAATTCCTTCAAATTTGTTGGTGCCTTAGCCTTTTGAATAGCTGCCACTTTCCTAGGATCAACCTGCATTCCTTCTTCTGAAATGATATGCCCTAGTAAAATCCCTCTTTTAATAGAAAAAGTACATTTGACTGGATTAAGAGTCAACATAGCCATTTTGCATCTTTCAAAGCATAATCTAAGTTGATTAAGGTTATCCATAGCCTTCCCAAAAACACTAAAATCATCTAGAAAGACTCTCATGAATGTTGTCAAGTACGGAGGAAAGACTTCCTGTACCCATTTCTAAAATGTAGGTGGAGCATATATAATCACTAAATCCATCCAAGAAACTATACATATGATGACGTACAACTACATCCAACAGAGTATCCTAAAATGGTAATGGGAAAGGATAAGTTATAGTGCATGCATTTAGTTTCCTATAGTCAACACAGATTTTGAGTTTGCCATTCTTCTTTGTCACCACCACTATAGGTGATAACCATGTCACCTTCTCCAAAGGATAAATAAATCCCACTTTCAAAAGTTTATCCAACTCCTCCTTAACAACCTTTGCATAACTTGGATTCATCTTGTATCTCTATGAAATAATAGGAACTGCATCTTTTTTGAGGTTGATCCTATGCATACAAAACCCAGGATCCACTCCCTTCATTTCAGTGTAAGTCCATGCAAAAATATCTTTAAATTCCTGTAATAGCTGACTCGGATCTATTTTGAATTGGCATTCCACATGAACACTAACTTTGACCATCTGAGGATCCTTTGCAGAACCTAAATTAAGATCCCATAAATCATCTTCTTGGAATCTTGTTGTTTTAGCCATTTGCTCCTCAAAAGCCTTTTTAGCCTAAATAATTTGTTGAATATGCATCTTTTCCTCCTGTTCAAATAAATTCATGTTTATGTCTTCATCTTCTGAATCTTCTTGTTTACTTTCACTCTGTTGTTGTGAAGCTTCATGTTTCTTCTGCCCCTTATAATGTCCAAAATTCTGACCACATCTATATCAAAAATAGGTACAACTGATTCATTGACTTTAAGGAAAGAATCTTCTTCATCATCATCAACTTCCTTCACCATATTAATACCCTATGCATACAAGGCTCTGGCTTCTCTAGGAAGAGTTGCACTAGGTACCATATTCATGTAAAACAGCTCCCCAATCCTGTTTGATCTTTGCTTGTTTGAATCAAGGCCTCCCAACAAAATTGGATAAGGGATGTCTCCTTCATCCATTTTCAGAACCACAAAATTCACTGGAAAGGTAAGTCCTGAAACAATAATCTGCTGATTTCACAGAATTCCTAGAGGTTGAATCCTCCTCTGATATGCCATCTTCAGTTAAAAAGGAGCTTCTTCTAACTCAGATAGCTTTAATCTGGTATACAAGAACTCAGGTAAAATAGTCACACCTAAACCTCCATCCAATAATGCTCCCAAGAATCTCTTGTTCCTGAAAATTAACAGTGATTTTGGATACTTTGTAATCCTCATCTTCAGCTTCTCTCTGACATGCTTCAGGTTCATCCACCTGTTCTTCCTCCTCACTCAAATTTCTGAGTACCTGTCTTTTAAATTGAGGGACCAAACTTAAAATCTAATCCATTGTAACTGTGGTATTTCTCAAAACTTCAGCTGTCAACTGTGCCTCCCTTATCTCTTGATGCTGGATCTTCTTCTGAATACTTAATTGTATATCAGGTATTTGCTGCTGAAATTTCTGTTTACCATAGTCAGTTTTCTGATTCTTTTGAATTTCCTTCAAACATCCCTTTTAGTGACCTATCTTTGATTCTCCCAATACTGAGGGTGTTTCATCTCCTTATGGGATATAACAGGATGAGCCACATACTTTCCACCTGATGACGATTTTTTAGGAATCTCCTCCACCTGTATGCAATTTGAACAATCACACTGGACCTACAACACATTGAGATACTAGTCCCCTTGTTGTGTTTGCAACACAGGTTCATTAACTTACTTGGCTTCCTCCACAATGACTACATTAGCCTATGGTGGCCTATTCTGTTGTGCTTGTGCAGGTGATCTTTGATTGTTATATCTAATAATAGGAATACCTCTCTCCTCTCTGTGTTTACATCACAATGAACAATTAGGACCCTACATGTGATTCATTTCTCCATAGTATGTGCATGGGTCATCATTTATATTTCCATTTCCTTGAGGATTAGGTGGTTCCCAATTATTTCTCCCCTGAAATCTTTGAAGTGGACCTTTCATTGCTCTATTCGTGTCTAGGTCTAACATATTTGCAACTGGTACATTTGCCCTTGGCACTTGCTATCTTGGGTTTTTGCCCTATTGTTAGGATTTTACCAACAAATAGCATTTGTGTGCCCATGCTTCTGGCATGTATTACAATATGGTTTATCCTTCTTCTTCTTTGAGATGTTGAAATTCCCATACTCTTCAGAGTTGCAGTAATTTGTTTATTCAAGTTCTGAGACTTGCTCTTTGTTTTTCCCTTTCCATTTTTGTCCTTCTTTCCCCTAGCTTTACTTCTCTGGTTCTCTTTCCTTTTCTTCTTCCTACTTCTAGATTTTCTTTTCTCATCTTTTGAATCATTAGAATGTGAATCTAAAATGTCATCTTTTGAATCTAAACCTGAGTCAGACTCTAAATCTGAGTTTGAATTCAAATCTATATCTGAATCTTAATCATTGTTATACTTCTTCTTCTTCTTCTTCTTCTTCTTCTTCTTCTTCTTCTTCTTCTATTTGATGGTTCCCAACCTTTTCTCTGCTCTCTTGATAGCTGCTACCAAACTGATTAAATCGTCCTGCACCTCCAGGAATATTTGTACTAGCTATTGCAGTTCTTAGGGATTCCTTCAACCCATTACAGAAATATTTCCCCAGCATCTCATTGGTTGCCTTTCATTGGGTGCAAGTCTTCCATTCAAATCTAAAAACTGATGTGCATAATCCTCCATAAGGAGCCTCTTTTGTTTCATTGTTTTAAGCTTCTTCGAAATATCGGTGGTGGGTGTTTTCCACCTTCTGAATCTTGCCAAAAATGCTGTTTGTAATGCTTCTATATCAGCAAGATGGGCTGCACCATACTGTATAAACCAGTTCATAGTCTTACCCTCCAATGTGGCAGCAAATTGTTGCTTTTTCACATCATCTCCATACCATACTCCTAGTCCAGTTACTTTCCATTTTGTGCTGAATTGAGCTACATGGGCATCAGGGTCTTTCTTTTTGGACTTACACTTGAAGTTTGGAAATTTGACTTTGAGGTTTGGTGGATTAGGGGGTTGTGCCATTGATCGTGGCTATTGTGTTGCTGCAACCTTTCTTCTTGCTGATGTTTTAGGCAATGGTTGAAACCTTAGTTTTCTCCTTGCCTATCTTTGTATTTGTGACCATGCTAACAATCCCACAAATCTATTGTTGTTTCTCTCCTCCTCACTTAGTGTAACTTGTAATTGTTGATCAATAACAACATCTCCTACTACATGACTAGGGCCTATTTCTTTAGTCTGCACTTCTTGATCACTCAAATACCCTAAATCCATGATATCCACTTGATTGTCACTGCTGGACCTCTATTATTCTTTCTTCTTATGTTTCTCTTCCTATTCTAATTTTGCCTATATCCAGGTATAATAGGTTCCAAACCTTCACCCTTGTATTTTTCAACAAACATACACCATACACCTATTTTGTCATCAGATAATTCTACTGCTGAGATCCAGATGCACAATGTTCACAGTGATGACTTGCACAATCACATTGATTTTTCTGTCTTCCCCTAACCAATTTAGGTGTATAACTCAGCCCATAAGGTTGACGAAATTTCCAAAGATTCTGATTATGCCAAATTTGTCTGAACACACTACCTGACTATATGCCTCAAACTCCTCTTGTTATGTTGTCCAATTCTGAAACTCCTGTAACAAAGCCTGTGCAAAGGATTCCCATTCCTCCTCTTCAATAGTCCAATATTTAAACTCCTCAAGCCATGAATCCATTTACTGTATCCCCCTTTAACTCATGAATCTTCTATACCTTTTCTATTCTGAAACATCCAGCTTGATGCCCAAAGACTAACTGGAAGGATTGCCAAGTGTTAGGGGTTGAAAAGCTTCCCCATTAAAGATTACTTCAATGTACATACCAACTTTTCACTGAACAGAAGTCATTTCATAATTCAGACAATCGATTACTCAAAATAGTTAACAATTTTGAAAACAGATAGAAACACATGTAGAGAAATTTGTGCTATTTCTTCATCACTTTTTGAATAACCACATCGATTACAGGTTCATCTATTCTCTTCACGAAAAAAATAGGCACGAACAGATCTCAGGACTCCTCCTTCTAACTTCCCAAAAAGACTCATAATCTACTCATGGCTTTTCACATCTGATCAGTTACAAAGGTTTAAAACTACTTAATAGACCCCTAGATTATGCCTTAATCATGCCTTTAATAATGCTAAAGCTTCCACAAATTCATGACAAAGTTGGTAGTCTCCTCTTCTTCCATTTTTGAGAAACCCTAGCCATGGACAGCCATAAAAGCTTCAGCTCAAGCTTTCATTTCTCTTCAATTTCTTGAAGATTCTCCATTATTTCAACCCATAGAATCATTTCAGTAAGGATTCTTGAAGAAATTGCAAGGATTGAGCACAAATGGCCAAAGTTTGAAGCTCAATAGCTTCAATGGAGTCAAAATTTGGGGAAAACATGTTTAATGCTTCAATCTTAAGCATCTAAAGCTTTAGATTTCTTCCAAGCATTAAATACACAAGCCTTTAAGATTATTTCAGCAACATTGGGTAACCGGAGGCTTCAACAAGCATTTGGGGATCAATCAAGTCTTCATCAACCATATCAATGGTATTTCTCTTCAATTCTTAATCTATCTCATTCATCCTTTTGTTGAGTTTCATCCAATTGATTGAGAGATTAAAGAATTGTATAATTTCCATCAAATCTTAGTCAACCATTACTTAAATCAGCCCATTCATGTAATGCAATGTTTGCTTAATGCATATTAGCTTTAATCTGTGATTTAGAAGCTTCAAACATAAAATTCCAACATTGCATTTAACCCAATTGATTAAGCCCATTGATTGATAAGATTAGTTACTCTAATCCACTAATTGCTGGTGATTGTTCATTCATGGGGCAAAATATATCATAACCCCATTGTAAAAGGGTAATTCAGTAGTGAGTCATTGCTTGGTAAGACCCTCTTCCCATCCATTTTTCCAACATTTCAATTCTTTTGTATTTCATGAAAAAAGTAGAATGGATATTTCAATAATGCATCTCATGATGATTGATTAGATCAGTATGTCATTGTCATGTTGATGTTGAGGGAGATAGTGAGACAAAAGAGAGGTGACCCTCCCTCGCTATTAAAGATCTTGAAGGGGTGCAACCAACTGACCCAAGGGGAGCTTTGCCCACCTCCCGGTGAATCAGAGCTTGTGTAGAGAGCTTTTCTTGCCACTTTATCCCTCACATAGATACAGTGAGTGGAGTACTAAATATTGAAGTAATTTACAGGACACTGCAAGGTATATACAAGTTATTACAAGTACAATCTTTATTACTAACGTACAAGTGCAAGTACTACAGGGTGTCCACATGTCCTATTCAACCTCCTATAGGATTTGGTAGTCATTTGGGACTACCATTTTACTCTTACACATGGAAACAGGCTACTTACAAGTTTAAACAAGGCACATGCTTGGACAATTCAAACTCAAAGATTGAATTGTAGAATTTTATGTCCTATACCTGTTATGATATGTTACAACTCATCTTAAAGAGACATTTTTTGCTTCAATTTGAATCAAAAAGTTTGGAAATAAGAGTTTTTAAGCTCAAGTTAAAGCCAATTTTCTGACAGGGGATACTATAGGACTGCACTACTATGGCAGGTCATAAAGGTAAGAATAAGGCCTAGGATGAGTATGCATAGCAAATCAAAGATTCCATGCTAGATAATACACCTCAAGAGGGCCCTAAATAGCCTCAACTGCATGGGAAAATCAGTGCACTCAATAATACCATGTGTGAACATGAGAATAGGCATACTCAAAGGCATCTGGAGCTATTATCTAGAGTAGAGCAAATGGTATTGTCTACTAGTCAAACCAAGTCTTCCATTGAGAAGTTGGTGGATTCCACTACCCAGAAAAAGGCTTCAATTAACAAGTTAGTAGAATCTAATGCTCAAAGAATGGCTCAATTCTCCCAGTGGATGCAATTGCAAATGGCAAACAAGGAAGCTAAGGAGAAAGCTCATCTAAATAGTGATCCTTTAGTCACACTTCAACCACCTAACCAAAATGGTCAAGATCATGGTATCATTGGACAAAGGGGTATTCCAAATAGTCAATATAAAGTAATTGAGATTTCACACAGGCATGATGACTATTTGGGCAGTTTGAATGGTGCTGATTCTTAAGCTTTTGGACCGAATACCCAACTTCCTAGAGATCCTCTACTACCAAGGAGAAGGTTTCATACTAGTTCTCAACCACCTATTGGGAGAGCCCCATCTTATTCTGGGGTTTTCATGCCTAATACTCATGATGAATCTATTTTGGGATAGCAACCCTTCCATGAAAGAGAGATGAAGGTTAAGATCATCTTGGAAAAGTGCAATGGTCAATCATCTTCACCATCTAATCTAGAGGAATGGATTTCAAAATTGGAATCTTACTTTGAAATATTCCCTAGAACTAATGATATGAAGATTCATTTTGCATCCTTGCTTTTGGAGGGATTTGTGCATACTTGGTGAAGATACATTAAGAAGGAGAGCATACTTGTTGAGAATCGGGATGCATTCAAGACACTTATGGCTGAGGTCTTTGACTCTCCTCTTGAAAAAGAGAAATTGGTATAGAGATAGTATGGCTTAGAGAAAAACGGCCTAAGTGTATGGGAGTATACAAACCAATTTCTCAGTTTTACCATGTATGTAAAGAGCATTAGTGATGAAGCTAAACTCCACAAGTATATGTATGGTGGTTTAGAGCCATCTTTATTAGCTAATGTCATGGCACAAAACCCTACCAATCTCTTCAAAGCTATTGAGCTTGTAGAGTTCTTTGGAAGGAAATATAGAATGGACTCCCCATTTCGGCCTAGTTATGGACATCCAATGACTGTTTTAAAATAGAGGCAATCTAGCAATGTTTATAGCAGCAATCATGCACCAAGTGGAAGCTTAAGAGTGAAAACTTATCCATCATTCAATGCTTCAAGACCTCAAAGCAATTTCAAGACAAAAAACCATCCAGTAATAGATTTCAAATAAGGGGACATCAAGCCTAAATCTACTACAGCCAATATGAATCCAAAGTCTATTCATATGGACCTTTACAAAGAAAGAAAAGAAAAAGGCATATGCTTCAAATGTGGAGAAAATTTTGCAACTGATCATTTCACAAAGTGTGTATACAAAAATACAAAAGCCAAGGTTCATAATATGTTAGTCTTTGAGGACTATAAAGATGACATTGATGAGGCCAATATATTTGAACCTACTACTGAAAATGAAGATCTTGAGGAGGAAGTTGGGCAAGAGTATTTTTATGATCGTGCTAACACTTTTTCTTTTGATCTAGGTGGGAGTGTTCTATTTTATATTTGGGAGGAACTTATGATGATTCACTTACTACCACTAATTATTCCATTTCCATGGATGCTTGGATAGGTTTTGAGGGCCCTAACACACTTCGTATGAAGGGTAATGTTCATGGAAAGGATGTGTTCATTCTAATAGATAGTGGCAGTACACATAGTTTTGTGAATAAGTCCATTTTGGACAAGCTAAATTGTCTTCCCACTGACTTACATCAACCCATAAGTGTTTAGGTAGCCATTGGTGAAGAAGAGATCAGCACTCGAATATGCCCACAAGTTTCTTTACAGTAGGCTGAAAATTTTGAAGCAAAAGTAAACTTGATAACCTTGGAAATTGAGCCCATAGGTATTGTACTCGGTTGTGATTGGTTGATCACCTTGGGCAACATTTGTAATATTCCCGCCATAGTGCTTCATATCAAGAAACAAATTCGGGCTTGAGACATTTTAAAAATTACTCGTCGAGCTATCACATAAGTGACCACATCTAATTTTCTTGATATCGAGTATCACATTAAATCAATTCTGCAATCCAACATGGGAAGACGTCTCAACGTTCCCAGAACCAATAAAAAGCAAAGACACCTTGTAAATAATATTACGATGGCTTGATCATAAATTTTCCCACATTATACTTGATTTTTTAATGCATCAAAGATTGTATTGATTTTGTAACCACAAGACAAATCACAAAAGTCTTAATCGGTAAACAAAGAACACATGAGAATGAGCACGATGTTGAGTAAGTTAAGTATCAAAGAGTATGACATGACTTTATAAACTAGATAAGTCATGAGGTAACTTGGCCAAAAACCACCACATGAAGTCGTTTTGAAGAAAAAAATATATTTTTGAAAACATAGACCAACAATCATGACATTTTTTACGCTTGGAGGGAGAGAAAGCATTTTAAAATCATCCCCATGACACCATCCAACAGGTAGACAATCAAAATGCATTTTTTATAAAGGTTACTTGGATCTTGAGACAAGTAGCCAAAAGAATGAGTCGACTGCATGCTCCCCCTCATGCCTATAAATACACCCCCCTCCTTCACAAAGAAAGTAAGAATGAAGAGCTCCTGATGATGGAAAATTTTCTCCACTTCTCTTTTCTATTGTAGCTTGAGCCTTGAAGGGGGAAAATACCCCTCTTCTACCTCATTTCTATTTTCTCTACCCCTTGTTATGCCTTCCTTCCATACAGCCATATCGCTAAGCAAAATGTTGGCGAAATTTTTTTGGATGACCACCAACTCTCATTGAACTACCACATCAATTTTTCCTGACATCCATGGCTCCACAAGGTTGTAGAAATTCAAAAAGCCCATTTGAAGCAAGGGAAGTAAAGAAGGTAGTCGATGGAGAAAATGACACAGTAGGAATTGGCAAAACCCCTGTTATAGAAAACTTGAGAGAGGTAACATCTCATTGGTTTGGAAAAAAATAATTATTTATAAGCTTATTGCTATATTTGGCCTTAAATGATTATAAACGTATTTTTTTAAAAAAGGCAATGAACTGTCACTTAAAAAAATAGCCTAAGTAATATAATAATTAAGTATTTAGTTAAAAGACTCTTTCACTTGGAAAAGGATTATATGCTTATAATTAAGAAAATATCTTAATTATGGTTTATTTCGTGATATTTATTGTTATTTTATTAATGACGCATGTGATCATAATATTAAAAAATGTAGATATTATTAGGGAAGGGAATATTTTATAAATTTTCCTTGAAAACGACTATCTCTATTTTATTTTGCTAATGATAAACAAATGCATATGAGTTCCATAATAATATATAAAAAATCATTTAGATAATATCATGAAATAATCAATACATTAAATCAACAAAAATTTACATAAGAAAATATATACTAGATACGCATAAATTATATGCATTAAAATATAAATTGATATATAAAATATGAAAGAAAAATTACAGTTATGATTTTTTCATTACTTAGAATAATTTTTTCAAAAAAACAATGAACATTGCACTTAAGACATAGCTCAATGAAAATTGATCTTTCTAGATAATGTTGAAAGTTCGACAAATGGTCGGACATCATCAATTAAACTGTGGAATATGAATAGAATAAAATAAAATTTATTTTCTTACTGAAAACACACGCAATGTTAATATTAATGATTATATTAGCAAAATCGTCAATATCATGAGGTGACCCATGTATGAATCAATGAAAAAACCTAACCTAAAATATCAAGAATGTTGAAGTAAAAACAACTATAAAATACTCAATAACCTTGAAACTAGCAGTATCAAGAAATTAAATAAATATCAGAAGTCTGTGTAGAAGTTGTTGGACATTGATAAGAATTTGTCAATACAAATTCTAAAGTCTAAATAGACTCGGAAAAGCATTTGAAATCCTACTAAGTGCCAGTTAGGGTAGGACAATGCATGAATTGCCTGCCATAGGTGTACATGCCCATATTATCTTTTAGGGCGGAAATACCAAATTTTTCATATGGATAAAATAGACTTCAAATTCGTGAAATAAACTTTGGATCCCAAAAAAGAGTTACAAGTAGGAAGTGAAACCCTAAGAATAAGGTGGGACCTTAAAAGAGAAACCCTAGATTTGGATGGGGCTACTTCTTATACTAAAAACACTTGCTGCTCTTTCTTTTTTATTTGTGTATGCATTGATGGTTGCACAAGAAATATTGATTGTGCTTGTAGCAACTTGATCTGATTGTAAATATATAATGAGGATAATAAGAGAAAAGATCATGCTATACCTCCCCCATGGCTAGATTGGGAACCTTGCTCCAAGGGGGATTGTTTTGTACCACCGCCAAGAGCTTTGTACTGGTCTTGATGGCAAGACGTTGCTCAATGAGGAATCCGTTAGGTAGGAGGAGGCATGATTACCAAGGGGCTCTAGCTATAAACCTCATGATCGCTCCTAGGAACTGCCTGACCCTCACACGAATCAAGGTGGAATCATGGAGTCTCCAGTACTAGTGAAGGGATGGAAATCTTGGAGGGTTTCTTTTCTTCTTCACACAGACACAGAGGTTTATCTTCTACATATGTAGAAGGGAAAAATCATTGTAAATAACTTTGTGAAATAATAAATAAATATGTTTTTCCAAAAGACTGTTTTTCTCTATCTTTGTGTTGTGTCGTAAAATTACACGAAGGAGCATGTGATAAAGGATTAATTAACGAAGTTGCTTTCATATGTCATAACTTAATGTGATAGGTAATTAGAAAACTAAAGAAAACCATTTGTGGGAAGCACATGGGCGAGATTCCTGATGGATCCATCCTAAGGATGGGTGGTCCTGATAAGCTGGGAGCTTCTCTCAAGAGATTGAACGAAATGTTGATTAGGTAGAGCCAAGCATTGACTTACCTAGGGTCAGGTCTTAAAAACTTGATCAGTAATTACCTTAGGGAAAAGGTGTGGTGCCTGTGCCACAACTCTCTTAAGGTTCCCTGAATCCTGACCAATTGCTGGAAAAAAGTGTTGTATTCCATGAACCAAGGGTAACTACGATCACTCCAATAAGAAAAGAAGCCCTTGTGGGACATATCCAATGGAGCTAGTTGATGCATCGAGACCTGAGTTGTCAAATTAGGACCCCGAGCTTGCATGTTGATCCTCGTGGGGATAGCTAGTACCTTCTGTTACGGGGTGGACTATGGGAAACCTAGACAATAGACCCCATGCATTCTCTTGGAGTGCCAAGTGAAGCCGTCTAGGATAGTTCACTGATGGACCACTAAAACATGCTGTTAGGGAATGGTTAGGTAGGCATCTTGTTCGAGGGGTTTTTGTTGAAAGGTTGAATCCACCAAGGATCATAGGTAGAAGGAAGTAGAGATAGGAGATGGAAGAGAAGATAAAGAATACACAAGAGGTAAACACAATAATGACAAGGCACAATGAATCAAATCAATATGTATTGACAAAACCTGAAATCCTTTGTCTAGCACTACTCAGAAGCATTCTCTAGGCATTAGATCTCCTGGAGCTCCCTCATAGAATAAAAACGTGGATAAGAAATAACAGCTCCTTCTTTGCTGTTCGGAACCCAAATCTGATGGCTCCGTTGGCTTCGGAAGGGGGATAAAATCTCAAGAGACACCTGCTCACGGATCTCCCAAATCATTTCTTCTTCCTCTTCTAGTTTAAACTGCAATTTTCAGCTTGTTAACAGCAATCGCGGCCTGCACGATTTCATTAATCTCTCTTTTTTATGAAAATCCTATAACTGACTGAAAAAGAAACTTGCTTTTTGCATGCCATCCTAATCTAGAAGGTTTTTTAACTTTTTCAAATTTTTTTACAATAAATAATATAAAAAATATGCTAAAATTATCTAAAAATCTAGTATTTTTAGATAATCCATGCCACTCACACTAGTACTAATGACTCAGATCACATTGACTCTCTTGATCAATAAGAAAGTTAGATGATGATGCATTCCAGAGTTTTCACACCGTGTCTGTGTAGTGGCATGACATCCACCCCCTCTAAATCTACACATCCTCTGGTATGTGCCAAAATCCTAGTTGTCACTAGATTCTGATTCCTCCTCATCCTCTGCAACCATATCCATTGCTTCTTCATCTTCCATATCTTTGTGGCTAGCCCCTGTATCATAGCCACTATTTTCTTCCAATTCTAGCAACTCATAAGCAGTAGATTCCCGCCTCTTGAATAAGTTGATTATTTTCCTTGCTACCAGAAGTTTGATGGTTGTCCCATCCAACTCATTTAATTCATAAGTAGCATTATCAAATACCTTTCTTACCACATAGGATCCAAACCATCTTTTGGAAACTTTACGCATGACACTATGCTGGTTGTCTAAATTGCTATCATAAACCACTACCCAATCCCATCTTGTATGGTTCTTGGTCTCAATATATGTCTTTTGTCAAACCGTTTCTTGTTATGTATCCTTGCTGCCCTTAATTTTGCAATTGATGCCTCTATGTCTTCTAACTTTCTTTCCAATTGTCTAATGCACAAGGCCAACAACTCCTCTTGATTCAACTCCTCCTCCCAAGGTAGGACACTCCATGCGACTGTTATCAATTATGCAGGCATGATAGGTTTTTGACCATATATCAATTCTGCAGGTATATATCCTGTAACAACACTATGAGTTGTTTTGTCAGCCCACAAAGCATAAGGGACCAATCGTGGCCACTCTTTTACCCTCTCTCCACATGCTTTTGCCAATGCCTTCACAATAGGTGGATGACCTCTTTTACTTTTTCCATTTCCTTCAGGGTTATAGGCAGAAGTTAGGCTGAAGTTAAAGCAAGCTTTATCCCTAATCGTGCAAAGAAATCATGAGCTTCATCTCCATCCAACTCACCCCTATCTACAGTAATTTTTCCCACATAGCCATACCTACAAAAGATCTCTTCAAAGAGAAAAGTACACACAGTATTTGTTGTCTTAGTACGTAAAGCTCTCCCTTCCACTTGATTAGTCAAGTCTTCACAGGCAAGCACACGATACCCCATTTTCCAAAGACCTGTAGGCATTGTGACCAAATCCACCACCCACTTAAAATAAAGAGACAATGGATATGTGGGCTACAATCCATCTCGATGTCTCACAGAGAATACATTTGGCATGTCATACATGTTTCCACAAAGTGAAAAACATCCTTATACATACCCTACCATGATGCCAGGAGGCATATTCCCGGTGGATTCCGTGAGGTTTTACGGTGGATTCCGTAAACTTAGATGACCGGGGCTCATACACAAAGAGGATTCTTTGTGTGAGAAGTTGATGGGGACGCCTGTCCTTTTCGGGCATTTCATTAATTTAGTGTGTACGTGGATGATTCCATAGCGGGTGATTCTGCAAAATGCATATTAAATTAATAAACATTTATGAGTTTAGAGTGCGCACTCTTAATAAATTAAGGTTAGGATTTATTTCTAACCAGTTGATTTATTTATGTAGCTGAAGACTGCTAGGTATTCACTTTTGTCGGTTTAATTGTATTATTTTACTAACGATTGTGAATGCTTCAGTTGATGTGTAGAGATAGCAGCAGTGGCGGAGGAAAGCATTGGAGTCTAGCGAGTATTCGACCTTTGGATTATATTTTGTTAGGCGCTATGCCTATATTTTGTTATGTCTATTGAGACATCGATTATTGATTATTATTTTGTATGTGCCTATGTGCACGGATATGTTATTTCTATTTGGACATTGAGATTGGGCGTGCCAGACTCTATGGGCACCATCCATTATCTTTATTTTCCTATTTTTGTAGAAAGTAAACTCAAAAGCTAAAAGCTTGTCATATTTTTGTAAATTGGGCTATTATTGAGCATGATGATGGAAATATACATAAAATACATGCTTTGTGAAGCGCTCATACAAGGCATGGGGGGAGATTGAACCCAATTGGTCTCTCGCTTCTTGTTGTTCATGCTTTTACATTGTTTTTTGTGCAAAAAGATAGAGTTCATTGTTCTTGGGGACCTTCCGGGATTCACTACGTGAGCATTCTACGACCAATCTGCGCACCAGTGGTATCAGAGCGGAGCTGAGATCAAGAGCTTCCAATCGCTACCAATCTCGGGCGAAGGCGGAGCTCCAGGAACGATTGGGCTCTACAGTCAATCTCATCGCGAACCGTCTATATAGGCAGACTTCTGGCAATCAAGAACCCCTGTTTCTACTGTCAGATCGTGAAGGACCAGGCTCTGTAGGCAGAGGACCACTCCCTCATCTCCACAAACAAGTCGTGGATATACAGTAAGAAGCTCATATCTTTTTTCTTCAAAAATCTTAGTCTTCAAGCTTAAAGGCTTAAGGAATTGAAGAAGTTCCACAAAACTCGTCAACGAGGTATCTGAGAATGCCCGCAATTTTCGCAACGTCAGCAAACGGCTACCCATGTCCTCCACGATTTGCGCCGTTTTACCACGATTCCTCCTCCACCATAAGCTTAAGCTACTAAGCTTAAACCATTAAGCTTTTTGCAAGTCAGTTAAGGCAATCAAGTTCAGCAACTCCGAGTCCTGCACTTCTGAAGTCAAGTTCTGCAAGTCAATTGGAATCAAGTCCTGCAAGTTCCTCAAGTCGGCCTAAGTTCTGCAAGTCACCAACTCTGCAAGTCGGCTAAGTCTGCAACTCTGCAAGTCAGACTAGTCAACTGGAGTCAGAACTGACTAGTGCTTAAAACTCTTAGAAGACTTGTTTCTATGCAAAAACTCTGAACTGGAAAGTTGTTCATGGCAAGGTGTTCTACCTATCTACAAGTTTGTTGAAGTACTTTCAGTAAAAGAAGATGGAAATATTGCAAATTTTCTGAAAATTGAGAAAGAAATACCCAAAAATACATAGCCTTGTAACCCTGAATTTGAGCTACGCTCATCCCGCTAACCTGATTTTGAGTGAGAATGGTTTATTGAGTTTTACAGGATGATGACCCCACATATGGATGATCCTAGGGCTGAAGACGACTTACCTGAGCCTACCATGGAACAAAAGCTGGATCTAATCATGTTACAATTGGAAGAAGAGCGAAGGGCTAGGCAAGCATTGCAAGCGCAATTGACAAAATTACAAAGAGCGTCCACCGACAAAGAAGAACCTCAAGAAGAAGATTTGATTCGATGTACCATCGACGCCACTCTTGAAGCACAAACCATTCGCAAGGAATCCAAGATAAGTAAACGAAGTTTCAAATTTCGCACTTTCAATGGCATACGAAAAGGAAAGACTGTTTTATCATTCATTAGCCAGTTTGATGACTATTTCCATGAGGAAACTTATCCAGAAAAAGATAAAATCAAGTGTGTTACTAATCATCTGATAGACAGAGCATCACTATGGTGGACTGTAGTATGCAAGAACATAGAATGTCCTGCTACTTGGGAAGATTTCAAGAAGAAGTTCATGCAGAATTTCCTTCCACCACAATTTCATGAGAAGGCTATCAAGCAATGGGATTTACTTCAACAACGGGATCGTGAGCCTATTCCACAGTATACATAGCGTTTTTGGAATGCACTCCTACAGCTACGTATGCTTGAAGACGTATCAGAGACGACACATAAGCGGAAGTATATGTCTGGACTTCTTGGACATTACTACGCTGAAGTGAACATGTTCAAGCCTGCTACCCTTGAAGACGCCATCTCACTAGCTCACGACACTGAAGATAAGTTACGCGAAAGAGACAGACGACCACAGCAATTCCAAGCCAATGGTAACTATGGATCTAAACAATTCAATTCCAATTTTAGAAGGTTTAATCCAGGTCGTTTCTCATCACCATCTTTCCGCAAGAATTGGGCTAAACCACCTGCATTACCATCCACTGTCAATCCAAATCCTAAGCCTATTCCACAAGCAAATCCAAATGTACCCAGACTTCCAGCCATTGAAAATAATGTAACCAAAGCCAAGCCAATAGTATGCTATAAGTGTCACCAGCCAGGGCATCTCGCAGCAAATTGTCATTCAAAGAAGCCACCAGCACATATCAACTATCTTGGAGCCATGGATGAAGACGAGCATGAGGATATGCCAGATTTCACTGAAGATGAGGATGATACTACTACTACTTTCGACACTTTACCAGGTATGCCTACTCCACATTCGTTATTGACTATGAAATGTTTAGTGCATGGAAAGGAAAGAACTATTTTGCATGATGACGATAGTACTCATGACTTTATTTCAGCAAAATTGGTAAAGGAATTGAAATTACATACAGTACCTACGCATTATCGCATAAAAGCTGCATTTTTAGGCACTAGGTACAATGGCACACAAGAAGTACAAAATTTAGAGATTCAAATTGGTGCATACATTGAATGAAGAAATTTCTTAGTTGTTCCATTACAGTCAAGCGACATTATTTTAGGAATGCCTTGGAGACACCAGCATAATCCAAATATAGATTATTCCACGCACACAATGAATATTAATTTTCAAGGAAAATCTATTACATTATATGGTATGCATGCATCTAATATTTTTCCACTGCTTTCGCATACTCAAGCAAAACGTGCACTACGCAAGAATACTAAATCATATCTCATTTGGGTGAATGAATTGCACGCAAAGGAAAATCATATGCACCCTAGGCATAAGGAATTTCTTGCATATTTTAAGGACTGTTTTGCAGAAGACCTACCACCAGGTTTACCTCCTTCACGTCCAGAAGACCATAAGATTGATTTGATACCTGGCACACAACCACCTTGCAAAGCACCATATAGGCACAATCAAATAGAGCAAAAAGAAATCCAGAGTCAAGTTGAAGAATTACTAAATAGAGGCTTAATTCGACCTAGCAGTTCTCCATTCGGTGCACCTGTACCCTTAGTCAAGAAAAAGAATAATACCTATCGTATGTGTATTGACTACCGAGCTTTAAATAAGATCACTGTAAAGAATAGGTATCCTATACCTAGATTTGATGACCTTATGGACAAACTGCAAGGATCTTCTATATTTAGTAAAATTGACCTTAAGTCTGGATATCATCAGGTGAGGCTAGATAAATTGACATATTTAAGACTACATTCAAAACACAGTTTGGCCATTACGAATTCTTAGTCATGCCATTCGGATTAACTAATGCACCTGCTACTTTCAGTAGAATGATGAACTGTATCTTTCTGAAATATCAGTATTGTGTGATTGTTTTCTTTGATGATATTTTAGTGTTCAGTCAAAGTGAAAAAGAGCATTATGAGCATTTATCATTAGTTTTTCAATTACTGAAAGAAAATCAATTGTTTGCAAATCCTGAAAAGAGTGAATTCTTTAAGACAGAAATAGAATATTTAGGTCATATTGTATCAAAAGAAGGAATTAAAGTTGATCCTAAGAAAATTGATGCAATATTGCATTGGCCTGTTCCTAAAAACGTGCATGAATTATGCTCATTCCTTAGTCTTGCTAGTTTCTAAAGGAAGTTTATACGTAATTTTTCATTACTTGCTTTACCATTAACCAAACTTCTTAAAAAAGGAATTGTTTATCAATGGACTGAAACTCAGCAGAAATCCTTTGACTTACTGAAACGTGCATTAACCAATGCCCCAGTTCTACAATTGCCTGACTTTAATAGACCATTCTTTCTAGTTGTGACCGATGCTAGCGGATCAGGAATAGGAGCTGTATTAATGCAAGACAATCATCCAATAGCATATTCTAGTTCTAAGCTGAAACCCTCTGAGCTCAAATATTCCACTTATGACAAAGAACTATTAGCAGTTGTACAAGCATTAAAACAGTGGAAGCACTATTTAATGGGTTCAGAATTCATGATAAAGACCGATCAGCAAAGCATTAGACATCTACTTAGCCAACCCTAAATTTCCGACCGTCATATCAAATGGGCTTCCTTCATTCAAAGTTTTCATCCTATCATTCAATACCAACCTGGAAAAGAAAATGTAGTTGCTGTTGCATTGAGTAGAAGACCTGCAATTCATAATATTTCTATCATATCTTTTGATTCTTTGATTGCTATGAAAGATACATATCACCAGGATATTACTTTTCATTCTGATTCGCAAAAATTAGTTCAAAATAATTTCATTCATGTTGCTTCCTTGTCATATAATGATGGATTTATGTTTTTTGAAAAGAGACTGTGTGTTACTATTCCATTCCGATCTTTTGTTTTGAATGAAATTCATTGTCCCCCATATCAAGGTCATAGAGGTATCATATCTACATTACGCATGTTAACTGAAGATTTTTATTGGCCGCATATGGATGCAGATGTATCTAATTTCGTTTTTGAATGTTTGATTTGTCAAAGAATAAAGAGACATCATGGTAAACAGTATGGATTATTAATGCCTTTGTCTATTCCATCTAAACCTTGGGAACATATCTCTATGGATTTCATTACTGGTTTACCAAATACTAAATCTAACCATGACATGATTTGGACAATTGTAGATAGATTTAGTAAGCAAGCATATTTCATTCCATGTAAGAAAACTTTAACAGCATCACAAGCAGCACAATTATTTTTTAAAACTGTTTTTACTAACCATGGATTGCCAAAAGTGATTATTTTAGATCGTGATTCTAGATTTTGTAATAATTTTTGGATTACACTGTTTGCAAATCTAGGCACAAAGATTGATTTCTCATCTGCATTCCATCCAGAAACTAATGGACAAACAGAAGCCACAAATAGCACAATTTTAGATCTTTTACGTGCATATACTATCTCTAACCCTCAGACATGGGATACTCATTTGTATTTATTACAGTTTGCATATAACAATACACCGCACACATCTACAAAGAAAGCACCTTTTGAAGTCATTTATGGATATAGATTATCTACACTTGTTGCATCTTTGTCTAATAAAATTCAGAGTGCTGATGATATTGCTACTATGCATAACAGTCTTTTTGATGAGGTTAAGGATATGATTGCTAAAGCCCAAGAATCATATACCAAACAAGCCAACAAGAAAAGACAAGCCATGAATTTCAAAGTTGATGATTATGTTTGGCTTAGAATAGACAAGCGTAGACTGCAAAGTGTAGATAGACATCTAGTTGTCAAATTAGTTCCTAGATTCTATGGACCATTTAGAATCATTCATAAGATTAATGATAATGCATTCAAGTTAGAATTGCCATCTCATTGGAAAATTCATAATACATTTCATATTAGTTTATTGAGACCATTTAGAGGCCAATTACCTATCCACCCTGTTTATGAAAACCCACCTTTATTAGAAGAAGAGACTGAAATACTTGAACCAGAAGCCATCATAGACACTGACTATATGACCACTAGAACTGGCCGAAGGTATTCTAGATATCTAGTTAAATTTAAGAACCATCCTGTAGAGGAAGCACAATGGATGCACGCTAGAGACTTAAATGCTTTCCCCACTCTGTTAGCTCCACATTGAGCTAATAGCAATTGAGGTCAATTGCTATCCCACCCCGGGGGTATGATGCCAGGAGGCATATTCCATGGTGGATTCCGTGAGGTTTTACGGTGGATTCCATAAACTTAGATGACCGGGGCTCATACACAAAGAGGATTCTTTGTGCGAGAAGTTGATGGGGACGCCTGTCCTTTTCGGGCGTTTCATTAATTTAGTGTGTACGTGGGTGATTCCATAGCGGGTGATTCTGCAAAATGCATATTAAATTAATAAACGTTTATGAGTTTAGAGTGCACACTCGTAATAAATTAAGGTTAGGATTTATTTCTAACCAGTTGATTTATTTATGTAGCTGAAGACTGCTAGGTATTCACTTTTGTCGGTTTAATTGTATTATTTTACTAACGATTGTGAATGCTTCAGTTGATGTGTAGAGATAGCAGCAGTGGCGGAGGAAAGCATTGGAGTCTAGCGAGTATTCGACCTTTGGATTATATTTTGTTAGGCGCTACACCTATATTTTGTTATGTCTATTGAGACATCGATTATTGATTATTATTTTGTATGTGCCTATGCGCACGGATATGTTATTTCTATTTGGACATTGAGATTGGGCATGCCAGACTCTATGGGCACCGTCCATTAGCTTTATTTTCCTATTTTTGTAGGAAGCAAACTCAAAAGCTAAAAGCTTGTCATATTTTTGTAAATTGGGCTATTATTGAGCATGAAGATGGAAATATACATAAAATACATGCTTTGTGAAGCGCTCACACAAGGCATGGGGGGAGATTGAACCCAATTGGTCTCTTGCTTCTTGTCGTTCATGCTTTTACATTGTTTTTTGTGCAAAAAGGTAGAGTTCATTGTTCTTGGGGACCTTCCGGGATTCACTCGTGAGCATTCTGCGACCGATCTGCGCACCATACCACCAATATCTTTCTTTGATCTTTGCAAAAGTACTCCAAACACCTCTATGACCAACCCATAAGCTTTCATGAAATTCTTGCATAACATTTACTTGTGAAGCTCTGTCACCCAAAACTCACAATGGCATACCTTGTTTCTTTTTAACATGTTTCCATAAGTATCCATATTTTAAGAAAAACCCATAGGCTTTCCTCTTAATCTTTTTAAACTCCTCATCTGACCATTCATCTCTCTTTGTTAATGTAATGAGGTATTGACCAATTCTCATCCACTCTCCAGCATATTTGTCTTCCAGAAACACTTCTACACAAGTTGTAAAACATCTAAAGTGTCTTCTCTTTTTATGGATTGAAGCAGGCATCTAGGGAGTAGTATCATAAGTTTGATACCTTTATGCAGTCACAGGGCTACAACAGATGTGAGTACATCCTCTGAACAACACTACTGTAGGCCTGCATTACAGTAGTGTTTAATGAAAATCTAGGTCTTTGAATTCCCTTGCATTTGGAGCCAAAGGAGACTCTCGAAGTGTATCTCGATTTCTAAGATGATTAACACAAACATTAAGAAATGGGATTGCTTTCTTTCCATCCTTGCTTCTGACTCTTACATAAGCAGAACCATCATCAAGCACCTTTGTTTCCATATGCATTCCTATAATATAGGCATGTCCCAAAATCACTGCATATGAGGAATTATCTTGCACAAAGAAGTGTTGCTCTTCTTGTACATCACCAATCGTCACTTTCACATTAGGACATATAACATAAAGCTCTCCCAAAGAATTATTTGCAGCCCTCATACACCAACCATGATCACTATCTACAGGCCATGCACCATTCTCATACAATCTATGCTCAATGACATTTATCTCAGACCCATGGTCAAGTAAAGCAACATAAGGAGTTTCACGTTCCCCTATTTTCACTACCGTTTCAGTGGTAGCCCTAGCCCAATGATTCCTTGTGTAATGACTTTGAGGAATAAATCCTAAAGTCTCTTCCCCATATTGTTGCATTTGCCTTACTCCACAATGCATATTGCTACAAGACAATGCATTTTTAGCTATTTTCTTCTCTTTTCCACATGTTGTCCACTATTAACCATCAGACAAACAAGGTGAAAAATCTGGAAAATCTAAAGCGGAGGACAAAGGCCAATGCAAAAGTGAAACGGAAGACGAAGGCGTGCCAAGAAAAATATGAAAGCACAAGGAATGCAGAAAAGTCCTAAATAAAGGAAAAAGGCGCACAAGGAAAAGCGCAAGTCAATACTTTTGTAAAAGAGCGCAAGCGCATCATGATTTAATTTAAGCAGCACCGGGCTCTCACCTGTACAATTTGTAAATGTAGATGGGCGGTGGAAAGGAAGCTAGGAAGATAGAAGGATGATGGGAAAAAGGCCCTAGGCCATGGTCGGCCATGTAAAAAAAGGGGATAAGGGGATGACCGTCCAAAAGGGATTTAGGGTTTTGTATATAAAGTTGAAAAGTGAATGAGAAGCTCATTCTTGTGTGTGGCCAAAAGTGGCTCTCCTCTTCTTCTTCTTCTTCTTCTTCTTCTTCTTCTTCTTGCTTGCTTGAGCTTGTGCTTGAGAGAGGGAGTGTGAGAGTGTGAGGGAGTGAGTGTGTGAGGGTGAGGGACTGGGGAGGAGAAACTCTCCATATTCTCCTCTCTTCTTCTCTTCTCTTCTCTTCTCTTGCTCGCAGCTATGGAGCTTGGAGCATAGAGCTTGAGGATGGAGCTTTCTTGAAGCTTGCACTTGGATCGTGGAGCTACCGGAGTGCGCGGGAGAGGAGGTAAATCGATCGGCATGGAGGTAAGCTCACTATACCCGTAAGGTAGGCATCGTGCGTCGGCTATGTGAGAGGTAGCCATGGCCGCTTGATCAATAAGCGGTCCATAGGTCTTGGGGTAGAGCTTCATAGCTCCCCTCCATTTTGTTCAATTGCTAGGATGGACGAAATCGAGCCTTGAGTGCCACGCGCATCGAATCGAGCATAGAAGTAGGGTTTGCAGCCCAAACCGATGCTGCTTGAGATAGTTAGGAGATTTAGGAGGTTTTAATCCTTGGAGCAAGTAAGTATTTTGATTTGTTATTGAGTATTAGAGTAGGACCATCCATCCCCATCTCTGGTTTTGATTTTTGTTGTAGTAGATTAAGATTAGGATAGGAAAAAGAAGGAAAATAGAAGGGTTCTTTGCTATTGGAAACAGGGAAATAGAGGCATAGATTCAGATTTCTAGCTCGAAGAGTGTGCGGGATTAACTTTTGAGGTTGCAGCAGGCTAGAGTGGGGCAATAAGAGGCCCAGGGAACCAGGAAATACCACATTTGGAATTCTTCCTTGTGAGAAGAGAGTGAGCTGGAGAGCCAAGGAGAGAGAGAGAGAGCAGCAGGGAGACCTCTGAAGTACTGATCGATGTTGAGATATCGGGCTCCACTCGTGATATGCCAGGGTGACCGTTGTGCATTTATGTCACCGACTTGTCAATTTTGCAGATGTGGTTGGTACATCGCCCATGAATAATAGCTAGATGACAGCTATCCTTATCTACTCTAGTTCATGGCTCAGTTAGTATGCCACCTTAGTTAGTTGAGTTTGGTTTGAGACCCATATGTAGGGTTCTTCTATTTCTATGTACTAGAGTTCTTTTTGGCTTACACAACTAAGAATAGGAGAACTGTTTTCAACCTCCACCCTTGTGTGTATTCCCCCATTGTGCAAGCAAGAAAGCTACAAGTGAGACTCCTTTCTTCTCTCTCACAATCTTGACATGGTATCAGAGCCTTATTCATGGTAAGGAGCTCAAGAAAGCAAGCCAAGTTCGCAATGTTCTAGTAAGAGGACCAATGTTGCTTTTATTTTTCTGTTTTAGGAGCAAGTCTCTGCAGGTAGCACAGCCAGAAGTGCAAGAGTGCATTGTCTCAGATTGAGACGCCCTTCTCGGTGTAGCAAGAGGCCAGTGTATGCTGTGGGAAGAGGCTTTAGCCCTCAGTTGCTTTGTTTTTTTTATTTGAGGCCATTTCGGGGCCTGTTTTGGAGGTGGAAGTTTTCTGCACGCACTCAGAAAAAGGCCATGTTTTATGCTGTGCGACCACTGTTCTACAGGTCGGTAAAAAGTTACCACAAAAATTGCATCGTATGCTTGTGTGCAGAGATATTGGGAGTTGCAGAATCATCCTTGCTTCCTGTTTATGCAAAATCATCACTAGGAAGTGACTGTGTGGTCAAATACCACTTTTGCCAATTTTGCAGATTTGCCCTTGTGAGGGTGAAGCTGTGTTTTTTGTAGTGACAGAATTTTTTGCAGTGTTCTGTAATGGTGTCTGATTCTCTTTCATAGATTGTAACTGAAAAGCTTGACAAGAACAACTTCCAAGAATGGAAGTTTAGAATGACGAATTTCCTTATGGGAAAAGGATATTGGGAATTTGTTGCAGGAAATGAAGAAGAACCAGTTCTTCCTGATATCCTCAATCAACAACAAATGCAGGCATTTAAAGCATGGCATGAGAGAGCCAGGAAAGTTATATACTGGCTGTCTATCAGTATTTCAGACTCCATGATTGTGCATATTTAGGATGCAAGTACGCCAAAGGAGGCATGGGATACTTTGTCAAAAATGTATAGCACAAATATGCAAGCCAGGAAAATGCAGCTCAAGCAAGAGTTGCATAATGTGCAAAGAGAAAGTATGAGCATCAATGACTACCACATGAAGGTGAAGAAGATTGCAGATGCACTTGCTTCCATTGGGTCACCAATGGAAGATGATGATTTAGTTTCTGTGACCTTGAATGGTCTAGGAAAGGATTATGCATAGTTTTGGACATCCATTTCAGTTCGTGAAAGATTTCTTGATTTTGAGGAGTTGATTGCTCTTCTAATTTCTGAGGAGCAGAGAAATGGTGGTGCGTCTTCTTCAGGAGGAACTTCAAAAGAAACTGTCTTCTACTCAAATGCTGGAAGAGGTAGAGGCAAAGGTAGAGGAGGCCAATCTGGAGGCCGTGGTAGAAATCAGAATATGCAGCAGACTCAAGAAAACCAGTCCTATGGAGGAGGACGTGGTAACTCTAGAGGCAGGGGGAGCCAAAGAGGTCGTGGTGGATGGCAAAGAGACCAAAATGCAAATAGCAATGTTGAATGCTACTATTGTGGTAAAATGGGTCATATGGCTAAAGACTGCTATAAAAAGCAGAATGACATCATGAATGGAAAATTGCAACAAGGAAATTATGCATCTTCTAGTAGATAGGGTGATGACAGAAATGAGCATTTGTCCAGAAAGCAACAAAGTGTGGTATATTGACTCAGCTGCATCAAACCACATGACAAGTCATGCAGAATGGATGCAGGATGCAAGAAAAATGGAAAAACCAGGATTTGTGGAGACTGGTGATGATACTGCACATCCTATTGTGCAGATTGGAAATTTTCCTTTGTCTATGCAGGATGGGAAAAAGAAATACATGTCAGATGTAATTCATGTCCCGAATATCACCAAGAATCAGGTTTCTATTGGTCAAATGGTTGAGCAGGGCTTGCAGGTCAAATTTAATCCTCACGGATGCTTTGTTGAGGATATCAAAAATAAAGGTCACTTGATAGCAAAAGGAAAGAAGAAGGGCAGAATGTTTACGTTGGATGCAGACATGCCTGAATTGAGTGCAGCAATGTTTGCACATGGGACCGGTGTAGTTGCAGATATTGATATCTGGCATAAACGCATTGGTCATGTTAATGTACAGCGACTTAAATCATTGCAGGCCAAAAATATTGTTGCAAGATTGCCTAAATTCAAGGTTTCAGAAATGCATAAGGTATGTGAAGCCTATCAGTTTGGAAAACAGGCAAGGAAACCATTTCCTAGACATGTTCAAGAGAGTAAGAAGCCATTGGAATTAATCCACTCTAATGTGTGGACTACTAAGGTTGCATCTCTTAGAGGCTGTCATTATTTTGTCACTTTTATTGATGACTATAGCAGAAAAGTTTGGGTATATTTTATGAAAAAGAAAAGTGAAGTTTTTGGGCATTTCAAAACTCTTAAAGCTATGGTTGAAAAAGAAACAGGCCTGCAAATAAAATGCCTAAGGTCAGATGGAGGGGGAGAGTACCTCTCAAATGAGTTTGCAAGGTTCCTGTAGGAGCATGGCATAAAGTAGCAATATTCATGTAGTCATACCCCACAACAAAATGGAATTGCAGAAAGGAAAAATAGGCATATTGGAGAGGTATCTTGTGCCATGCTCAATGAAAAAGACCTACCAGATTTTTATTGGGCTGAGGCAGTTGCTACAGCAGTCTACATAATGAACAGGACTCCCACTACAGCAATACATGGGATGACTCCAGAGGAGAGGTATACTGGTAGGAAACCACATATTTCTCATTTGAAAATTTTAGTTGGCTGAAATGCAAATGCTTTTCCATGCCTAGCCAACATTATGCATAAAAAAGTCACTTTTGATAGGCAAAAGAAACCCTTATGCACTAGCTTTCAATTTCTTTAATGTTTCAATTGTAAATCGATGACTTATATCTTTAGCATCCTGTAAACTTGGCTGCCATGACACTTTCTCATATACACCCTCATTATCTGGTGGAAGCCAAAAGCAACTAATTTCACCTTTTTGTCAACAGTCCTTTGTCTCCGCAACTACTTCAGCCCCATTGTAATCCTTCATGCTAAGAAAACAATGCTATAACATCATACATGTCCAAAGAACGTACTAAAAATATTCTATTTTCAGCCTCATTTTCTACATGTATAGTTGTTGAAATTTCAACCATATTGTCAATAATATTCATCCCATAAAAGAGGCCTAAAATGCCTTCATTTTCAGCAAGCAATCAAGCCCAATGCTCTCAGTTCCTTAGTAGCCCATTTCACAGATATGCATTTAGCCTTGCACATAGCTTTCATAGGGTTAAAATAACATGAACTATTTTCTATAAACTGAGAATAACCACTAATAAATACATGCTCATCATCAAGAACTTTTGTTTCCATATGCACTCCTGTAATATAGGATTGTCCCAAAATCACTACATATGAGGAACTATCTTACACAAAGAAGTGCTACTCTTCATGTATATTACCAAATGTCACTTTTACATTAGGATAAGAAGCATAGAGCTTCCCCGAAAAATTATTTTCACCCCCCCTCATACGCCAACCATTATTAGTGTCCATAGGCCATGCACCATTCTCACACAATCTATGCTCAATGACATTAATCTCGAACCCATGGTCAACAAAAGCAACACAAGGAGTTTCACACTCCCCTATTTTCACTATCGTTTCATTGATAGCCCTTGCCCAATGATAGCTTGTGTAATGACTCTGAGGAATAAATCCTAGAGTCTCTTTCCCATATTGTTGCATCTACTTTAGTCCACCATGCATATTGCTACAAGACAATGCATTTTTAGCCACTTTCTCCTTTTTTCAACATGATGTCCATTGATTAGCAGCATCTTGCATAGATAAACCAATACTTACATCATGCTCATAATCAAATCAGATGCCCAACAAACCTGTTTTCTCTTCAAATTACAGCAATGCACTAGTAATATCACCAAGAAATTGACGCTTCCTCTTAATTATGCCAATGATTTCATCATGAAATTTCCACTTGGAAATGCTAAGCATCTCTGCCAAGGTGAATTCAACTCGAATGTTTAACATTCATTCTTCAACTACCTTCTTAAGATCTATGGCTGTCTCAATATCGAACTACAACTTATATCCTAGCTTCTTACTCTTCTTTTTGCCCTCTTATTTACTATCATGTTTCTGCTTCTACCCAACCTCTTCCATAACATACTCGAAAGGTGGCTGATTTGCGATTTAGGTTGATCCACACTTCTTCTTGTCACTCTCTTAATTGTTATTACATTATCTTCATCTCTCTTTCATTTCTCTTCCACAAGTACATCCATATTTTTCATCTTTGCTAAATATGCATACACTGAATATGCACCTATAGGTGATTTCCAGCTAGTTATGTTACGAATGTCTTGCCTTGCATGAGACATTTCTCTACTAGTAACTTTCCTCCTTTCAACTACATGCAAAGTATATGTCCATATTGCAGCCTTCAAGCCAACTATCACTCGGCCAGGCATTCTATCCAATTATAGACCAGAAGCATGTGCATCTGCATAAGCATTTCGGATAGCCAAGTCTTCCAAAAACTTTTGCATACCTCATTTTTCAAAATTCAAAGAAAGAGGCAATATTGTTTCTTGTGCATGGATCTTGCCATATTCCCAAAAGATGAGCTACAAATGTCTTGCCTTGCATGAGACATTTCTCTACTAGTAACTTTCCTCTTTTCAACTACATGCAAAGAATGTGTCCATATTGCAGCCTTCAAACGGCCAGGCATTCTATCCAATTGTAGACCAAAAGTAGAAGCATGTACATCCACATAAGCATTTCAGATAGCCAAGTCTTCCAACAACTTTTGCATACCTCATTTTTCAAAATTCAAAGAAAGAGGCAATATTGTTTCTTGTGCATGGATCTTGCCATATTCTCAAAAGATGAGCTATTATGCCAAGACATCTTCATAAGTAGCACAATCCTTCCTTTCATTTTGCAAACTATCACATCACATAAATATTTTCCGTAATTTAGGTGTTGCTGCTTATCCCCTTTCCTCTTGTCCTTTCTCATCCAATTTCACAACCTTGAACTGAAATTTCTCATCGTTTAACCAATTCATCTAATACATCTTCCCTAATTGTGGAAATAGTAGGCGCAAAAATAGGGTTAGCCACAGAAGTGGGTGGCTTATTAGATACATTAACTGTTTTTCCCATAAGGGTGGGCAAGCTAGATACATTCAATCTTTCTCTTCTTCTATGCTTTTTCACTAGTGTAGTAACAACTTCCTTAACATGTCTCTACTCTATTTTAAGCCATATCTCTATAGTCTGATCTTATAATAAATCATTAAGCTTCTCTTGAAGCTCAGGATCTGCTGCTTGTAGAAACAATTTAATTCACTTGCAAGAGCTTGTTTCTCTACAAGATCTAATTGCTCAAACTGACTTTCAAATTCTCTTAATATCTCTATAGTGTTGGGAGTAAAGGTGCCTTTGCCTAGCCGCTTGTGTATTACTACACTGACAGTACCTGCCACTGCACACTGTAGGTGATAAGCACTCGTCACCATCACTTTATTCTTTATTCTTTCAGTGATAGTTTAAATAAAGGAAAGCCCAGTCACACATATTGATTGTTGGAGTTCCCATTTTGTCTCTCTCTCTTTTTTACTCTTGCTCTCCTATCATAGCTCTTCCAAGCAAGCTTTGATCCACCCCTTATACCCCATCCTAGAATGGTTTGGCTGAGCGGATGAATAGAACCATCCAGGAGCGTGTACGCAGTATGCTTAGCCATGTAGGCCTACCACAGAGCTTTTGGGATGATGAAGTCAATACATCTGTGAATATTATAAATAGATCACCTTCTAGTGGTTTGGATTTCCAAATTGCAGTGGAGGTATGGATTGGGAAACCTCCATCTTATGCGCATCTATGTGTCTTTGGATGTGAGGCATTTTTCCATGTGCCCAAGGACAAGCGGATTAAGTTGGATCCTAAGAGTGTTAAATGCATTTTCCTTGGCTATGGAGATTTAGGTGAGATGGATTACTATCTTTGGGATGATCCACAGGTGCGAAAAGTCATCCACAGCCATGATGTAGTCTTCCATGAAGATAAGGTGCATAGGCATCCTTAGAAGGCGGTAGAGATACGCAGGGTTATATTCCAGGAGGAACCACATGCTCCTGCACAGCTAGTTGGATAGCCTACAACAACAGTTGGTACACATGGCCAGAGTGTTGGACAAGATGCTAGACATGCAGTAAAGCCTCCACTGAGACGGTCTAGTAGAGCTAGACGTTCACTTTATAGATTTGAGCCCTTGATGCATTATGTCTTGGTTACAGATGTAGGAGAGCCTCTCACCTATGATGAGGCTATGTGCAAGGGTGATAGTCACTCCTGGGAAAGGGCTATGCAATCTGAGATGGACTTCCTCTATAAGAATATGACTTGGGATTTGGTTGCATTGCCTCAGGGCAAGAAGGCTTTGCCGTGAAAATGGGCGTACAAGCTGAAAAATACCCTTGGAAACCCCAAGCGAGCTTATAAGGCAAGACTTATTGCTAAGGGTTTTAAACAAGAGCATGGAGTTGACTCTGATGAAGTCTTTTCTCTTATGGTCAAAATAATCACCCTACGCTTGGTTTTGTCCTTAGTCACACAGCTTGACTTGGACATGTATCAGATGGATATCAAGACTGCATTCTTGCATGGGGATTTGCATGATGAGATTTACATGGAGCAGTCCAAGGGCTTTGCAGAATCTGGTAGGGAGCACCTAGTGTGCAAGTTGAAGAAAATTCTTTATGGCTTACAGCAGGCACCTAGGGAGTGGTATCATAATTTTGATGCCTTTATGTAGTCACAGGGCTATAGTAGGAGTGCTATGGATCCGTATCTTTACATGAAGAAATCCCGTGATGGCTCATTGCTTATTTTGGTACTTTATGTGGATAATATGCTGATAGTAGGGAGAGCTCATGATGATCTGGATGCTCTTAAATCTCAGCTGAAGAAGATCTTTGAGATGAAGGATTTGGGATAGGCCTCTCACATTCTCGGTATGCACATTAAGTGCGATAGGCATCAGGGACTACTCTACCTCTCATAGAGGGAGTATATTCAAAAAGGCCTTGAGCATTTTGGCATGCAGGATGTGAAGCCTATTGGCTGTCCATTACCTTCTTATGTGAAGGTTTCACAGGTCAACTGTCCACAAACAAAGTCTATAGACAGATGAGAAAGAGGCCGAGATGGCCACTGTTTCACGAGCAGATGGGCTCAGCTTCAATAGGAATCTCTTTAGGTAAGATCCCTTATGCATTAGCTATGGGTATTTTGATGTATGACATGATAGCCACTCATTGAGATATTGCCTTTGCAGTTGGTGTTGTGGCACACTATATGGCTACACCTGGCAATAAACATTGGGATGCCGTGAAGAGTATCATGAGATACCTGAAAGGAATAGCAAATATGTGTATTTGTTATGGAAGCTAGGGTATAGAAGTTGTGGGGTACACAGACTCCGATTATGCTATGTAGGACATGCAGATAGTAGGAAGTCCACTTCTGGCTATGTATTCATCTATGTTGGAGGTACTATCTCTTGGATGTCCAAGGTTCAAAAGTGTACGGCTCTCTCCACCACTGAGGCTGAGTATGTTGCAACCACCATTGAGGCTTACAAGAAGGCCATATGGTTGGGTCGTGTGGTTCATGACCTTGGGATTGATACTATACCTATGCTACATTTGGATTCTATGAGTGCTATTCAGCTAGCCAAGAATCCGGTCTTCCATGCGAAGATGAAACACATTGAGGTGAGATATCACTTCATACGTGGGATCGTGGAGGACAAGTCTGTTGATCTTATCAAGATGTCCACTGAAAAAAATCCTGTAGATCTGCTCACAAAAAGCCTCACTACTGAGCACTTTCCCTTCCTTAGGAGATTGATGGGCATTAGATGAGATGATGTTTTTCCTCATCCACTTGTACATGTATACATTGTACTTTCTTTTCTTTTTCTTTTCACTCCTTACTAGGGAAGATTTTCCTTTAAGTGGGAGGTTGTTGGGGATAAAGGTGCCTTTGCCTAGCCAACCGTTTGTTACTACATTGATAGTACCCGCCACTGTACACTACATGTGACGGCCGCTGTCACTGTCACTTCATTCTTTATTCTTTCAATGATAGTTTGAATAAAGGAAGGCGCGGTCACACATTGTGATTGTTGGAGTTCCCATTTTTTCTCTCTCTCTTTCTCTCTCTCTCTCTCTCTCTCTCTCCTGCCATAGCTCTTCCAAGTAAGCTTTGATCCTTCTCGCCTTTCATGTAGTAGCCACAAGACCCTTATTGGGTTTTAGAACCCACTCCTAGCAAGTCTTATAGGTAATAAAAATTGGTGTCTTCAATGTAAAATTCTTTCTAAAGAGTCTTCTTGAAGGCTACCCAGTTACCATCCTACATGTACAATTTAGTAACTCTATCTTTCAATTCATGTACTGTGAGCCGTAAAAAATACTGGCTCCATGCAAGTTGAACCACCCCAAAGAACTCTATCTTTTGAGCATAGGTATGCAAATATGTAGATACATTTCTACCATTAAACAACTTCATCTCATACTCTACTATTTGTAAAGCATTCATTATAACAGTTTCTATTTGAGTAGAAGGTTGCATCACCTATTGTTGTTGTTGTTGTACTTGCATAAGCATGTTAATACTATGCACTAACTACTGCAAAAAATCACTAGAAATTATGCTCAAAGGTTCTCCCATCTTGTCTTTCCTTTCGACGACCTTTCACGTCAGATTCACCAATATTGAAGGGGTTTTAGTCAAAAGGTCCTATCCACTGGGGATCAAAGAGAGAAGGAACTAAAGAATAGAAGATAGAAGGGAACAAAAATAATAGACAAGAAGTATATAAGATTAAGACAAAGCTCAATGAATCAAAGCACTATGTATTGATAAAACGTGTCAAGAAGATAAACAAAATCCTTGTCTAGAACTACTCGGATGCAATCTCCAAGCATTAGATCTCCTGGAGGTCCTTGGTAGACCAAAAATGTTCACCCAACGCTAGCTTCTTCTCTGCTACTCCAAACAGAAAATCTAATGGTTCCATTGGCTCTAAAAAGGAGGTAAAATACCATTATACATGGTCAAAATTCTCCTAGATTGTTCCTTCTTCTTCTCCCCATTCACAATGTTGTTTGTTGTTTGTAAACTACTATTGCGTGTCAGGCAAATTTGAAAATCCCTTCTTTTAGCATGAGATCTCCCAGAATTAGCTTAAAAACCACTTGATTTTTGCATGTCACTCTATTCTAGAAGTTTTCTATATCTTTTTTTGGATATTTATAAGAAATAATATCTAAAATATCAAAAATAGACTAAACTCGTCCAAAGATCCCGTTATTTTTTGAACCATCCATACTATGGACACTAAGACTAATGATTGAAATGACATTGACTCTCTAGATTAATAAGAAAGCTAGATGATGATACACTCCATGGTTTTTCACATTGTGTCCACGTAGCAACATAACAACTGTTCCTTTGCTAATGGTTTTTGCAATTCCCCAGACTTGCTTCTATACAAATTTATAAAGCAATTGTGTATCACACAAGTAGAAAGGTGAAAATTACCCTATGAACTGCATCATCATGCTTCTAATAATATATCACTACTTCACATTTTGACAAAAAATTTCACATTTCTCATATCAATCAGAAGCATTTATGGTTAGGCTATGAAATTAGAGATGTAGAGTAAAAATGATAAAATTGAATCATCTTGATGTATGAAATGTATCACTACTTCATACAAGAAATTCATTTTTTTTCCATCAAACAAGATCATTTTTACTAGTGTTTTAAACTAGAGATACAAAGAAAACAATAACATAGTATACACATAGAAAAGAAACCCCTTGAACTGCATATAGAAAATTCATTTTTTCTTCCATAAAACAAAGTTTTTTTTCACAGACATTTTAAGTCTACTTCATAATATAAGAAACAATAAAGACTAAGGTAATAGATCATACTAAGGGTAAAGCTAATGTGTCAAGCCAATGGCTAACAATCAAGTTATTCAATACCACTACTTTGAGTGGACTCAATTATTCATGTGCATCAATACAATATCCTTCCTTTACCAAATTCATCCTTTGGATGTCCCAACACCGCTCACTAGAAGTAGTACAATAGCTTTGGTATGAGTGCCATGGGACTAGCACTCATCTAAGGTAGGGGTTAATGTTAATAGGAAAGAGAAAATGACCTTCAATATCATGTTATATTGATAAGAGTTGGGCTCTTACCATGTGATTTGTAATATGTAAATTATAATAATTAGATACCACTTTGAAGTTATAGTTATACTAGTTAAATTTGTTGTTAAGGCTAAGGTCTACAAGCATAGAAAATGTGTGATGACTAGTCAAATAGCCGCAAAAAAAGAGGTAAAATTCTCAAGGGACATGAGGAAACCCTAACCCTAGATTTCATATATAAATAGAATAAGAACTATTGCAAGAAGTTATTCATATTTATGCAAACTTTGCTTTCTTGATTTCTTGTAACATGTTTCCTTGAGAATGAGAGTGAAAGAGAGGTAGTGTGAGAGTTTATGAGAGGGTGAGGGATATGGATTGTGAACCTCTTTGTATGCTATCTTTACTTATCCATCCCACTTCATGGTGAGTGCCTTTGTGAGCAAGAGAACATGAGTTGAGAGTGCAAGAGGGTGAGGAACATGGAATGAGAGGTCTTCTTCTTTTCATCTCCTTAAGCACATTGTGGGTGTCTCCTCTTCATTATGGTAGTAAGAAAGTGAGCTGAAAGGTGAAGGAGCATGCATTTGGATATAAGGAAATGAGGCAAGACAATGTGCGGACTATAATAAAGGTAAATATAGGTAAGTGCATTCTCCTATCTCATATGGACCTATCATGTAAGTAGGCTAGGTGAGAGCTAGTTATGGATTTTGTGTAGCAAAAATCCCTTGAAATAATGAGAGAATGTCCAATGGTCCTTTGCAAGCTTGTAGAGTATTAAAAAATTATAGCATAACTATCACCAATTTTAAGGGCATTTGAAAGATTGTCATGGAAGTGTCCATATACTAGGTCATTAAATCCCTCTTCTTCTGTGCCTTCTTCAAGCATCATAGTCAAGACAATAATGGGAAAGTACCATTTGGAAACATGTTATTACATCTTCTCAATCAAGGCGTGGTAAATCGGCATCATTTGACTAAACTTGATGTTTTTGCAATGAAAAACTTTCTCTCTCAATGAGCCATAATGTAACATACAATGACATTAAACAAAAGTGTGAAGTATATATCATTCATGATGTAGAAATGCAAGAACTTGTCCACCTCACCATGAATGAATGTTATTGATTCAAGATGAGGTGTAGAAATGCAAAATCTTCTCCACCTCACCTTGAATCTGTTATTGATAGGAACTAAGATTCAATGAAACTAAGATTATAACATAGTTTGAATGTCAATGCATGGATCGTAATTCCTAGCAAAGTCCATAGCTCATATAATTGTACTGTCTAGAAATGTTAGCACACATTTCTTGAATAGTTCAACTTACTATCAATTAGTAAATTTGGATGTGTAAACTTTTAAAGTTGATTCTTGTTTGAACAAATTTGTCAAAGCATTTTAGACTATCTCCTTACCAGTTTCTTTCTTGCTTGAATCCTTGTTTTGTTTCACTTGAACATCTAAAAACAATGTCTCTCGATGGGACTTCCCCTCTGATAGCATGTCATGAATGATGTGGTGGGGAAAACTTGTGAAGTTATTGCATTGAACATACACAAAGCATACATGAGAAAGCTCACTCAAGAACACAATAAGATAGATAGAGGCCAAAATGTTTTCTTGTTGTTTTTTCTTCCTTCTTTCTCTTAGAATACAATGTACACAAATATATGACTCATCTAGCTTTTTTGTTATTTTTTATCGCTTTGGGACAAAATTACATATTTGGCATGTCAAATAGTATATATTAACTTTACATTGTTATAAATTTCACCTTTACTTCAACACTTAGATGCCTATCTTTCAACTCCTACACAAAAGATGATTCAATTACTAAAACAAGTGTTGAAGTATGCTCACATACAAGTTATAAGCAAAATTTGAGGGAAAATTTTGACATATAAGTCGCATCAAGAGAATTGTAAATTTAAATAAGCATATATGAGATTTGTATTTTTTTGCTAGTATACACCTAACTAGCTAGGTTAATGATATGCATCTACCTAGGTTAACAACTAGTATGTAGCAAATCGTAGGGATTACTATATAGATATCTAGCTACCTAAAAAGAATGCCATTTACAAGGTTATATATGGACTGTCGAAAACTAACTGCCTAGTTAGAGTGAAATCATTAAGATTAACAACATAGCTAGAATGCAACTAACTAGTTGTCATCTAGTATGTAACAAACTAGCAAGCAAGAAAGGTGGTCTATGGTTATCTAGCTAGCTAGCTAATATGCAACAAACCAACTATATAACTAGTATGTATCTAGTTAGATACATATATACGTACCTAGAATGCAATTAACAAGGTTCATAGCTAGTGTGGCTAACTAGCTACATAACTAGTATGTAGCTAATTAGCTAGATAGCTAGTATGAAACTTATTTGCTACATAGTTCTATGATTTGAATATAATTAACAAGCATATATAGCTAGTCTACACCTAAGTATCTAGACAATGACTATACAAAACTAGCTAGATATCTAGTATGTAGCCAACTAGCTATATAGTTAAGATTTCACAAGGTTTATAGATATTATATAGCTAATTACATAGATAGCTAGTGTGAAAGGAACATGTTGGATAGCTAGTAGGCAACTAACTAGCTACATAACTACATGGTTGGAATGCAATTAACAAGATTGATAGTTAGTATGTACCTAACTAACCAAATAGCCAATATGTAGCAAATTAGTTAGATAACAAGTGTATAGGACACTGAATTACATAACTACATGTAAGAAACTAGTGGGATAGCTAGTATGTAACTAACTGGCTAGAATCTGACAAGAAAAAAAGTAATTGTAACCAATATGCAATTAACTAGCTACATAGCCAATATGGAGAAACCCGATTATATAAGTAATAGATATATAGGTACAGGTAGAGTGTAATAAACTAGCTAGGTAGCTAATACACAATTGACTATCTATACTAGCTAAGTAAATAGCTAATATGCAAATGACTAGCTAAGTAGAAAGAATCTAGTGCACAAGGAAAAAGCTATTATGAGACTAACTAGTTAGTTACCATGTCTAACTACTATGAAAAAAGCTACAACGAGGCTAACTAAATAGTTACCACCCTGAGGAGATCAATAATAAATATATGTATATATCATGTATGTTCAACATAAAAATTTTTTAAAATACTATTTTCACACTTTTTTTACATACAAAAAGGTCCCATATTAAGGGATTACTTAATAGAAAAAGGCTATGTTTTATTAAGGAAAAATTCACATATAAGGATATTTATAAATAGACCTTGAACGTATGTGATACAGAGAGTACATGTATAGTGAATTACCGAGGTTACCACGACTAATTACTAATGAGATAGTTAGCTAGCTAGATAGTGACTAGGTACACCGTTAGTAATTATATAACTAGCATAGTATCTAGTGACAATGACAACATGGCTACTATAAGTAAGCTGGTCATTTGCAAAGCTAGTACACAAATATGTAGATACTTTTGCTAGCTTGTGTTGTTGGCATAAAAAAAGTTAGTATGCAATAAGAAATTAGCATGCTAGTACTTAGCTATATAGTTTGTATTATTTGATATTGTAGGCGCTAGATTATGGAATACATTTCTATCTAGCTTGAGAACATGAGCATTATCTCTATTGTCATCATCATCAATAATAATTATCTACAGTTCATGTTAAGTGCATTTTCTAAATGTCCAATGTGTCTTTATACATAACTTTTTGAAAAAAAGGCATGGCCTCTCTTGTTCTTAGGTTTTCTCAATTATTAATAATATAATAATAAAAACCTAACCTAGTAACTGTTTGGCATACAATTATCTGAAGAACATTGTGAGCCTATGTTAATACCATAATAACTATTTGACTTGCAAAGATGACCCTACACTAATTGAACAATAAATATTTCACCATTAAAATATATATGGAATGTTGTACAAAGTTTCATGGTGCCTCCTATTAGCATTTCTCACGTTACTTTCCATGTGTTAAAATTTTGTCGATGCTAATCGATATAAGTAATTGATACTTATTGGACTAAAAACAGTGTACGAGCATTCATGTTGGACAACATATTTTGAATTACATTTTGGGGATATGCATCATATGCAAGACACATCGCAAACTTTTTCCCTCTTGAAGAAGTTTGAAAGCATCATTGATTTGTTCAAATGGTAGCTCGTGTGTCACAAAGTCATCGACTTTTAATGTCTTCATGTGATTTGCCCACCCAATTATTAAAGTTTACAACAAAAACAATGTTAGCGCATGTTAGATGATATGTAAAAATTGAAATTTATCTATAACTTTTGAAAACATGTGTAAAAAACAAAGTTAATATACCTTCTCCATATACATGTCCACAAGTTTTGGAATTTGTGACCTTTTGAATTCACCAAAAATGGAGGATCTGATTTGAATTCCTGCAAACAATTGGATGGGATGCATATGTAGCAATTTTTCTGGCCGAACTTCTATACCGACCAAAATTGTCTTGCCCCATCCCTCCACGAATAAAAATATATATATGTTAGTCGAAGAGTTGCACCACAATCTTATCCACATTATAAGAGGATATTTTAGAATGTTACTAGTGTCATGAGTAAATTGCTATGATTTGGTTACACCTCTTAGTGCTCTATCATGGTGACTAACACAAATATTAAGAAAAACAACTCATTCAAGAATCGCTATCTAAGATGAGACAAGTCAAGGAAACTTGCCTGTAATTTTACAAAACATAAGAAAGCACATAACTTCTAGCAACTAAAATACAAAAATGTGAAAAGAGGGAACAATATTCCCATTTTTTTTTCTAAAGATACTACTCTCCTTTAAAGAAAGCTATCACTTTCTTTTTCCAAGAGTGACTTAAGCACTCTCATCTCAATATATCAAAACTTTAAGAGTGGTAAACTACTTTGTATCATGTGAAAAGAGTCATATTCGAATAAGTTATCAAGAGATCTTCAATAATGCACTATATTTGAGAGCTCAATGTAATTGCACAAGCTTGAGATGAGTATAATATATTCATAAAATGAAGCCACATTATTGATAGGCATATATTTTTTGCCCCCATTGTTCCTTAATAATTCACAATACAATTAACATGTTCTTTTTTTTGAATGAGAATGAGTTTTATATTTACTATTTGTTATTCGGAGCGTAGAGAGAGAGAGAGAGAGAGAGAGAGAGAGAGAGTAAACTAGCCTCATGGCAACTTTCAAATGCAGATAACATAAGGTCAACATTGCCCACACACTCAAAACAATAGGCAGCACCCCCCCTAGTCAAATCCTTTACCACCTGCTTGTACACAAGCAAAAAGTGAATGTAGTTACATATACTTTACCAAAAAGGACTATTGCATTCATAATACTATTATTTGCTATTGCTATGCATTCAATACACACTAAATCATATCATAAAATACTACTATCCTCTATGCAAGCATCATAAACACACCAAATCGATGCACATCATGTGATATTAGTAGGACCACTACAATTCATGCATTGTAAGACCAAATCACGTCATGAGATAGGATGCTCTTTTTAGCAATGAAGATACCTAGGATCAATGCAAATTTTTTATTTTTTGGAAAAGTTCCAAAGCATTCTATCTACTTCTTGAATGGTGATTTCGATAAGTTGCAACCTCCTCCAAAAGTCTTACCTTTCTAAGAGCCCCTTCCCAAGGGGCTCAATAAGAGTGTTCATGAAAAACATTTTTGGTAGCAGATACGAATGCTTTTTAACTTAAAACTTTTGGAGGGATTTTGTAATTAATCAAATCACAAATTTGCCAGTTTACACCTAAAAGTTTGTATACTTGAAGGTTCTAAACATATTATTCTTTATTTTGCAAGTGTTTCTCTAAGATTTTTCCAATCCATGTTTTATTAATCCTCGGCTTTTAGTGAACATTGCTTTCTAGTAAAAGGTCATTGAAAGCGTCATACTGAAATATTAATAAGATAGAATCTTCAAACAATTAATGGTTAGAGAAAAGAGCCTTACATCTGGAATAAAAGGTCACCCAAAGTGTCATTCTGAGAATGATATGAATGTAATATTTTCAAACAATAAAGGGTTAGAGAAAAAAGGCATACCTCTGAAATTGGTTGGGTATGATCCCGAGGATTAATAAATTCGGTAACACCAAACTGTTTGGCTGTCATTCACACACAACCCATGAGACAAAAGAGAAGCCATACTTCATTCCTATGGCCAGTAACATATCATAACTTGTTCTGATCAGAGCAAATCTTTCTTGTCCGGTTAATTACTTATTTGCTCAGAGTAAAACCCTTGCCGCTGTTTGTGCACCTGTGTCAAATTTTGCTGGGTTGATGTCGATCCCGATGATACGCGATGCCCCGGCACTCTTGGATCCAACCGCAACCTAAACAACAGAAGGGAGAGCACACGATCGGACAGCAGATGAGAGCAAACCATTCTTCATTTCCCTTTTCTGTTTGTGGGAAACACATAAGCAGACATGAAAGCTCGGAAATTTTAACCCCATGAATTACCGCTAAACCCACAGCTCCCAGCCCAAAGATAACAACAGTAGATCCCTTCTCCACCTCGGCACAGTTCCAGGCAGCTCCAAGTCCTATAATGTACACACACTTGTTGAATGATCATGAAATCAACATAAGTACATGATAGCTGGAACTAGTACATGTGTGTGTGCGCGCGCGTGTGCAGAGAGACAGACAAACGGACAATGGCTCATCAAGATTTTCAGATGATTGTAGCTTTAAAGATGCTCGTATCATAGTTTTTAAATGATTGGCTGTGACAGCCTTCAGAAATATACAGTGCAACTGGTAAACTCTGACCCCACCTGTGGAGATTCCACAGGAGAAGAGGCAGATCTTGTCGAGAGGTGCATCCGGATTGACCTTCGCAACACAGCCAACATCCACCACCGTGTACTCCGAGAAGCTCGACACGTTCAGGAAATGGTAAACAGGGATCTGCTCCCCCTCGCTGGTTCGTATCCAGAAGCGGCACTTCCCATCATGCAGCATGAAAGTCCGGCCGGGATCCACCTTGAGCTTGGCGCAGAGATTGGTCTTATCCGACTTGCATTGGCGGCAATCCCCACACTCGCCTGTGCACACTGGGAGGACATGATCCCCTTCTTTCAAATCTGTCACGCCTTCGCCCACGCTCTCCACAATCCTGCAATTTGGATATGCAGTACACGATCATCTCTCAGTGTCTTTCTCAGTCCAGAGACCATCATGCAAGCTTCATCAATCTCTCTCTCTCTCTCTCTCTCTCATGATCAGACCCAAGCCATCCTCACCCGGCCGCCTCGTGTCCGAGAATCCGAGGAAAGGCACCCTGCCATTAATCACCCCACAAACAAGAAGGAGAATGCTCATCAGCTATCAACCTGCTGGCCGTCGTACTTAGGAGCAAGAAACCCTGACACAATAAAAATAATCAGCAATGGCCGCATACATTACCTCGTTCTCCCACACAAGCATATCGCTGTGGCAGAGCGAGGTGTGCGTGATCTTGATTCGGACCTCGCCAGCCTGCGGGGGATCCACTTGCACCTCCTGGATAACCAGGGGCTCCTTGGGCTTCCAGGCCACAGCAGCTATGGCGGAGGGGGGGGATCAGAAACAGAAAAAATCACTGGCTGCTCTCATCGTATAAAATCAATATGTTACGATGTAAGGCAAGGACTAATACAGTTCCAAATGCATAGGAACTATAGTTTGGAAGGAGGTGATGATGAACAGAGAATGGCAGCTACGTACCTTTGCATGTTATCACCTGTCCTGCTGTCGAATTAGGCATCGTGGTGTCTGATAAGGTGCGCATTATGTGTGTTTAGAGATACAGCTTATAAATAATAAATTTGGCAAATATATAGATTGATAGACCAGAGAGAGAGAGAGAGAGAGGTGTAGAGCCATGTTGCCACGTGTCACACGTGGGCTCGATGGGGCCTCGAGCGGCCCCTTCTTTCAACGCTGTCTTATGAATATTCAAACATCGAGAGAGAGAGAGAGGACCATAGTCCTCACAAGTCACCACAATGACCAATTCACCAATTCACACAAAGTTTTTGACATTTTCTTATGCGTGCAAAGGGGCTCTTTCCCATGTAGTGTCCAATATTTCAGCCTTTTCTCCTCAAAAAGCCTACCACACACCTAGTTTAGTTGCGGCTTGGGGCAAGCAGGCCCACTTCTTGAGGCTGACAACCCGTTGCCCCAACCGTACCTAGTTATGCATGTAGTCTTTCCCTTGCAAAAGCTCATGATGTATGTAGACTCTCGCATTGGCCCCAACCACACCTAGCTCATGATGTTGTTGCAATTCACAATGTGGGAAATTCTATTGGGAATTTATCTAAATTTTCTTCTACAAGTTGATGGAAAAAATCCACATCCTTGCACTTATGCACCTTGTTGACCATGTAAAACCCTTACTACCAACCCGCATTGGTGGATGATGAGAGACAGTTCTCATGCTGCTCTACCTTCATAGCCTAAGCAGTATAGTATTGACATACAACACAACATAAAACTATTCAAGTTGTACTTCCAAAAAGTAGCATCTCATGGAAGCTACTACCTTATTGAAGCTACTTCAAGTGTTGGAAGGGAAGTAGAAGTATTCAATTTTTCAATCAACTCTCAAGTATTCGAACTAGATTGCAATTTCAAGTTAAAAAATTTTGAGGGAGAAATTGTACAAGTTGTATAGCAAACAATTCACATCTCATGGAAAGTACTACCCATTTAAGCTACGTCAAGTGTTGGAAGTGGACTAGGGTTTGAGTCAGAAACTCACTAAAATGTTGGAAGTCCCCATCTTTGGATGTAAATCCTTTTCTACTTTTAATACAATGTTAAAGTTTTCTCCAAGAAAATTAACTTAACTATTGGAATTGGACTAGAATTTCATGCAAATACTTATTGGTCAAAGCAAGAAAACCCTAACAGCTAAGTTGGATGCCCCAAGATACATCTCATGCAACTCTTCCTTTATAGCTAAATAGCTTGATTTCTTTTGAACACTTCAAAACTATACAACTCGTGTGGTAGAGCTTCTTGTAGAGACATTAACTATGATAGTAACGTAGCCTCAAGTGCTAATCAATGAGAGTAGAGTTTCAATCACATATATTTTACTTATAACTGCCATGCTACTTACTAATAAACTTACTATTCTTATTTCAAGCCTTTTATTTTCTTTCCTTTTTTCTTTTTAGGGGGTGCAAGGGAGGGGGTATATAGCATTAACCCTTTAGTATAGTGTAAGGGGTTTCTTATCACTCTCAAGTTAAGTATATGCACAAATAATCTAATAATCATTAGAAATAGATAATTAAGGTATATAAAAATACACCATGAATGTGAGTATTATATGGGGTCATTATCAGTGATGATTTGCTAACTTTTTCAAAAATTCAAATTTGAAGCCTTCTTCTTGAAAAAAGATCGAATTTGTATTCAAAAGTCTTTGATTTTGATATAAATCTTTTCAAAAAGATTCACCACACTTTGATTTATTATACACCATAGACTACTTTTGTGTGGAGCAACTTAGGATTCACCATAGATTTTATAACTTTACAGCATGGAAAGGTGGTATTTGAGTCATCCGTACTCCTCATATATTGACCATGGGCCATCCAATGCCAAGCTTCTAATATTTGCCAAATGCAAGTGATATTGAATTGTTGAAACCCAATCTTAGTGGGGATTTTATAGTACCTTTTGCACAAGCTCAGTCAAATGTGAAGCTATTGCCCCAAGCCTAATAGGGTTGGCACATGTTTGAGTAATGTTATGTCTAAAGAGACACACTTGGAGCCTTTTCCATGCTTTTAATATTTGCTAATTTAATGCAAGCAATCTTGAATGGTTTGAACTCAAGGTCAAAAAAGGATTTTCCCTTATGGGGTTATTACTCTACTTTTGGACAAGCTGAGTGTTAGATGTAGGGTTGGCACACATTGGATGTTGAGATATCGAGCTCCACTTGTGATATGCCAGGGTGACCGTTGTGCATTTATGTCACCGACTTGTTAGTTGCAGATGCGGTTGGTACACCACACATGAATAATAGCTAGATGACATCTATCCTTATCTACTCTAGTTCGTAGCTCAGTTAGTATGCCACCTTAGTTAGTTGAGTTTGGTTTGAGACCCATATATAGGGCTCTTCTATTTTCTTTGTATGAGAGTTCTTTTTGGCTTACACAACTAAGAAGAGGAAATTTGTTTTCAGCCTCCACCTTTGTGTGTATTCCCCCATTGTGCAAGCAAGGAAGCTACAAGTGAGACTCCTTCCTTCTCTCCCACAATCTTGACATTGGAGTGATACTATATCTAAGGAGAGACGCTTAGAGTCTTTTTCATGGTGCCATTAAAAAAAGTCCTAACTTCAATATTTAGTTTGAATCTCACATGTGTACTCAAAGAGAAGTCAATCTTTGGTCAAATGTTCACATACATGAAGCCCTTTAATTTGGATTATTCTTTCTAGAAAATGGACGCATTTAAAATACTCATAGAATTAGATTCAAGAGAAGTTCCAACTTGCGACTTTTCTTAGTAGCATTGTTTCAAGTAAACCTCACATGTCAATTTGCAATTTTATGCATTCTATCACTCACTTATTACTTGCCTTATTGAGATAAAAGTTTTTTGCATTCTTCATAGAAAATAGTAATGGTGTTAATGGAGTTTTAATGTTCCACTTGAGTCTTTGAACGTTTAGAGATAAGCTCATGTAATTTTCCTAGTTGTGTCTCAACAAGCTACAAAAAGATAGCTAGATGGAGTCCAATGTGATAGAAAAAGAAGGAGACAACATTTAAGTCACATAAATCAGCAAAAACAAAGGGGTCCATTAAGCATTATTCAACTACCATCAAGAAAGAACTGTTGTAGGGGGGTTTCATACGTCTAAACAAATAGATTCACAAAAAGAAAAAATTATGAGCCTAACATAAATCTTTCAAAGAATTACCTCTTTGAAAATTTAGGATTGTAATTATCACATGCTACTATGTGCTCCCTACTTGATTTACACCTCAATAATAAAGGCATTAAATTTACACCTTTAGAAGAGGCTATCATGCATTTATATAGAACATTTGGGCATATCTAGATTTGCTAATTAGTTGGAGTAGCTGTTGTTGTACTTAATGTCTTGAGATGGGCACCATTCTACCTTGAGTTTGAAATGAGATGAATCAACCTGGTCTAGGGGCCTTGGTAGTCATGCTCATAAGAACTCTCATCACTCCCTATTTTAGTCAACCCCTTGTCAACTCAATGTGCATAAGTCACTACCTAATATGATAAAATTATCCACGTTATGTCTCCCATTTTTTCTATCAAGACGATCTTATCCCTATGGAATTAGTATATTAATTCCAGGCTTATACATGGCGTGAATTCGAGTGTGCTTTCAGTAGATAGTTTTCTTCTACAAATGAGAAAGAGAGATCTTAGGTTGATTGGGATGAATGCAATATGGCTTATCTTTGTTTTATTGAATATGTTCTAGAGAAGTTACCCTCTCATTACCCTTACCTTAGAAGTATTGACACTTTCAATAAACAAGAAGGCTTTGTGCAAGAATTGATTGGTACATATAAATTTAAGGTTTTAAAATAATAACTTACACACTACCTTATAAAAAGCCACATTAAATTTTTTTGCATTTATGTTGATATGTATGATAAGAGGAAATATAGTGCTCTAGGTAATGCTTTTAAGAAAAGCTTTGTCAACTATAAAGTCAAATCCTATCTTATGATCAATGTTCTTATAAAAGGAAAATTTTCACTTTTTAGACTAAAAATAAGGGTCATCAAACAACTCAGGTGAAAAATAGGGTTATCTTTGAGCTATCAAAATCATAATGATCACCTAATATAAAAAAATTTGGCATAAAAATTGATTTCTAATAGACTAAAATGGCTTTTTCTATAGAGGAAAAGTATGGATATCAATATGACGACTTTTATAATAAGAGTAGATATGATACTAAAGATAATGCTTTTAAGACCATATTTGTCAATTACAAAGATAAAACTTTTCTCAGAAACAAGTGTGGTCCCACAATCTAAGTTTGGTTGATGTGTTCATACTCATCTTTATGCATGTATAGTAGATCATAACAAAGATAGAAATGAAAATCCTAATGGTGCTTCAAAACTCAAGGGAAATCTTATAGAAATATAAGACATGTGTAGCTTGGTCATAGATATGATGGCATAGTAGTTGAAACATGGCCTCATGATTGTGTTATGGGTTCGAGTCTTGCTAGGTGCATTGCTTGGTTGGAAACCTATGTTCTTATTGTGTGTTCATAAAATTCTAGGCTATTTCACACTTAAACACTCATTTAGTCCTCCATTTTGGTGGGGTTATCAAGGAGGAGGGTCCCAATGGGATCAAGCACAATTGTTCATTTAACTTGCAAGCTACTCTATCTACATGTAGGAGTAATGCTCATATGGATTAATCTCTTGGCCAATATTCAAAGAGGAGGAACCACCCTCTTGTGGGAGTTTTAATATGAGTTACTACAAGGATATAGAAGTATAGCAATGGTTGTTTCCAATGCAAATTAGCGGTATCGATATTTACATCACTAGCGATGAAAATAGCGATGGTACTGAGGCAAAAAAAAGTGAGCCGAAACCCGAGCGTGGCATTTTGTGCGAAAGAGCGAAAGAGGGAGTAAAAGAGAGAGTGAACTACATCGTGCATTTGAAAGGGAAAGGGAGAGAAAGAGGGAGAAGGAGAGCTTCTCACCACCATGGTCGCCACCATTTGCAAAGAGAAGAGAAGGAAGTGCAGGAAGGGCGAAGAGGAGCCGCCATCACAAAGAGGAGCCACCGAATTCATCCTCGGGCCTTTGCGGTGTGTGCATTGCTTCCTCTTGGTTTTTTTCTATTTTTCTCCTTTTCTTTTGCTTGTTTTTGTAAAAAATGATGTGTACTAAGAGAGAAAGAGAGGAAATGAGAGAGGAATGCGACGGTTCTTAATTTTCTATGACTTGCCATATTGGACCCACTAACAGATCAACCACTTGTTGGATCCCATGCATATTTTCAAGAACGTGGGCAACTTACTATGGGACCACATCACAAGAAAGAGAGACACTGCAAGGGCACAAATGGTTTTGAAGGAGGTAGGCAAGATAGAGGTGCTTTGGCTGCAGTCGAGTGCTGATGGTTGTTTGCAACTACCTCGCGCTCCTTGGGCTTTGTCCGTTAAAGAAAAGCGCATTGTGAAGCAAATTATCAAGTCTATCCACACTGCGATGGGTATGATGCATTCTCTCAGGTCCACGTTGTCGTGTTGCTGCGCATCCGAGTCGTATACACCTCCATTTCTTTTGTTGTGCATTTGTGTTATTTTCTGTGTGTGATTCATTGTGTGTGAGATGCATTATGATAATCCACATCCAATGTATATATTCCGTTAGTGTGTGTGTATGATTTTGTTTGGATGCATGATGTGTGTGTATTGGAAAAATATGAAAAACTGATGCCAAAGGACATTATCAAACTGATAATTTCAATGATGATCTCTAAGAAAAGTGCAGGGAATTATGGAATCAAAGGAAGGTTTGTGGAAGTGATCATCTAAGTTCAAAAGTTCCCATGACATAGAGTTGAAGGAAGTCTCTCAAAAGCTGCTTAAGCGAGTAAAGCATTAGTGAAGCACCGAGGAAGTATTTTGCCATCCAATTTTCAAGGCCGAAGTCGAAGTTTATGCGCAGATTACTCTTGTAAAGCTGACTGTCAAAGGGGCAATGCATGACTTCAAACATAAACCTCAAAGTCAAAATCAATGATGGTGCTTAGATCTTGTAAGGGTGTACAGAAATTATCTTGTCAAAGAGGAGGTCTTATTTTATTCCTGCTCAACTAAAAGAGGAGAAGAGAAGACTAATTTGGTTTCAAAAACTGTTTTTGGAGGGAAAAAGCATATTTTGGGTAAAAAAAAGAAGGGATTTTTTTTAGGGGCCTTCGTGGAAAAAGATGAAGGACGGCATGACTAAAAAAAATCACAGGGGAATTTGGTGACATTTTTTTCAATCTGTGGAGGAAGCCATGTGGAAAAACGACAATGAAGGAGGAGGGGAGAAGCCAGATGTTGAAGGTGGCAAGTTGATGAAGCCTACAGAAGACTCCAAGTATGACAACAACGGGTGAGAAGACGCTATGGTGAAGGACGTGTTCAAGGGCCGACCTGCAGTTGAAAAAGCCACTGCAAAGATAAAGAAAGCTTTGCAATAGACGACGTCATCATCTTCGTGATTCGGGTTTGCAAAGCATGGAGGCGCTTCCTGCAAGACGAGCTCCAGACTAGAGGACTGCAGGGCGACAACTGATAAGTTTGGCGGTTGTGGATGGTGTTATCAAGCCATTGTACAGGCGACGGAAGAGCTCCGAGGCGCGAACATTGCTATGAATGGGGATTACCGTTGAGGACATGGCCGTCTCTTGTATGAAGACCTGGTTGGACTGCATTTTGTGACGAGACGCTCAACAACAGTTCAGACGTCTACCCATCTTTTTGCAGGAGAGACAGAGGTGTTAAATGGCCATCGTGCTATATTGTTGAACTCGCACGGAAGCTTTCCCACAGACTCATACACTGAGGCAGGTAGGCACAAAGAAAAGCTAGGGTTTTTGCTATGGTGCATGAGAGCAGAGAACTCCAGCCTTCCGATCGACCTTCGCCTCAAGTTCTCTTTCCAGAAGAATTTCTGGTTCTTAAGGCGGGACTTTAGCTTGGACATGCTGTTAATGCCTCTCCGTGCTGAGCTCAGTCGTAGTGTGACTCGGAATTTGGGTTTCTTGATCGAATCTTTACACAATTCTTTGACAGAATTCGCCAAGTTTGGATTCCACGAGTACTTTAAGAAGTACTATACTAATTTGGCTGGACCAGAGAACGCTGAATAGTACAAGACCCTTATTGACCTGGCGGAATCAGCTTCTGCAGAATTCATTTCTGACATTGGTTTATGTCCTTTTGAAGATGTGAAAGTTCGTGTTCAAACCCAGCCAGGTTTTACCAGAGACTTGGCTGATGGATTTCCCAAGTTTGTTGAATCCAAGGGCTACCCAGGCCTTTATAAGGGTCTTATTCCATTATGGGGACACCAGATTCCATACACTATGATGAAGTTTACATGCTTTGAGAAAACGGTTGAGCTGCTGTATAAGAATGTTGTGCCTATTCCCAAAGAAGAGTGCTCAAAACTTACTCAGCTTGCAATTAGCTTTGCTGATGGCTACATTACAGGAGTTTTCTGTGCCATTGTCTCACATCCAGCTGACAATCTTGTGTCTTTCCTAAACAACTCTAAGGGTGCACAGCCTGTTGTAACTGCTTTTCATGTACGAAGGAGGTGATCAATGCAATTAATGTTGAATTGAAGAACAGGGTGTGTGGCTGAACTGGAATGTCTGAAACCTCCACATATACATGCTATAAGACATTCATGCATCGTTTCTGGAAGAATAGGTCGTGATGGCAAACAGAGAACGGCAATTCTTATGCTTATACAATTTCAGATGTGGACACTTGATACTCTAGAATATGGCAGATTTTAGTACATAGATTCTTTCAGATCTCTTGATCTTCTGAAATCTTCTGCTGAACAGGCAATTGTCAAGTTACAAAATGTATATGCTGATGTAATCTGTATTTGATAGAAACCTCTATGAACATCAGAAATCAGATGTGTTGTACAACAGATGATTCTCTGCACTAAGAGATATGTTTGACTGGATTACTAGATAATGTCCATTTTTCTGATCAATGTAACTGTCACCAGAATTTTCTGATCATGAATTTCTTGTAACACTCTTGACAAGAAATATAGTGAAATTTGGCATCAAATATTTGAATTCTTCTTGTTAGCCTCTTCTCTTGCTGTATCTTGAACCCCGTGTTCTGCAGCCCTTGCGTGAACTCTACGACAACGTTTTCTAAAGACAACCAATTATCAGGGCTAAAATCTCATGATTGGCATAAGATATGCCAGGTTTGTACTATGAATGGATTGTAAGTAGCCTGTGTATTTTGCTATTTGGATTGTAGTTGTTGTTCGTAATGCTTCTTCATTTGTGGCAATTTGTACTATCGATCACAATTGTAAGATGCCTTACTTCAAAAATACATGGGGCGATTTACAGGTTGTCAAATTTAGTGCAATGGATCTCACAAAAGGAGATCAAGACATCCTTTATTGAATTCGCAAGGCCGGGAGCAGTGGAGATGGTCTATCTCTTTGACACTACAAGGATATGGAGGCATAGCGATGGCACTTTCTGACGCAAAATAGTGACGTCGCTATTTGCGTCACGACACAAATAGCGACGGTGCTTAGACGAAAAAAACGTGGGCCGAAACCCGAGCACATTATTTTGCGCGAGTAAACAAAAGAGAGAGCGAAAGGGAGAGTGAACTCCATCTTGCATTTGAGAGGAAGGGGGAGAGAAAGAGGGAGAATGAAAGCTTCTCACCGCCGCGGTTGCCATTCCCGAAGAAGACAAGGAAGTGTATGAAGGGCAAAGAGGAGCCGCCGTCGCGAAGAGGAGCCGTTGAATCCATCCTCGGGCCTTTACGGTGAGTGCATTGTTCCTTCTTGCTTTGTTTTTCTATTTTTTCTTTTTCTTTTACTTGTTTTTTTTTTAAATCATATGTATTGAGAGAGGGTGAGAAAATGAGAGAGGGAGAGGAAGAGAGAAAAGAAAAGAAGGAATGAGAGAGAGAGAGAGGGAGAAAACATTAAACATAATAGGGAAAGAGAGAAAGAGAGGGAGAGGGAGAGGGAGCGAGAGGAAATGAGAGAGGCAGAGGAAGAGAGAAAAGGAGAGAGAGAGAGAAAAAACATTAAACATAATAGGGAAAGAGAGAAAGAGAGGGAGAGGGAGAGGGAGGGAGAGAGAGGTTGTTGTTATTGTTTTATTTCTTATTTTCTTTTTTTATTGTTTATTGTTGTTGTGGTAATGGTAGTGGTAGTGGTAGCAGTAGTTATTGTTTAATTTCTTATTTTCTTGTTTGTTGATTTTGTGGTTGTCGTAGTAGCGGTAGCGGTAGTGGTAGTTGTTGTTTAATTTGTTATTTTCTTGTTTGTTGTTGTTTTGGTAGTCGTAATAGTAGTAGTGGTAGTGATAATGATAATATTAGTAGTTGTTTAATTTCTTCTCTTCTAGTTTGTTGTTATTGTGGTAGTCGTAATTGTGGTCATAGTCGTCGTAGTCATGATTGTAGTAGTAGTAATAGTAGTTTTCTTGTTTGTTGTAGTAGTAGTAGTAGTAGTTTTTTTTAAAAAAAATTATTTATTGTTGTTTAGTTTTCTTGTTTGTTGTTGTTGTTGTTATTGTTGTTGTAGTTTTTTCTTCTTTTCTTGTTTGTTGTTATTGTAGTAGTAGTTGTTGTTGTTGTGTTGTTATTGTTTTTTCTTCTTTTCTTGTTTATTGTAGTGGTAGTGGTTTGTTGTTGTGATAGTCGTAGTCATCATAGTCGTGGTTCTAGTAGCAGCAATAGTAGTAGTGGTTTTCTTGTTTGTTGTTATTGTTGTTGTTGTACTAGTAGTAGTTTTTTTTATTTTCTTGTTTATTGTTGTTTAGTTTTCTTGTTTGTTGTTATTGTAGTAGGGGTAGTAGTAGTTGTTGTTGTTGTTGTTGTTGATATTTCTTCTATTCTTGTTTATTGTAGTGGTAGTAGTAGTGGTAGTGGTAGTAGAAGAGAGAGAGAGAGTTGTTGTGGTGGTCGTAGTCGTGATTGTAGTACTAGTACTAGTAGTAGTAATAGTAGTTTTCTTGTTTGTTGTTGTTGTAGTAGTAGTAGTTTTTTTCTTTTCTTATTTATTGTTGTTTAGTTTTCTTGTTTTTTGTTGTAGTAGTAATAGTAGTAGTAGTAGTTTTTTATTCTTTTCTTGTTTGTTGTTATTGTAGTAGTAGTAGTAGTTATTATTGTTGTTGTTTTTTCTTCTTTTCTTGTTTATTATAGTGGTAGTGGTAGTGGTAGTGGTAGTGTTAGTGGTAGTGGTAATGGTAGTTGTAGTGGTAGTGGTTTGTTGTAGTCGTAGTCGTAGTAATCGTAGTTGTGGTTGTAGTAGTAGTAGTGATTTTCTTGTTTGTTGTTGTTGTTGTAGTAGTAATAGTTTTTTTTTTTGTTTATTGTTGTTTAGTTTTCTTGTTTTTGTTATTATTGTAGTAGTGGTAGTAGTAGTAGTTTTTTCTTCTTTGCTTGTTTTTTTTTTTGTAGTAGTAGTTGTTTTCTTTCTTCTTCTTTTCTTATTTATTGTAGTGGTAGTGGTAGTGGTAGTGGTAGTGATAGTGGTAGTGCTAGTGCTAGTGCTAGTGGTTTATCATAGTCGTAGTAATCGTAGTTGTGGTTGTAGTAGTAGTAGTGGTTTTTTTGTTTGTTGTTGTAGTAGTAGTAGTAATAGTTTTTTTTTTCTTGTTTATTGTTGTTTAGTTTTCTTGTTTTTTGTTATTATTGTAGTAGTGGTAGTAGTAGTAGTTTTTTCTTCTTTTCTTGTTTTTTTTTGTAGTAGTAGTTGTTGTTTTCTTTCTTCTTCTTTTCTTGTTTATAGTGGTAGTGGTAGTGGTAGTGATATAGAGAGAGAGAGATGTTTTGTTAAAGGAAATTGGTAGTAGAGAGAGAGATATGTTTTGTTAAAGGAAATGAGAGAGAGGGAGGAAGAGAAAAAGGAAGAAGGAACAAGAGAGAGGGAATAAACATACAGCATAATAAAGAAAGAGTAAAAGAGAGAGAGATGGAAGAAGAGAAGAGAATGAATGGATAAAAAACAAAGAGAGAGTGGTGGTGAGGTCCGGTGTAATACCACGAGACGGGAAACACTCCGACATACGTTGATTTGTGGGTGGGTGGAGAGCAAGGGCGATGGTCGACTGTTTGCCAATATTCGAGCCATTCTCATGTGCATGATGCATGAATTTCGAGGATTCGGAGAGTGCTCAGGTAAGTAGGCTTCCGTTCTTGTTGGTAATATCTATCATAGCTCATTCAAGTTTGTATTCACTGGCTAGAGGTATTAGGACACGTTTGGTTACCTCAGGTTATCATGCATGTCCATTGTGTGGGCCACAGTTAGACTCCCGAAGATCACAAACCATGAAGAAGATGATATATCAAGGATACACTATTTTCTTGCTAGAGGGTCATGAACTCAGGGAAGGTTTTCTTGGACAACCTCCAACACATATTGAATGCCCAAAGTTGGTACGAGCTTAAAATGGTCCACACGGAGTCATATCCAAGTGGAATGTGATGGTTCTCAATTTTCTACGAGCTGTCGTATTGGACCCACTTACGGATCAACCACTAATGGTTGTTTGCAGCTACCTCACACTCTTTGGGCTTTGTCCACTAAAGAAGAGTGCATTATGAAGCAAATAGTCAAGTCTATCCGCACTCTGATGGGTATGATACGTTTGCTTAGGTCTGCGTTTTCTAAAGACAACCAATTATTGGGGCTAGAATCCCATGATTGGCATAAGATATGCCAGGTTTGTACTACAATGGATTGTAAGTGGCCTGCGTATTTTGCTATTTGGAGTGTAGTTGTTGTTCATAATGCTTTCTCATTTGTGGTAGTTTGTACTACCGATCGCGATCGCAGCATGCTATACTTCAAAAATACGCGAGGAGATTTATAGGTTGTCAAATTTAGTGCAATGGATCTCACAGAAGGAGATTAAGACGTCCTCTATCGAATCCGCGAGGCGGGGAGCAGTGGAGACGGTCTGTCTCTTTGAGAAATACCTGCCTACAAGCATTCTCATAATACAAATCCACCTTCTTGTGCATCTTGTAGATGAAGTGGAGATTACTGGACATGTCCATACGCGATGGATGTTCTTCTTCGAGCACTTCATGAAAACCGTGAAAGGCTTTATGCGACAACGAACTTGGCCAGAAGGTAGCATGGGTGAAGATTGGTTGGTGTCTAAGGTGCTAGTGCATATCTCACAATGGCTACCAACGGTGGATTCAGATAATAGTATACTATGGTCACTGAAGGATGATGATAGACTGACCAAAGATGTAATGGTTGAAAATGGGATAGAAAAAAGAATGGATGCTGCAATGGAGGAGAAAGTGAATCACTTTTGTATGTTGCACCATGCCCATATGGAGACGTGGCTTGCTAGGTACCAATAAGCTAGGAAAGATCGAGAGGAAGCACGATCTGAATTTCGACATAGTACATGCCATCGACTGATTTGATATCCCGAGGGCATGGAGGAGATGTTGCGGTTTATGTCAATGTGATGGTTGCATGGAGCTTTGACTGTAGCATCTCGTGAAGGGGTGGAGATCTCAAGCAAGGAGTGGGAATTCTTGAGGGGATGTAGTCTAAAGGTGATGAGTATTTAGGGTTTTTCGTATCTATATTTTATATATGGCAACTAATTGAGTGTTTCACTATACAATACAAAATATATAGTGCAACGTGCGCATGGACCGTATTGACAAAATGCTCTCCATAACAGATTGTGGTATCATGGCAAGGTTCGAGCAAGAGAGCCGACGACGAGTAACGGATCCAAACACGGTGTCATGATTTTATGAGGACATAGTGTGAAAATGTATGGAATGCATCATCATCTGACTTCTCTATTGATCTAGAGAGTCAATGTGATCTGAGCCATTAGTACTAGTACAAGTTACATGAATTATCCAAAAATACTAGATTTTTGGATCATTTTAGTCTATTTTTTATATTATTTATTGTAAAAATCTGAAAAAGTTAGAAAAAGCTTCTAGATTAGGATGGCATGCAAAAAGCTAGTTGCTTTTTCAGCCAATTAGGGGATTTTCACAAGAAGGATAGATTGACGAAATCGCACGCGTCACAATCGTTGTAAACAAGCTGAAAACTGCAGATGGAAGTGAAAGAAGAAGAAGAAGTGATCTGGGAGATCCATGATCAGGTGTCCGCAGGTGTCCTGCAATTTTACCCCCCTTTCGAAGCCAACGGAGCCATTAGATTCTAGTTCTGGGCAACAGAGAAAGAGCTGATTTTTCATATCCACATTTTTGGTCTACAAAGGAGCTCCAAGAGAATTAATGCTTGGAGATTGCTTCTGAGTAGAGCAAAGATTCTAGGTTCTTTCAATACATATTGTTTCAATTCATTGTGATTTGTTTTTGTCGTGTTTACCACTTGTGTATTCTCTTTCTTCTCTTCCATCTCCTATCTCTACTTCCTTCTACTTTTGATCCCCTGTGAATTCGACCTTTCGACAAAAACCCCTCCGACATTGGTGAACCCGACGTGAAAGGTTGTCACAGAAGAAGGAAAGATAAGATGGGAGAACCTTCAAACACAATCTCCAGTGATGTTTTGCAACAGTTGGTGAGAAATATGAATATGCTTATGTAGGTACAACAACAATAGGTGATGCAAGCTTCAACTCAAATAGAAAGTGTTGTGATGAATGCTTTGCAAGCAATTGAGCATGAGGTGAAGTTACTCAATGGTAGAAATGTATCTGCATATGTACATACCTATGTTCAGAAGATGGAATTCTTTGGAGTGGCTCAATGTGCATGGAGTGGCTCAATGTTCATGAACTGAAAGCACGGATTACTGAATTATACTTGCAGGATGCTGACTGGGTAGCCTTCAAGAAGACACTCAGGGAAGAATTTTACATTGAGGACACCAATTTGATTACGTACAAGACTTTTTAGGAGTGGGTTATACAACCTAATAAGGGTCTTGTGGCTACAGAATTGTTAAGAGAATTTGAAAGTAGATTTGAGTAGTTGGATCTTGTAGAACAGCAAGCTCTTGCAAGTTAGAAAATTGAATTGTTTCTACAAGCAGCTGATCCTAAGCTTCAAAAGAAGCTTGATGATTTGCTGGAGGATCCGACTACAAAGATAGGTTTGAAAACAGAGTGGCGACATATCAAGGAAGGTGTTACTGCGCTTATGAAGAAACATAGAAGAAGAGAAAGATTGCATGTCTCTAGCTTGCCCACTGTTACAGGTAAGATAGTTGAAGTATCCAGTAAGCCACCCGCTTTTGTGGCTAACCCTATGGCTGTACCTACTATTGTTCCCTCTAGTAGGAAATATGTCTTAGATGAATTGCTCAAAGGGATGTGGGATCTTCAATTGAAGGTTGCAAAATTGGATGAAAAAGGACAAGAGGAAAGGAGATGGGCAGCAGCCCCTAAGCCTGGAAAAAGATGTATGTGGTGTGACAGTTTGCAGCACGAGAGAAAGGATTGTGCTGCCTATCAGGAGGCCTTGGCACGACAGCTTATCTTTTGGAAAGATGGCAAGATCCATGCACAAGAAATGAGATTTCCTCTTGCTTTGAATTTTGGAAAGGGAGTTATGTAGAAGTTGACACTTGGTTGTCTGAAATGCTTATGCGGCAATACATGCTTTTACTTTTGGTCTAGAGTTGGATAGAATGCATGACCAAGTGATGGTTGGGGTCCAAAGGCTGAAATATGGATGCATGCTTTACATGCAGCTGAAAAGAGAAAGGTCGTTGATAGTGAAATGTCTCATGCAGGGCAAGACATTTGTGGCATAACTGGTTGCGAATCACGAGTAGATGCATATTCAGTGTATGCATATTTAGCAATGGTATAAAACACAGATGTACTTGTGGAAGAAAAACGAAAAAGAGATGAAGATATTGCAAGGACATCTAAAAGTATGACAAAAAGAAATATGGATTAGCCTAAAGGTGCAAATCAGCCACCTCCCAAGCATGATATGGAAGAGGCCAGTCAGAAGCAAAAACAAGATAACAAACAAGAGGGCAAAAAGAAGGGGAAACTGCTAGGATATAAGCTGCAATCTGACATTGAGACAGCCACAAATCTTAATAAGGTTCTTGAAGAATGGATCTTAAACAATTGGGTAGAATTTACCTTGGGAGAGGTGCTTGGCATTGCCAAGGGAGAATTTCATGATGAGATAATTGACATAATTAAAAGGAATCGTCTGTTTCTTGGTGATACCACTAGTGCATTGCTACAATTTGAAGAGGAAACTGTTTTTTTTGGGTATTTGGGCTGAATATGAGCATGAAGTAAGTACACGATTGTCTATGTAGGATGCTACTAATCAATGGACAACAAGTGGAAAAGCGAAGAAAGTGGTTGAAAATGCATTATCTTATAGCAATATGCATGGTGGAGTAAGGAAAATGCAACAATATGGAGAAGAGACTCTCAGATTTATTCCTGGAAGTCACTACACAAGAAATCATTGAGCTGGAGCTACCACTAAAACAGTAGTGAAAATAGGGGAGCGTGAAACTCCTTGTGTTGCTTTACTTGACCATGGGTCTGACATAAATGTCATTGAGCGGGGATTGTATGAAAATGGTGCATGGCCGGTGGACACTGATCATGGTTGGCGTATGAGGGCTGCAAATAATTGTTCAGGGGAGCTCTATGCTGCATGTTCTAATGTAAAAGTGACAATTAGTAATGTACAGAAAGAGCAACACTTCTTTGTACAAGATAATGTTGAGATATCGAGCTCCACTCGTGATATGCCAGGGTGACCGTTGTGCATTTATGTCACCGACATGTTAGTTGCAGATGCGGTTGGTACACCGCCCATGAATAATAGCTACATGATAGCTATCCTTATCTACTCTAGTTCGTGGCTCAGTTAGTATGCCACCTTAGTTAGTTGAGTTTGGTTTGAGACCCATATATAGGGTTCTTCTATTTTCTTTGTATGAGAGTTCTTTTTTGGCTTACACAACTAAGAAGAGGAAAACTGTTTTCAGCCTCCACCTCTGTGTGTATTTCCCCATTGTGCAAGCAAGAAAGCTACAAGTGAGACTCCTTCCTTCTCTCCCACATTCTTGACAGATAATTCGTCATATGTAGTGATTTTGGGACAACCCTATATTACAGGTGTGCGTATGAAAACAAAGGTGATTGATTATGGTTCTGCTTATGCAAGAGTCAGAAGCAAAGATGGGAGGAAAGCAGTCCAATTTCTTACTATTTGTGTTAATCATCCTAGAAATCGTGATACGCTTCAAGAATCTCCTTTGGTTTCAAATGCAAGGGAATTCAAAGACCTGGATTTTCATTAAGCACTGCTGTAATGCGGGGCTACACTAATGCTGATCAGAGGGTGTACTCGCTTCTTGATAAAATGAAGCATGTATTTACTATTGGTAATTCTTAGTTTACAGCAAACAATTCATGTTGGTTTAAGCCTATGGAAGCTATGTGTAGGGCTGAACGCATATCTATGAAACGGGCTATTAAGAAACTGAGATCATTGGGGATGTTAGCTGAAAATGATGGCATTTCAGGCATCTTTTATGGGCTGAATATTGTTGACACTATGGCTCAAATTTCAGCAACTATACATGTAGAAAATGAGGCTGAAAACACAGTGTTGTCAGTATGTTCTTTGGATATGTATGATGTTATAGCATTGTTTGCTCAGCAGGAAGGATTACAATGGGCTGAAGCACTTGTGGAGACAAAGTATAAGACAGTTGACAAAAATTTGAAACCAATTGCTTTGCCACTTCCACTAGAGAGTGAGGGTATGTATGAAAAAGTGTCAAGGCAGCCAAGCTTACAGGATCCTAAAGATATAGATCATTAGTTTACATCTGAAACATTACAGGAATTGAAAGTTGGTGCAAAAGGGTTTCTTTTGCGTGCTGAGAGAAATTGTTTTATGCATATGTTGGCTAGACATGGAAAGGCATTTGCATTTCAACCAAGTGAAATAGGTTGTGTAGATCCAAATGTTGTCTCTCCTATGATCATATTTATTGTGCCACATGTACCATGGAACTTGAGGCCTATTCCAATGCCTAAAGCTCACTTGCCAAAGTTGATGGATCTGCTAAATGAAAAGATTCGCATGAAGATCTTGGAGTCTTCTTCAGCCTCCTACTCAAATCATTGGTTTACTATGCCCAAAAAGAATGGGGCTTTGAGATTTATTCAAGACATGCAACTGGTCAATAAAGTGACCATAAGAAATGTGGGTGCAGGTCCTATGGTTGATGAATTTGCAGAGGCTTTTGCAGGTAGAGTGAAATATTCTTTGGATGATCTTTACTCGGGGTATGATCAGTTTCAGCTTGCAATTGAAAGTAGGGATACCACAACCATGAAGACTCCTTTGGGGTTAGTATGGATGTGTACTCTCCCAGAGGGTGCAACAAACTTAGTGGCACACATGACAAATGCTATGAATAGGGTTCTCAGGGATTTTATATCACAATTGACTATACCCTTCTTGGATGATGTTCCAATCAAAGGGTGTGCAGTGGATGAAAAGAATGAAGAGATGGATGCTCATGGATGTAGACAGTTTGTTGCAGATCATATTGTGGATTGTGACAGGATTTTGACACGTCTAGAAGAGGTGCATTTAACTATTTCTGGACAAAAGTCTGTGGACAAAAGTCTGTCTTTGGAGTTGAGGAGGTTTTGATTGTTGGGCATATGTGTGGGCCTTATGGGCGAAGGCCATCACCAGTAAAAATAGATGGGATTGATAGAATGCAAGATGTATGAACGAATGTATCAGAGGTATGTAGATTCTTGGTTCTGCTTATGCAAGAGTCAAAAGCAAAGATGGGAGGAAAGCAGTCCAATTTCTTACTGTTTGTGTTAATCATCCTAGAAATCGTGATACGCTTCGAGAGTCTCCTTTGGTTCCAAATGCAAGGGAATTCAAAGACCTAGATTTTCATTAAGCAATGCTGTAATGCGGGGCTACAATAGTGCTGATCAGAGGGTGTACTCGCCTTTTGATGAAATGAAGCATGTATTTACTATTGGTAATTCTCAGTTTACAACAGTCCATGTTGGTTTAAGCCTATGGAAGCTATGTGTACGGCTGAACACATATCTATGAAACGGGCTATTAAGAAACTGCAATCATTGGGGATGTTAGCTGAAAATGATGGCATTTCAGGCATCTTTTATGGGATGAATATTACTCATACTATGGCTGAAATTTCAGCAACTATACATGCAAAAAATGAGGCTGAAAACAGAGTGTTGTCAATATGTTCTTTGGATATATATGATGTTATAGCATTGTTTGCTCAGTAGGAAGGATTACAATGGGTTGAAGTACTTGTGGAGACAAAGTACAAAACAGTTGATAAAAAGATGAAACCAATTGCTTTGCCACTTCCACCAGAGAGTAAGGGTTTGTATGAGAAATTATCAAGACATCCAAGCTTACGAGATCCTAAAGATATAGGTCATCAGTTTACATTTGAAACATTACAGGAATTGAAAGTTGGTGCAGAAGGATTTCTTTTGCCTACTGAGAGAAACTATTTTATGCATATGTTGGCTAGACATGGGAAGGCATTTGCATTTTAACCAAGTGAAATAGATTGTGTGGATCCAAATGTTGTCTCTCCTATGGTCATATTTATTGTGCCACATGTTCCATGGAACTTGAGGCCTATTCCAATACCTAAAGCTCACTTGCCAAAGTTGATGGATTTACTAAATGAAAAGATTCACATGAAGATCTTGGAGCCTTCTTTAGCCTCGTACTCAAATCATTGGTTTAATGTGCCCAAAAAGAATGGGGCTTTGAGATTTATTCAAGAAATGCAACCGGTCAATAAAGTGACCATAAGAAATGTGGATGCAGGTCTTGTGGTTGATGAATTTGCAGAGGCTTTTGCAGGCAGAGCGATCTATTCTTTGGGTGATCTTTACTCGGGATATGATCAGTTTCAGCTTGCAATTGAAAGTAGGGATATCACAACCATGAAGACTCCTTTGGGGTTAGTATGGATGTGTACTCTCCCAGAGGGTGCAACAAACTCAGTGGCACACATGACAAATGCTATGAATAGGGTACTCAGAGATTTTATACCACAATTGACTATGACATTCTTGGATGATGTTCCAATCAAAAGGTGTGCAATGGATGAAAAGAATGAAGAGATGGATGCTCATGGATGTAGACAGTTTGTTGCAGAGCATACTGTGGATTATGAGAGGATTTTGACACGTCTAGAAGAGGTGCATTTAACTCTTTTTGGACAAAGTCTCTCTTTGGAGTTGAGGAGGTTTCGATTGTTGGGCATATGTGTGGGCCTTATGGGCGAAGGCCATCACTAGTAAAAATAGATGGGATTGATAGAATGCGAGATGTATGCACGAATGTATCAGAGGTACGTAGATTCTTAGGTGCATGTGTGTTCTATTTGATATGGATTCCTCACTTTGCACATGTAGCCGATGTTCTTTATCTGCTTCTACGGAAAGGTCAAAATTTTCATTGGGAAAGGAAGTATCAGAAAGCAATGAAGAAATTGAAGCAACTCTTAAAATCCGCTCCTACCTTGAGAAAGGCTGACTATTCACATTGAAAGCCTATCATTATTACTGTTGATACAAGCCCAATCGGGATTGGATGGGCAATTGGGCAAGATGATGAGAAAGGGGAAAGGTATGCAATACGCTTTGGTGCAAAAGTATTGAGTGAACGACAAAGAAGATATCCACAAGTAAAAAGAGAATTATGGGGAATTGTGACAGCCCTTAAATGTGATAAGGAGTATTTTATGGGTGCTCATGTAGTCATTGAGACTGATTGTTTGCTAGTATTGGGTATGATTACTAGTTGTACTGCCCTGGATATTGCTATGCTCCAGTGGATTGCATACATCAAATCTTCGAGCCCTGAATTTCACCATATTGCAGGAAGGGATAACCCAGTGTAGACATGTTATCTCGAGCATGTTATGAGAATGAAGATGGGATGATGGATGAGGAGGAATAAGATGACTTTTTTATGGCTAAAAATGATGTTGCAAGAGTGAATTTAGTAATGCAAAGTGTTGCTACAGCATTAATAGAAATTTGGACAACAAAGAGAAGACACTTTAGATGTTTTGCATCTTGTACAGAAGTGTTTCTGGAAGACAAATATGCAGGAGAATGGCTAAGAATTGGTCAATATCTCAGTACATTAACAAAGAGAGATGAATGGTTAGATGAGAAGTTTAAGAAGATCAGGAGGAAAGCCTATGGATTTTTCTTAAAATATGGATACTTATGGAAATATGCTAAAAAGAAACAGGATATGCCATTGCGAGTTTTGGGTGACAGAGATTCACAAGTAAAAGTAATACAAGAATTTCATGAAAGTTTGTGGGCTGGTCATAGAGGTGTTTGGGGTACTTTTACAAAGATCAAAGAAAGATATTGGTGGTAGGGTATGTATAAGGATGTTGCTCACTTTGTGGAAACATGTACGACATGTCAAATGTATTCAACTGTAAGACATCGAGACGGATTGCAACCCACATATCCATTGTCTCTTCATTTTAAGTGGGTGGTGGATTTGGTCACAATGCCTATAGGTCTTTGGCAAATGAGGTATCTTGTGCTTGCTCATGATGTGCAGAGAAGATAAAAGAATGGCCACGATTTCTCCCTTATGCTTTGTGGGCTGATAGAACAACTCATAGTGGTGTTACAAGATATATGCCTGCAGAAATAATGTATGGTCAAAAACCTATCATGCCGATAAAAGAGATGATTGTCACATGGAGTGTGTTACCTTGGGAGGAGGAGTTGAATCAAGAAGATTTGTTGGCCTTACGCATTAGACAGTTGGAAAGAAAGTCAGAAGACATAAAGGCAGCAACTACAAAGTTAAGGGCAGCAAGGATACAGAACAAGAAATAGTTTGACAAAAGACATAGACTAAGACCAAGAACCATACAAGATGGGGATTGGGTATTGGTTTATGATAGCAGTTTAGATAACCAGCATAGTGCCATGCGTAAAGTTTCCAAGAGATGGTTTGGACCCTATGTGGTAAGACAGGTGTTTGATAATGCTACTTATGCATTAAATGAGCTAGATGGGATAGCCATAAAACTTCCGATAGCAGGAAAAAGAATCAAATTATTCAAAAGACGGGAATCTACTACTTATGAGTTGCTAGAATTGGAAGAAAATAGTGGCCATGATACAGGGGCTAGCTAGGAAGATATGGAAGATGAAGAAGTAAAGGATATGGTTGCAGAGGATGAGGAGGACTCAGAATCCAGTGACAACTAGGATTTTGGCACATACCAGAGGATGTGCAGGTTCAAAGGGGGTGGATGTCGTGATTTTATGAGGACATAGTGTGAAAATGTATGGAATGCATCATCATCCAACTTCTCTATTGATCTAGAGAGTCAATGTGATCTGAGCCATTAGTACTAGTACGACTTGCATGAATTATCCAAAAATACTAGATTTTTGGATAATTTTAGTCTATTTTTAATATTATTTATTATAAAAATTTGAAAAAATTAGAAAAAACTGCTAGATTAGGATAGCATGCAAAAAGCTAGTTGCTTTTTCGACGAGTTAGGGGATTTTCATAAGAAGGACAGATTGACGAAATCGTGCGCGTCGCGATTACTGTAAACAGGCTGAAAACTGCGGATGGAACTGAAAGAAGAAGGAGTGTCCTAGGGTATTACCCCCCTTTCGGATCCAACGGAGCCATCAGATTTGGGTTCCAAGCAGCAGAGAAAGAGCTAATTTTTTGATCCACGTTTTTGGTCTACGAAGGAGCTCTAGGAGAACTAATGCCTGAAGATTGCTTCTAGGTAGAGTAAAGATTCTAGGTTCTTTTAATACATATTGTTTCAACTCATTATAATTTGTTTTTATCGTATTTACCACTTGGGTATTCTCTATCTTCTATTCCATCTCCTATCTCTACTTCCTTCTACTTCTAATCCCTGGTGGATTCGACGTTTCGATAAAAAACCCTCCGACAACGGTTATAGATGAGATGGAGTATTTTGGGAACTTGCAAAGTATTGTTACGGTGGATTACCATAGCTTATCCATGATCCTATTTGATGTGCAATGGTTCAAAATGGTACTTGAAGGAGCTAGAGCAATAGTTTGACGAGGTCCATCTGGATTTCTCAAAATAGATTCCGAAAAAAAATGGACGGATTTGCGTGACACATTTGCATTGCCGGTCCATTGTGAACAAGTGCATGAACTCATTTGTTTTTTAATTGTATTACAGCATGATACATATCACAATAGTTAAAACTCTCTTGTACGTGATTGCGAATAGGTAATCTTCTATCCAAACCTCCGATAACCTCGATGGTGGTATGTTATACCTTTAGCTCTCCAAAGTGCACGAGTATATGATCAAAGCGATGTTCCGAGCATAGATGAGGACAATATGAAAATAGAGGGGTCGATATTACAAGGGTTGGAGGTCATCGAAAGCTTGGAGCATGTAGAGGAGCCAACATCAGGTAACAATGATGGAAATATAGGAGTCCAAGAATTTGAGAACGAGGTGGACATGTCCTTTTGTGGTGACATATCTTCATATGATACTTCATGCTTGGAGCATCCACCTACTCAATTCGTACTTCATACTTGGAGCATCCACCTACTCAATTCATTGACAAATCACTTATAAGGATACATAAGATATGCATTTTAAGTAAGATTGACATGGGACCATATGATACTTCATACTTGGAGCATCCACCTACTTAATTCGTTGACAAATCGCTTATAAGAGTACATAAGATATGCATTTTAAGTAAGATCATTTTTTAAATATTTATATTACTATACTTTGTATGATTTAAATTGATTATACTAACATCATTTTTTGTTTGTGCAGGTGATCTTTATGGATATTTAGATCATTAGGATGAGTCAAGAGATGATCTATGAGGAGCTACAAGAGATCTTCACACATATGTCTCTAGATCAGATGGCGAGATTCAGAGACATGGTGGACCAAGGAGCTATCTCAGACACCCTCACAGACCGCTCTATTAGATCTACTTTTGCACAATCTGATGCTTCAGTTTTGAGCAGATGAGGTCGACGCTTCAAACTTGGGCCATATCGAGGGACTGGTTCAGAGGGATGCTGCAAAGATTTGGATACAGTGAGCCCACAGTCGACTCGGGATACAAGTGCTACTCCTCGCTCTTGTGGCAGCTCGAGAGAGCATGGCTCAAGTGATTGTTGTGGAGGCACGGATGTGGTGTCTCCGTCTCGTTGTTCTGCTGGAGAGTTGTATCACCTTCGAGATTTTTCGCACCTATGGAGACGTCTACTCCACTCACTTCGACTTTTGCTCAGCCATCTACAGATGGCACCCCTATGGATGCTACTCCGATAGATACTACCACGATCAACACACCAGATATACAAGGGTCTCTTGGATATGCCCAGGAGTGTGGTCACACGTGGGAGAGAACCCATCTTAAGCATATCCTAGAGGGGTATGTCTACCTTGTAGATGATAGGTCAAGAACCATCATCATGAATGATGAGGGGAGGAGGGTGATGGCTTGCATGAGAGAGTCGTGCCAACAAGTTTTTCGGTACAACGTCTTGGATCATTAGAAGAACATACCGGAGGGGAGCAAGGACTACATAGTAGCATCCTTGCATGAGGAGTTTCTGGTACCAGCTGCAGCAGATAGGATTTCTACGGGCTGGATGATGGTGTGCATGGGTACATATATGTCACACAGATGATCCGATGCATGCAAGACACTCAAGAGTGAGGTTTCAAAGCCCGAGTGGCTAGACACGGACGAGTGGTGCCGAGTTAGGGAGGAGGCTATAGATTCTCCAGGATGTTAGAAATAGTAGCACGAGGCAGCGAGGGCACGAGTAGAGGCCCGATTGGTCTATTATCTTGGGAGTGGTAGCCACATGACATATTTGGAGGACTTTGTAAGTTTTTTTTTTGTTTTGCTTGCTTATTTTTTTGCAATATCCTTTGTATTGACAATCAAGTTTCTAAGAGTTGTATTTTGTTTTCTTTGTAGCACTCCATTACAAATCACAATCCCACCGGCCTTGAAACTCGATATACAGAGAGGCACGATCTCACTGCATTGATCGACCAATTGTATGGACATGGCAGTCCTGTAAGTCACTCATCTTTCTTGCCCGTAGTTACCATGTTTAATTAGAATGCATTATTGTATGGTGGACTGATGTGTAGTTGTTTCTTTTTTTGCAGAGTCCATTCGATGCTCCTTTGTGGCGGGATGAAGTTTCAGATGGCAATGATCTATAGCTCGCCCTTGAATCTCTAGAGCTCACACACCCTTTTTTTTTTGTCACATGATTTGTGTAGACATTTTCTATGTAGTAGTAGTATCTTGCCATGATTGTACCGGTCGCTTTCATTATGCAATCATGTATTTAATTCCTGTATTAGTGTTATGGTTTAAGTACACTTTTTCTTTATTTACACGCAAATTGTACACATTTCTGAAACTATTTTGTATGGCCTAAATAAAACACATAGTCTATATGTGGCAGGGCAGCTTGCTGCCTTGCCACAATTTTTGTTTTGCTATTACCGTCACTATTAGTGTCGCAAATTTACTGCACGTGTTGCTATTAGCGTCGCAAAATGCATCGCAAAGCACGATTATCAATGTCATTATTTGCGTCGGTATCAGCGTCGCATGATACTGACGCAAATAGTGATACTGATAACGACGCTAATACCGACTGTTCTATGGCATTGCCAATAACGATGTTTTTTGTGACGAAGGGGGTAAATTTATTTATTAACATTGTCATCACTTTTAACGTTAATATAAGGCCTATATCTTATAGTGTGAGAAATACTTGCCCACCACCACCATGCTTATGATACAAAGCCACCTTCTGGTGTATCTTGTAGATGAAGTGGAGATTGCTGGAACTGTCCATACGCAATGGATGTTCTTCTTTGAGCCCTTCATGAAAACCCTAAAAGGTTTTGTGCGACAACAAGCTTGGCCACCATAAGGTAGTATGGTTGAAGGTTGCTTGGTGTCTGAGGCGTTAGTGCATATTTCATAGTGGCTACCAATGATGGATTCAGAAAACAACATGCTATGGTCGTTGAAGGACGATGATAGATTGACCAGAGATGTGGTGGTTGAAAATGCAGTAGGAAAAAGAAGGGATGCTACAATGGAGGAGAAAGTGAATTGCTTCTGTATGTTGCACCATGCCTCTATGGAGACATGGCTCGCTAGGTCTCATAATGTTGTAATTCTAAAACAAAGTAGTACTCTATCATCTCCACTATTGATGCCATTTGTAATAAGTCCCTTTTGGCAAAAACTTGTGTGTGGGGATGGAATGTAAATAATTTAAAAGACATTAATATATTTGAAAAAAATAAGGGAAAATACCAACTACTCAAGTTTGGCATAGAATATGTAAACTCAATTTTTATAATCATTGAATAATAATCAGAAGTCTCTTTTATCTTCACCTTCTTGCATAGCTTTTATGATTGCTCTCACCTTTTCTCTCTTTTTTCTATCTTGTTCTCTCTCCTATTCTTTCTCTCTCCTCCTTGTCTCTCTTTTGGAATCTTTCTCTCTCTTCTCTTTCTCTCTAGTTCCTTTCTTGTTGATAGCACCTCTACATGTTTACAAATGAAATTTCAAGAATAGTTCAAAAGTTTTCCTTGAGTACGTTTTGATTTAGTGGTTTCATCCACTATTTGAAGTCTAGTTCAATGGTAAGGCTTAATATGTAATGGAGGCATGGAGATTTTCCATTGGCTTTCTTGTTGCTATGAATATCATTAGACTTTGATACCCATCATCATACCAATCATGTACATCACCCATACAAAGACCACAATCATGATCCATGTCCCCACCATGTGTGCATGCACATGAATATTGTGATGATACAAGATCATCACCCATATGTGTAATATACCGCGTTAAGAAAATAAATGGGACTTATGGAAAAAAAAAAATTAATTCCCCCCTTATACCTCCAGCCAATTGACGAGCTGGAGGAAGAGGGGAATAGAAGGAGCTAAGGAGGAACAGTGGGAAAAAGGTAAAAGAAAAGGAAGGAGAAGACGGTGGAATTCTAAGAAGAAAAAGGAAAAGGCTATCTCACATTCGAACTACGATGCCGCCGAAGAAAGTCCAAGGTGTAGCTGCGGGAGCGTCATCTCCCGGTATCCATGTGGATATCTCACCTCAAAGCCAGGTTTTTCTTCTTGGTGTTAATTCGGTTTTTAAGTCGATCATGCAAAGAAAAATTGTTAAGGATAGGATATATTTGTTCGAGTTAATTTTAACGAAGGAGTTAGCTTATGAATGACAATGTATACAACTTAGCTTTCTTCACATTGCATCAAGCATTATAAAATCACAAGCAAGATTAACTATTTACTATAGTAATATATTCCTAAAGTGTAGAAATTATATCTTGCACCATTAGTCTTATTCCCTTTCGCAACGATTCATGGTAAATAGCTAAATTCAAGAAAGGTTTCTTCAATGCTCAAATTACTAGGGAGTTATCTTTGCTAGTTGCACATCTTAGCAAGGAAATTGTTGTTATTTGGCATGAGTTCATCTTTAAAGGAGGAGGAAGTTAAATGTTAGGAATTAACAAGTATAAAAATTAGATATACGAATTCATTTGGAAAGAAAATGTAAAAGGGGACCACTGGATGACACTCTATTAACACTTTTCCCCAGCTATTTGAGGACTTGGAACTAATAAAGTGTGTATACACCAATTTCACAGCTAGGCCTTTTTGTTCCAAGAAGTATTGTCGCTCTTTGTATCACCTTGGCATTATGCTATATGCCAAATTAAACTATATTGATTGGGAAAGTAAATTGTCACAAGGATAGTAAAACCGTGACAAGACGATTAATATGCCAAGAAGAACCAGAAAACGTGGATCTGAGAGAACACATCATACATATCGAAGTGCAGATAGAGCTGGTAATATGCTTCACAAAGCGCTTTTCTTTAGGGAAAAAAACCCAGGGAGCGTGAGGTAGTTGAAAGTTACCATCAACACTTGACTGTGCCCAAAACGCTTCCATCTTACCTACCTCCTTTAAATCCATTCGTGCCCCTGCAATGTCTCTCTTTCCTGTGATGTGGTCCCATAGTAAACTATCCACATTCTTGAAAATATGCATGGCATCCAGTACGTGGTTGATCTGTAACCAGGTCTAATTCGACAAATCTTAGAAATTTGAGAATCATCGCATTCCGTTTGGATGCGACTCTGTGTGGACCACTTTTAGCTCGTACGGACTTTGGGCATTCATTTGTGCTAGAGGTCGTCCAAGAAAACCTTCCCTCAGTTCATGATCCTCCGGCAAGAAACCAGTGTGTCCTTGATATACCATCTTCTTCATGCTTTGTGACCTTCGGGAGTCTAACTATGGTCCACACACTGGACATGCATGATAACCTATGGTAACCAAACTTGTCCCAACACCTCTATTTAGTGAACACAAGCTTGAACGAGCTATGATATATATAACCAACAAGAACAAAAGCCTACTTACTTGAGCACTTCTCGAATCTCAAAAATTCATGCATAGTCCACATGAGAATAGCTCGTATCTTGGCAGACCTTCAACGATCATGCTTGCTCATATCTTCCATGGCAACCCCCTCCTCCCACTAAATCTTAAGCTCATCAACTAATGGACGGAGAAAGGCATCCATATTCTTGACTTTATAGCGGCCAAGAAGAACCAGCAAGCTAAAGATAACTGAACCAATCTAAACATAGAAACATTCATACCCTTAACACTTGACTACTTTCCTTACCGTAGGGACAATGAATTCATAAAGATAAGAAACTAGGGTTTGTCCCTAAGATTCTTAAATGAAGAAACCCTAGGCCTGACATACGTCAGCTTAAAGAATCTAAACAGATTATTCCATCGCAGGACTTGCACAACATGTATGAAATCATTTTGTGATTCATCCACAAGGAGAAGAGGGAAAAACCCTCATCAAGGATGGCAGATCCTTACGCAAGTTATCTTGCAAAAAGACGTATTTTTGGGTATCCTTCTAAATAAGGAAAGTTGTAAACCAGAAACTAGCATATCTAAGGTACCTTAGGGTTAATCAAGTTGGGTATGCCCTACACCGGAATGTAAGAGATCTTGCCAAGTTACAAGACACCTTGGGAACGAGTGCTGATACACTCAAAAAGGAAAGAACACTTCCTTAGCAGTTTGCCATATAACTGGGTTGATTAATGAAAATGTTTGTGCTTGCTAGAGATTTTAGGACTCTGTTTAAATTATGAATTACAAATTAAATGAGTACCTATACTTCAGGTTAAAAGGCCTGAAGGGAGAGGCAGCTTTAGTTACCGCCGACTGCCTGCCTAACCCTAACCAAGGGGGTTGTTGACCGCACCGGGAACGTGCACCGAACCCGCCGTGAGAAGTCTCTCCGTTAAGCTCTACTTGGAGTAGGAGGACGCTTGAGTGCCAGGGGGGGCTCTGGCCGTAAATCCCTTGCCTTCCGGGTCCTACACAAGAGGCTAACGTGACTCGGGATTGGATCTCGAGATCTGCATACTAGTTGTCGGGCGGAAGCTTGGAATAGTGATCCCTGGTGATTACTAGATAGCCTTCGGGCAAGCCTACGGGCGAAACTCCTTGTATTTCAAAAATAAAATGATGAAATGTTAAAAGAACTTGCTTGATGTTGTTTTTCTATGTCACATGATAAGATTACGTAAAGGAACCAATGCTTAATAAGGTTAATTAAAGAAGATGATTGTTATATGTCAAATTAATGTGTTAGATAATTACATAATTAAAACAAACCGAGGAAAGTGCAGAGGATGGGCCATGGGTCCGTCCTACGGATGGGTGGTTCCGGTTAGCTGGGAACTTTTCTCAAAAATCTCGAAGAACAGCGGAATGATCATCATCATCAAAAAGAATAACGAGAACGATGACCTAGAGTTACGTCTTACCCGATTTACGTTGTTTTAGGGGAACTGAATAGGGACTATGCCTTATGGCAGAGAGGTTGAGATTTGCATCCCTCTCGTTTCCCATTCTCCTTGAACCAAGTGCAACGTGAATCCGCTTCGGACCCAGCGTTTCTACGTAAAGTAGTTTGCTCGGGTCTGACGCTAGTTGCTGTTAGCTAATGACCAAACAAGAAAACTCTAATTCCGGTCGATCCTAAGTGGGAAATGGCCAGGATACTTCCGCTACGTGGCAAACGCGGAAAGACCTAGATCACAAAACCTGTAACATTCCTCGAGAGTGCCGGGCGGAGTTTTCTAGGCATTCTTTCCAATGGACTGCTAAGACGTGTCCTGGATGATACCAGGGGACACGTTACAATTGGTATCAGAGCCGACCAACAACGGAATTGTTTTTATGAGATCTCAATAAAATGAAGTAAAGAAATTGTTGCTGTCCAAACATTTCCTCATCTTCGATAATGTATTGCAGAACTATGAAGCGTGGAACAAGTTTTTGGTGTTTCGGGTCATGTTTATGACTGCAATGCATTCTTCGCTTTATAGACAAAGAATTGGGATGATGAACATCCTGGAGCAGATTTATAATCCATCACCTCTATACATAGAATGAAGATGGATGGGGTCTTCAGGAATCTACTACATAGCTGCCCACTGGTTCACTTATCTACAGACCAACCTAAAGAGGATCAAGTGGTTGGAAGACTTGAAAGTCGTAAAGCTGTTCATTTTTGTGGAAGCTCATGTAAATTCGACTTTACATATTCAAGGTCGGAGGGTTGAAATGAACTCATATGTATATGAGGAAGTAACACGTGTAATCCCAACTGACAGGATTAAAGTGTTGGGCCGCCATGAGAAGTATGGATTCCAATGAAAAGGGTATCCCGAACTTCCAATGAATTATCGATTCCTAAAGATCCATGACAAAGCCTGCATGTAAACAAATGCAATACAACGTTGTTCTCCTCAAACTGAATGTAATGATTGGATTATCATCACATGAGATATTGTATAAGGCTACGCCCATGTAAATATAAATAAAGACTTCTTCTATCAATATCTGGCTGTGCATCAGAGTTGTTAAAAAGTTAATTAGCTTCATTATTTACGAGATAGCTGAACTAAAGTTAAGCTAACATCAATTATCATATAATAACGTTAAGAAAAATTTTATCCAGGCACAACCCTAGGTACAGGTTCCAAATTCGCCCCCTACATCAAGTACTGTTGTGACCCAGGAGAAGAAGTTCCTCCTCAAGCAGATAAAGCCAGCCGAGTTTGACGGGAGAGGCAGATTCGTCCAGTCTGATGCTAAAATTTGGATTGAATCTATGGAGGATTACTTTGAAGCAGCTGGTACTGCACCTACCAATCAGGCCATGCTCGCCAAGTTAAAACTCACCGGCGAAGCTAGACTATGGTGGAAACAATGGTGCAGGGATCAAGGCACTTCAGAGGGGTCCATTACCTGGGAGGAGTTAAAAAAAGCCGTGCAGGGGAGATATTTGCCACCTGCATATCGTACACAGAAAATAAATGAGTTCTACGAGCTAAAATAGTTAGGACTCACTCTGGACGCATACTACTCTAAATTCGTCTCACTTTTAAAGTATGCGCCACAAATGGACATAATGCAGCAGGTGTCCAAATTTTGCGCGGGCTTAAATCCACCCGTACATACCCGTCTCAAATATATGCGTCCATCAAATCTTCAGGATGCACTCATTTGAGCGGCACCTATAATTCAGGAGGTGCAAGCTAGACCAAGGGGTAATAAAACTTGGTTCTATAGTAACCTGAACAGAGGAGCATTCAGACCTCAAGTGAGGAGAGTTCAAGGTCACAATCAGGGACAAAGGAAGAAAGCAAGGACAAATAACGTCAACAACTTTGTTCCTACTCAAAGTAATGGCCGAAACCTCCGATGTTTCCATTGCAACAAACCCAGTCACTTCAAGAGGCAATGTCCCAAGCTCAGCGGGGGACATCGTCAAACGCCTTTCCAAGGTGCAGGCCGCGGTCAAGGAGCCGCCACCTGTGGAAGAGGAAAAACTACCTGGATTTCCAATAGGCAAAGATGCGAAGAAGAAGAAGAGGAAGATGCGACTATGGAAGCAGAATTTCGAAAGAGCGACAGTCCATGCCGCTTTACACAAGAAAGGGCCGAATCGCCAGTTCTCAGTGATTCAAACACCGTCGAACTATCAAGGTAAAGGTTTCAAAACCTTGATTGATTGTGGCAGTACACATTCCTTTATCTCACCAGCATGTGCAAAAAGATTAGGAATAGCCACAGTAGAAGCACCTACCCTGCTTGTGGAATTGGCAAACGGTCGTGAGGTAACTTGTACCAGGCAAACTGCTAAGGTGGAATTCTTTCTGGGAGGAAAGAAGACTTTAGTCAAATTCAGAGTCATGAATTTAGGTATCCATGAGTGTCTACTCGGGATGGATTGGCTTAAGCCTAATGACGCCCACATCCACTGTGGAAAGGGTCAAGTTTCCTTTTGAAACTCTGAAAGGGAATTTGTCACAACTCAAGGTGAGGCAGGAGTTCCAAGAATCCAATTAGCCAAAGTATCTCGGATCATTAAAGGAGTCAGAAAAGGATTACCTGTTTACTTGATCAAACTCAATAAGTTAGATCAAAAGCAAGAGTCTCATGAAGGACCTTCTTGGCTAAAGGAATACGCTGACGTATTCCCTGAGGAATTGATTGAACTTTCGCCTCCAAGAGAAGTAGATCATGAAATTAGGCTAGTGCCTGGAGCTGCACCAATTGCAAAGAGACCTTATAGAATGTCCATATCTGAAGCAATTGAGTTGAAGGAACAGCTCAAGCAACTGTTGGATCAGGGTTACATTCGGCCTAGCAACTCACCGTGGGGAGCTCCAGTACTATTCTAGAAAAAGAAAGATGGGGCACTTCAACTATGTATTGATTACTGAGGGTTGAATCAATCAACAGTCAAGAACAAGTATCCTATTCCTAGAATAGATGAGCTTCTTGATCATCTTCAAGGTGCAAAGATCTTCTCCAAGATTGATCTCAGATCAGGTTACTATCAGATAAGGATCAAGGAAGAAGATATTCCAAAAACGGCCTTCAATACAAGATATGGGCACTTTGAGTTCTTGGTTATGTCATTCGAGCTTACAAATGCACCTGCCACCTTCAATAGATTAATGCAGGATATTTTTAAACCATATCTTGATGATTTCGTGCTTGTCTTCTTCGATGACACTTTAGTCTATTCCAAACAAGAAGAATATCATGAACCTCAACTTCGGATTGTCCTTGAGACAATGAGGCTTCATAAGCTGTATGCAAAAATGAAGAAGTGTGCATTCTTCAAGCGTCAGATTGAATATCTGGGATTTATAGTATCATCAGAGGGAATATCAGTAGACCAGCCAAAGTCAGAGATGTGCTTGAATGGCCAATACCAGTATCCGTCAAAGAAATACGTAGCTTTCTTGGATTGACAGGATGGTATAGGGTCTTCATCAAAAACTATGCTTTGATTGCAACACCTCTTATAGACTTACTAAAGAAGCAGACTTCTATTACATGGTCAACTTCCGAACAAAATAGCTTCGACAAATTGAAGCAAAGTTTGGTATCAGCACCTATTCTAAAACTTCCTAACCTCAATAAGGAGTTCGAGGTAGTAACTGATGCTAGCATTCTTGCCTTGGGGTGTGTACTTATGCAGGAAGGTCATCCAGTAGCATACTCTTCAAGGAAATTGAAGAGTCATGAAAAGAATTATGCCACGCATGATCTGGAATTATTAGTTGTCATCCATGCTCTAAAGCTTAGGAGACACTACCTATTGGGTAACAAGTTTACTTTAGTAACCGATCATAAGAGTCTCAAATGGATTTTTACCCAGAACGGGCTCAACATGAGGCAATGTCGGTGGATTAAAGTATTGGAGGAATATGATTTTGAAATCAAGTACCGACCAGGGAAGGAGAATATAGTTGCCGATGCACTCAGTCGCAAGGCATTCCTAAATTCCCCAATCTTGCGGAATCCATCAACGGCCAGATCTCTGGCTATAAAGGTATATATACCAAACAACCCTATACTTGAACTAGCTAGAGAGGAAGCATGCCATGATTTGGCCTACCAAACAATGATAAAGGAAATATCTACCAAGGAGCAGAATCAGAAGTTGCAAGCTAAGTATCATGAATTTTCCATTGATAATGGACTTGTCTACTACTGAACAAGGCTGTGTATACCAGCAAGCCAGTCACTTAAGTAGAAGATATTATGGGAAGCTCATGATTCTCCTTTCGCAGGACATCCTGGCTATGCTAGAACTCTTAATGCAGTTAGGAAGAGCTACCATTGGGAGAGGCTTAAAGGTGACGTTCTCAAGTATATCACTGAGTGTTTGTCTTGCCAACGTATCAAAGCCAAACATGTCATGATGCCAGGGAAACTGCAACCGCTTGACATTCCCCAAATGAAATGGGAATTCATCAGTATGGATTTTGTTGTGGGCTTACCCCAAGTCCAAGGAGGATACAATTCCATTATGGTTGTGGTTGACATGCTTACCAAGGTTGCACACCTGATTCCGGTAAAGACAAACTATAAAGCCTTTGACATTGCAAGATTGTTTATCAAGGAGATATTCAAGCTACATGGGTTACCTAGAATAATCATTAGCGATCGAGATTCTCTCTTCACATCACACTTCTGGAGAGCTATCTTTGAAGCTATTGGGACTCAACTCTGTTTTAGCACCGTCTACCATCCCCAAACAGATGGCCAAATAGAGCGAGTAAATCAAATCATTGAGGATATGCTTAGGGGATACTGCTGTCGAGAGCCGAAGAGGTGGATTCAATACTTTCCATTAGTTGAATTTGCCTACAATGCTTCTTACCAGCAGAGCATTCAAATGACCCCTTTCCAGGCATTGTATGGTCATGATTGCCGAAGTCCCCTAAACTTTTCTGATCCAACCCTAAGAGTTGAAGCTTCAAGACAAATGTTGAAGGACATGGATGATCAAATAAGGTCAATAAGACAAGACATACAAGCAGCCAAGGATAGACAAAAGGCATATGCAGATTTGAAACATCAAGAAAGATTCTTCGAAGAAGGAGACATGGTCTTCATTCGGGTACACCCTAAAAAGAGTTCTCTATCTCTAGGAGAATGCAAGAAGCTTAATCCAAGGTATTGTGGGCCGTATAAAATCCTCAAATGCCTAGGACCCAATGCTTATAGATTGCAACTCCCTGAGAACCTAAAGGTTCACAATGTATTCCATATCAGCCTATTGAAAAAATATGTACCCAATCCTAATCATGTACTTGATGACCAACAAATTGTAATGCCTAGTCAAGGAGTCCTTGAACTAAGGCCAGAAAGGATCTTAGATGTTAGGGAAAGATAGTTAAGATCTAGAACCTTAAGAGAATGCCTCATCTAGTGGAAAGATTATTCCGAAGAGGATGCCACCTGGGTAGATGAAGGCACTCTCAACCATCAATATCCCCAGTTTATCTCGAGATGAGGACATCTCGATTCCTCCAAGGGGGAGAGAATGTAATATACCGCGTTAAGAAAATAAATGGGACTTATGGAAAAAAAAAAATCCACCCTTATCCCTCCAGCTCGACTGACGAGCTGGAGGGGGAGGGGAATAGAAGGAGCTATAAGCTCCTTGGTGGAGCCTTAGGAGGGAGGGGGACCATGCGTGTTGACACGCCGTGAGGAAAGATCCCCCTCCCCTCCACTATTTAAACCAAGGGGAGGCTGAGCAGTGGAAAAAAGGGAGAGAGGCGCTGCCATTAATGCATAAGGGGAGAATCTGGAGCATCCTGAGGAAGAGGGAGATTGACGACGCGCTGCTGCTGCCACGTTAGGGATAGGAGGATTGGAGAGGAGGCGCTACAAGGGCCGCTATCTTCCATCTACTGCCCTAGCAGCCTGATTTCTGCCGTTGTTTGCCGACGGCCTCCAACCTCCACGTGTAGAAGCACTGAAGCTTCTAGAAGCTTCTAAGGGGCTTCATAAGCCCCTTTTCCCCCTCCAAAAAAGAAAAATTGACCTTAAAGGTCCCTGTTATACCCATGTTTTTTTTGTAAAACCCCCCATGAATCCCTTAGGCCCCTTCCTATAGCTTCTTAAGGCTACCCCACTAATTCCCTCCTAAGGCTTTTAGGCCCTATTTTTCCCACCCGTGATTTGCCATTGAAGGACCTTTAAGTGGTCCTTAAGCCCCTTTTCCCCCTGGTTTTAATCCCCATAAGCCCCCTTGTTTCCCCTCCCGGTTTTTATTTTCCCCCTAAGCCCTTGTTCTTTTTCCCCCCTCTTAGCTCTTTAGACTATTCAAGTCACGCCCATAGGCCTACTTTGTCCTTAGGCTGCCTTGCAGACTTCCATTCTCTTGCCTTAATTCCTTCACTCACTTTTTAGATCTTTTTGTGCAAGTGCTCTCTTAGTTGAGCTTTGTATTCTTAGTTTTATCAAACAAGCCGGTGTCCACACACTCCCATGTCCTAAAAATCCAAATCATCATCATGGCCTCGTATGGTATCCCGTAAGGGAGAAATAGCCGTGAGATAAAAGATAGGGAGGGAAGTAGAGGGAGTGAAAAGAGGGAGTGAAGGAGGAAGAGTGGGAAAAAGGTAAAAGAAAAGGAAGGAGAAGACAATGGAATTCCAAGAAGAAAAAGGAAAAGGCTATCTCACATTCCAACTACAATGCCGCCGAAGAAAGTCCAAGGTGTAGCTACGGGAGGGTCATCTCCCGGTATCCATGTGGATATCTCACCTCAAAGCCAGGTTTTTCTTCTTCGTGGTAATTCGGTTTTAAGTCGATCATGCAAAGAAAAATTGTTAAGGATAGGATATATTTGTTCGAGTTAATTTTAACGAAGGAGTTAGCTTATGAATGACAATGTATACAACTTAGCTTTCTTCAAATTGCATCAAGCATTATAAAATTACAAGCAAGATTAACCATTTACTATAGTAATATATTCCTAAAGTGTAGAAATTGTATCTTACACCATTAATCTTATTCCCTTTCGCAACGATTCATGGTAAATAGCTAAATTCAAGAAAGGTTTCTTCAATGCTCAAATTACTAGGGAGTTATCTTTGCTAGTTGCACATCTTAGCAAGGAAATTGTTGTTATTTGGCATGAGTTCATCTTTAAAGGAGGAGGAAGTTAAATGTTAGGAATTAACAAGTATAAAAATTAGATATATGAATTCATTTGGAAAGAAAATGTAAAAGGGGACAGCTGGATGACACTCTATTAACACTTTTCCCCTACTATTTGAGGACTTGGAACTAATAAAGTGTGTATACACCAATTTCACAACTAGGCCTTTTTGTTCCAAGAAGTATTGTCGCTCTTTGTATCACCTTGGCATTATGCTATATGCCAAATTAAACTATATTGATTGGGAAAGTAAATTGTAACAAGGATAGTAAAACCGTGACAAGACGATTAATATTACCTTCCAAAAGATAACTGAACCAATCTAAACATAGAAACATTCATACCCTTAGCACTTGACTACTTTCCTTACTGTAGGGACAATAAATTCATAAAGATAAGAAACTAGGGTTTGTCCCTCAGATTCTTAAATGAAGAAACCCTAGGCCTGACATACGTCAGCCTAAAGAATCTAAACAGATTATTCCATCGCAGGACTTCCGCAACATGTATGAAATCATTTTGTGATTCATCCACAAGGAGAAGAGGGAAAAACCCTCATCAAGGATGGCAGATCCTTACGCAAGTTATCTTGCAAAAAGACGTATTTTTGGGTATCCTTCTAAATAAGGAAAGTTGTAAACTAGAAACTAGCATATCTAAGGTACCTTAGGGTTAACCAAGTTGGGTATGCCCTACACCAAAATGTAAGAGATCTTGCCAAGTTACAAGACACCTTGGGAACGAGTGCTGATACACTCAAAAAGGAAAGAACACTTCCTTAGCAGTTTGCCATACAACTGGGCTGATTAATGAAAATGTTTGTGCTTGCTAGAGATTTGAGGACTCTGTTTAAATTATGAATTACAAATTAAATGAGTACCTATACTTCAGGTTAAAAGGCCTGAAGGGAGAGGCAGCTTCAGTTACCCCCAACCGCCTGCCTGACCCTAACCAAGGGGGTTGTTGACCGTGCCGGGAACGTGGACCGAACCCGCCGCGAGAGGTTTCTCCGTTAAGCTCTACTCGGAGTAGAAGGACGCTTGGGTGCCAAGGGGGGCTCTGGCCGTAAATCCCTTGCCTTCCGGGTCCTGCACAAGAGGCTAACGTGACTCGGGATTGGATCTCGAGACCCACATACTAGTTGTCGGGCGGAAGCTTGGAATAGTGATCCCTGGTGATTACTGGATAGCCTTCGGGCACATTATGGACAAGCCTATGGGCGGAACTCCTTGTATTTCAAAAATAAAATGATGAAATGTTAAAAGAACTTGCTTGATGTTGTTTTTCTATGTCACGTGATAAGATTACGTGAAGGAACTAGTGTTTAACAAGGTTAATTAAAGAAGATGATTGTTATATGTCAAATTAATGTGTTAGATAATTACATAACTAAAACAAATCGAGGAAAGTGCGGAGGATGGGCCATGGGTCACCCGTCCTACGGATGGGTGGTTCCGGTTAGCCGGGAACTTTTCTCAAAAATCTCGAAGAACAGCGGAATGATCATCATCATCAAAAAGAATAACGAGAACGATGACCTAGAGTTACGTCTTACCCGATTTGCGTTGTTTTAGGGGAACGGAATAGGGACTATGCCTTATGGCAGAGAGGTTGAGCTTTGCATCCCTCTCGTTTCCCATTCTCCTTGAACCAAGTGCAGCGTGAATCCACTTTGGACCTGGCGTTTCTGCATAAAGTAGTTCGCTCGGGTCTGACGCTAGTTGCTGTTAGCTAATGACCAAACAAGAAAACTCTAATTCCGATCGATCCTAAGTGGGAAACGGCCAGGATACTTCCGCTACGTGGCAGATGCGGAAAGACCTAGATCACAAAACCCGTAACATTCCTCGGGAGTGCCGGGTGGAGTTTTCTAAGCATCCTTTCCGATGGACTGCTAAGACGTATCCTGGATGATACCAGGGGACACGTTACAATATGGATCTCGATCAAGGTTTGCATATCATTAGACCATGATAGCCATCATCATACCCATCATGTAAATCACCCATGCAAATAAGAAAATCTTGATCGAGGAATTATTTACTAAATATCTTGATTTTTGTTAATCATATGGACCTCCATCAAGGTAGACCAAGATAGCCATAATTATACATCACCCATGCAAATAAGTAGACCTCCAATTGAGGTCTTATTTTCTAAATATCTTGAGTTTTGTTGAGGTCAAATTTGCAAATATTTCTAGATACATATGTACCTATTCACACTCAAATGGTTTTTCCATTATATATTTGGTCCTCATCTTTAAGAAAACTAGAAAAAAGCTTAAAAATCTCCATACCTTGATTAAGTTCATGGTGTTGTGAGATGATGACTTGCAGTTAACACGTTGGCTATGTTTACTCATAGCTTTATGGACTACATTTAATAGCGAATATTTTTTTCCTAATCCCATCAAATAGACCAAATTTTCTTGCTTGCATTTCATGCTATCAAGAGAGAAGAGTTTCAACCTAAATGCAAATACTCTATTTTTCATAAACCTCTAGACATGTCTAATGACAATAGCTGTCAAAACATTCTAGATTTCTAAGGATCCTTCAATCAACTTGCCTAAGTCCCCAAAAAGGACAATACTAGCATCTAATTTATGTGTTTGAGGCCAAATTTATAGAGTCAAGGATTGAGGTGGTTAGTACGACTTAAGGTAGTTGTACAACTTCTAGGTCATAGGTACCTAAAAGTGGCACTTGAAGGGGTAGTGGGCAGAGTCTTCTCCCCTCTCTCTCTTACGCACACACACACACACACACACACTCTCTCTCTCTCTCTCTCTCTCTCCCCCCCCCCCTATCAAGTAATAATAGATTAGACTTCACATTTTATATAGTTGCAATAGAAAGGTGTAGCCTAATGTTATGGAGAGACACACATTAAACCATTCATTATTATTATTGTGGTATAATTATTTTCTATGACCGACAAGTTATTATTGGCTATCATGAGCCTTAACATCATACTATTGTATTCTTCAATGTTATATATCATATTCCCAAAACTTCAAATGATTTATGTTAAAAGTTTCAAACTTGTAGAGTGTTGTATTCTTAAGTCTAAGCTAGGCCAAAATTCCATCTTTGTAGTAGAGAAGATGGGTTGTGACACTAGAGAGCATATGGAGAGAGATGATGGCGAAAATGTGGGACCCCATCACAATAAGTGACTATCAAAATACAAGAATATCATTTTATCTTGTTTGCATTATTGCATAGATTTTCATAGCATCAATAGCATCACTTTAGACTCTTATAATGACCATAAAAGTAATGTCTATGATTGATGGAATGACTTAAGGACTCATTGCCCATGACGACGTTGTCGCACGGGATTTCTACGGGGGGGTTCGTGAAGTTGCTCGCTCCAGGGACACTTTGAGATGGGAGAATTCAACGAAATAAACTTATCCAAAAGAATTTTGAATAAGAAACAAAATCTTGATTAAATAATATATAGGCAACTTATAGGTTCATAAGGATTTTGGATTAGATCAAAAGAGTTTTGGGAAAGACAAGTATGAATTCTCAACTTGAGAGAGAAGAGAAGTAGGCGGGATATCAGACTTTATGGAAGAATTTTGAGGAAGGCGAGAATCACTAAGCTTGAACTCAAAAGTCACTTCAAGGAACTCGATGATGAACTACAAAAGTAGGTGAGAAGCTTAAAGTTCAACTGAAGACAATCTTCATAGTGACTCGCGATGACAAAACTTTGATGTAGGCGAGGGGCCAAAAGCTCGTCCTCAAGCCTTCTCTCCAAAATTTGATGTCGGACTTCAAAGAAGGTGAGGGATACATACTCAACCTCTAGCCCTATACACTCGACTCGATGACAAGATCGAAGAGGGTGAGGGATACAAACTCCACCTCTAGCCTCTCCCACTTGATTTGATGCCCCATCTCTCTCTCTCTCACACCAGCACTAGTGCCTCTCTTATATAGACTTTTCAATTATACTCATACCCACGTTGAACTATCGAGCTTTTCTTTTCAAAAAAACTTTTATATCTTGAACCTTTTTTTTAATAAGCCTTAAAAACTTAAAGGCTATTGTTTCAGCATTTTTTGAAATTAAAAAAAAACACTATCCTACTTTGCGTTATGCTGCCATGTTCATATACGTGCCGCCACCTTTGCATTTTAAATGCCGCCTTTGAAGCCATTAATCAAGCTATCACATTATTGCATCCGAGGCCGATCTTGAATGTTTCTAAATGCTACTTCTGAGCAGAAACTCTACATGCCATGATTAATGCCACCATATCTTCCCACAGATTGTTGAATCTCTCCATCTTGCATCACCAGAATTGAATCAACTGCTGGTAAGAACTTCGCTTGATGCGTGACTAGCAAAACTGTCTTGTCCTTCAGAGCTCCCATGACACAATCATGGAACATAGTCACGGCTATTTGTGCATCCACAGCACTGAAAGAATCGTCCAACAGATAGATATTGGCATCATTGTAGACTACGCAAGCTAACTAGATTCGTTGTTTCTAACCGCCGCTCAATATATATTGATCCCCCTCGACTCTGATTTTTATAAGATCACCATGATACAAATTCAGGATGTCTTACTCTCTCACGGTCCCACTCTCCCCATAGCGATTGAAACATCACAACCACACGAAAACCACATCACGACCATGAGAAGAAGCAAAATTAGATGTTTCCTTTGCTTGCATTGCGTCTCTGTCCCAAATTCAAAATGCGGTCTGGTAACGATTCTCGTTTCTTCGTCTTCGTCTTCGTCATGGTGGTCATCTTCATGGTTTGTCTATGTGGATATGCCAGACGAGCCTTGCAGCTTAATAGCAGACATAGCAAACGACAACTGTACCAGCTTCAAACGCATTCTTCCTGTAGTGGGGTTCATTAGGATCCCCATAAGGTACAACCATCCCAACAAAACTTAAGCGATGAGCAATTGATCTGCGACCCAGGCTACCATCATTGTATTAGATTAGGGTCTTCAAATTAAATAATTTTCATGTTTTGCATGTCAACTAGGACATGGATTCTCTCAGCTAATCGAGTATATCCATTTTCCATAGGGCAATCGATATCCGTTTTGTAGAATATCAATGGCCTTGCAAGCCTTCAGCTAGGAGCATCCTCCTCTTTATAATAACCAACACACTGTGATTCTACCATAAGTAGCTCCGTATCACTCATGCCTCTCTTCTTCATTGCATCTTTGAAGGGAGGAAAGGCTTTTACTGTGGCTTCGCACTCCACATACTCCATTCCATCCCTTTTCAATGAATGAGCATTCTTTCCTAGCCCACGGATAATCCAAGAAAAGAATATGAAAATTGCTGTCCACATGAAGAAATATGCACCTCGGTACCAGTAAAACATCATATTATTCAAAGCAAGTTCCCCAAGTAGGAAAACTAGATTTGCTGCATGCATACTAATCTCTATATCAAAACAATTATAGCTCGAAAATATGCAGGTCCAGAAACTACATCTATAACAAAAGCTGTTGCTCAGGCAACATCGGCATGGCATACTTTAAGAACTTGTCAAACTGGTCACCTATAGCAAGAGCTATCACCAAAGTAAGAGAAAATAGATGGCTCTTCAGATCTGTTAAGATCATTGCTAGACAAGTCTTCCAATATCTTTGGTGTTGCAGATTCAAAAGTCACAAATGTCTCTTGCCTTGAAGGTGGAGATAATCTTAAAGTTTGATATGTTATTGGACTCCCAGCAATGCCAAAAGCCCCTTGCACAAAATCTATGGAAGCAATAATTCATGGCAAAATTCATCACTCCATTATATGCATTCTCTCCATGTAGTATCTCCCACAAAATCATTAAAATAGAAAGACACACACAATGGAAAATAAATTCCTAATGACGCTCACTAATGTTTTCAAATTCTTGGTGAAAAACTTTGCCCTCAAGTTTGCAGTGGTGGACACGTAGTGCCATGACAATGTTCACTTTACAAAGGATTTTTTAATTACTAAAGCTTACACTTTTGATACTTGATGATATATGTTTACTATGATCCTGAGGAGATCAGTCATCATAAATATATATATGTATCACATAGATTCAATATAAGGGATTTTTAAAATACCTTTTTTTTTTAAAAAACATACAGAGAAGGGTCCCATATAAAGGTGTTACTTACAAATTGAATACAAAAGGGTTATATTTTATTAAGGAAAAACTCACAAATAAGGATATTTGTAAGTAGACCCTGAACACACATGACATAGAGGGTAAACATATAGTGAATTACCCGGGACTCTGATGCCATATTGCAACGTACTATCTTGTTGCCCTATGGGAGTTTGTACCCCTATATGCTAAACTTAAAATCCTTGGTCTTGAACCCTAGACCCTAGATCCTAAGCCCTAAATCATAGGCCATAATTCCTAAATCCTAAATTCTAGACCCTAAATCCTAGACCTTAGACCTTAAACCCTAAGCACTAGATCATAGACCCTAGACCCCAAACCCTAGAACCTAGATCCTATACCTTAATCCATACACCTTAGACTACCCTACACATGATGTGATGCCCTAGACCCTAGAATCTACACCTTAAGTTCTTAACTCTAGACCTAGATTCTAAACCCTGAATCCTAGGTCCTAAATCCTAAACCATAGATCTTAGACCCTAGACATCACACAATATCTTAGATCTTAGGCTCTAGACCCTAGACACTAAATCCTTAACCCTATAACCCTAGACCTTAAATCCTAAATCCTAGACCCTAAATCCTAAACCCTAGACCCTAGACCCTAGACACTAAACTCTCAATCCATGATCCTAAACCCTACATCCTAGACCATGAGCCCTAAATGCTAAATTCTAGACCCTTGGGTTCCATCATTTTATACATGCTTTATTTAGTTTGCATTACAATGTCAAACAAATATTTTAAACAAGAAAAATCCTACTCTCAATTCGAAGATGAGATTAAAAGGAGAGTCAGTAAAGGTTTATGATTTTGCCTAGACGATAAAATCAATAAGAAATTTCCATGATACACAATTACTAAACAAAAGACCATAACTCAATAGCCTCTCCAGCCTCAAACAACACAAAAGGTAGTGCTAGATCAACTGCGAAATGGAATAGAAGGTCTTGAGTTTGGTTTAGACCCACAACAGAAGAACAAAAAAGAGAGTATGAAAAAAAAGGACTTAAAACTTACACACTTGTAGAAGTCTTTACAAATAGAATAACTATGCAACATGCAATTTGAAAACCCTTATGCCTTCACACTCAACTCTAATACCACAATAAAAAACTGGCTTGTTCTAAAACTATGACACAATATGATGGCCCAAACACAAAGATAAGAAAAAGAGGACACGTAATGACAAGAAAGTTTGAAACCCACTTTTGTTGTAGTTATTGTGAAATATCCGCTTCTCACAACATATGATTTCAAACTTCAAGCACTAATATCCCCATTTTTACAAGAACAATCACAACATTTAAGACAATCAATGTTTCACAAAGCAAATGACACAATTTCCAAGATAAAGCACCAAAAAAAAGTGTTGCAATGAAATTTTACTTGTCTTCTCTAAGTATAATAAAATATAAAATTGTAAATTACAAAGAACCTTTCACTCGACAACAAAGCGGGATGATACTAGCTTGAACTTCAAGATCCAATGAAGATGAATAGCATCTCTTTGAATAAGAGCTGTAGTAAAATCCACAAATCCACAGTGTATCTTTAGACTAGCAAGTTATTTCAAGACTACTAGGGCTATAGGCAATCGATCGCCATCAATCTAACAAGTGATTCTACCTCAAAGACAAACAAATTGTCCTTCCAATAAGGTTACTTCCTCAAGCTCCATAGATGCTTGGCATTTCTTTAGTAGTGGAAGCCAATGGTCTGGGCTTATTACTTCATGGATGCCAACTTCGAAATCTAAGCCTCTTCCTCAAAAAATGTTGAGTCACCAATAAAAAATATATCATATATACCTCTACTTCTATTGAATAGCCATCAAAGATAAAGGTATGCCAACTCAATTAGCAAGCCATTGTAGTCATAGAGAACTCCTCTTGAGATTGTGTGCCATAGACCATTGAGTGTGATGCCTATCCTCCCATGGATGCACCCCCTTTGAAGTGGGTCCATGATGTTGGCTCTCTTCTAGTCAATGATCCCTCTACTCCAAGAGCAACATGTGATGCAATTGATTTCTTTGCAGTCCTTGAACCCCTAGACTTTGTTTCCTGTGAACAAGGTGATGTAGCTGTGGTTGATGAAGACCATGCCTTCCCTCATAGAGGTCCTAATGCAATGTATGAGGAAGTAGTAGATGCGAATTCCCTTGTAGGGAAACTCTTGGCTACCATGAAGCCTATTATCTGTAACATTGAGATGTAGGTGGAAGTAGACAAAAATATGATTCAATTATTGTCAGATGTGTAAATTTGGATGATAATCTAACACCTTTAACCCATCCACTAAAAGGGAAGTGGAACGTAGGAGGAAGAAGCTTGGCAGTGAGAGCTATGGCGGATGGAGAGCAAGAGCCAAGAGAGAGAGAGGCTCAAAAGTGGGAACTCCAACAACCACATTGTGTGGTTGGGCCTTCCTTTATTCAAATTGTCGCTAAAAGAATAAGGAATAAGCGACTGTGACGGGCACCCGCTGTCAAGATTGTGGGAGAGAAGGAAGGAGTTTGACTTGTAGCTTTCTTGCTTGCACAATGGGGGAATACACACAAAGGTGGAGGCTGAAAACAGTTTTCCTATTCTTGGTTTGTGTAAGCCAAAAATAAGTCTAGTACAAAGAAATAGGAGAACCCTATATATGGGTCTCAAACCAAACTCAATTAACTAAGGTGGCATACTAACTGAGCCACGAACTAGAGTGGATAAGAATAGCTATCATTTAGCTATTATTCATGGGTGGTGTACCAACCGCATCTGCAACTAACAAGTTGGTGACATAAATGCACAATGGTCACCCTAGCATATCACGAGTGGAGCTCGATATCTCAACACTCCCCCTCGAGCACAATCCCAATTCTTGCACACCAAGCAGGTCTTTGAACTTGCATAGCTTCTCTGCACCCAATGCCTTCATAAATATGTTAGCTACTTGATCCTCTGTGCTGACATAACTAGATCAATAAGACCTAAAAAACCCTCTCCCGCACATAGTGATAATGCACCTCAATCTGCTTTGTTCTAGCATGATAGACTGGGTTATTTGCCAAGTGTATACTGCTCATGTTGTCACAATAAATGACAACTGGCCCATCTGTAGGTTGATGCATATCATAAAGTAGCTTATGCAACCAAGCTACCTCACATGCAGCCATTGCTGTACCCTTGTACTCAGCCTCTATGCTCGACAAGGCAATTATAGGTTGTTTCTCTGCTCCAAGTGACTGCAGCACTCCCAAAAGAGAATACATATCCACTGGTAGATCGTCTATCAGAAATACTACCAGCCCAATCAGCATCAGTGTATCCATGCAACTGTATCTGAACCCCAGTCTCATAAAGTAGTCCATACTGCAATGTGGACTTTACATACCTGAGTATGCATCTAGCCACATCCAAATGCGATTTCCTTGGAGCTTGCATAAACTGACTTACCAATCCAACAGTATAGCTCAAATATGGCCTGGTAATAGTCATATAAATCAAACTTCCTACTATGCGTCTGTACATAGTAGGGTCTTCCAAAAGCTCACCTGCATCTGCGCTTAGCTTTACATTCTGCTCCAAAGGAACTGAAATAGGCTTACATCCTGTCATCCCATATTTGGACAGCATGTCTAATCCATACTGCCTCTGCAAGATCCGTATCCCACTTGGTGATCTAATCACCTAATGCAGCTCTCCCAAATCCTTCATCTCAAACTTTTGTTTCAATAGCATTTTCACATGAAGGATATCTTCATCATTGCCACCTATCATAATCAAATCATCAACATAAATGACAAGTAGCATAATACCTTTCTCTGTTTTTCTCACATAAAGTGAGAAATCTGCCTTGGAGATCTGAAAGCCAATAGTGACAAGATACTATCCCATCTTGTCAAACCATGCTCTAGGTGCTTGCTTCAAGCCATACAAGGCTTTCTTCAACCTATAAACAAACTCAGGATGAACAGCATGCATATAACCTGGTGGCTGCTCCATATATACCTCTTCTTGCAAATCACCATGCAAGAAGGCATTCTTTACATCCATCTGATGTAAAGACCATTCCTTTGATGTAGCCATAGCAATGATTGCTCTTACGGTTGCCATCCTTGCAACCGGAATAAATGTTTCTTCATAATCAATGCCATATGTTTGTGCATAACCCTTGACTACTAATCTTGCCTTGTATCTATTCACAGAAAAATCTGCATTGTGCTTCACCTTATAAACCCACTTACAACCAATTGCATTCTTACCTTTAGGCAAAGGTACCAATTCCCATGTAGCATTTGCTTCCAAGGCATCCATTTCTTCATCCATGGCTTTCTTCCATTTTTTTTTTCCCATGGCTTGCTCAAAAGAAGTGGCTTCCGGTTCCTATATCACTTTTACCATATAGGCATAGTGAATAGCTGTAAATCCATCATATTTCAGCTTATCCACAGGATACCTAGCTCTGGTAGACCTGCAAAGTAGGTCCACTCCTAGGTGCTCTCAAAACATCCCTGGTCTTCCTTACTCCAAGTGTAACAATAGAAGGAATACCCAACTCATCATCAATGCTCTATTCTGAGCCACTGGATTCACCATCCATATAAGAGTGACCTGCATTCACATCAAACATGGGCTAATATACCTTCTCTTTTCCTTTTCGTGATACCTGCATACCACTATTTGCATTGCTTTGAGAAGATTCTCCTGATCTCAATCTGCCTGTCCATGGCAAAGAATGTGAACCACTGCTAGAGAATGCTTCAGGTCCACTAATATCTTGTGATTACTACTGTGAATTCTATGCAGCATTACCATTTTGTGCATCTACATTATCAATCACATTTACTGGTTTATACCAGCTACTCATCTTATCAAAAACAACATCTTTGCTCACTGTAAACTTGCGAGTAGAAGGTGTTAGATATGACGAATGCCCCACCCTCATTAGGTGCTACCAATGATCCATGGTGCTCAAAGTTGTAAGGCCCCCATTATGAGGAGAAGCCAAGTGTGAGCCTGGACATTGGTGGAGTCCTGACTTGTATATCATATGAGGTCTATGTGACCGGATGGCAAAAAGGTGACCATTGTGGGTCTAATCTTTGGGTTAGACGGAGTGGTTATGCTGGTAGCAACTCGAGGCGCATTGAATCGAGTTGCGGTGTAAGGGAGTTAAAAGGGGCCCCTATTGTGGGGTCGGAGGCCGCAGAAGCGGCCCCTGGCTACGGGGTCCCAGGGGGGCCAGCGGCCCCCCTGGTGGGGGTCCGGGGGCAGCGCCCCCGGCCCGATGGTAAAGGGAATATTCCCTGGCTAACTAGTGGAGGCTCATATGGTAGGTCGGTCAGCATGCCGACCTAACGACCTTCGCGGGCTATAAAAGCAAAACCCCTTTGCAGCCATCACTCACTTATCTTTCACCCAGTCAGAGTTGTTGTTCTAGCTAGCCTTAAGATCTTCACCTATCTTTTGTCTAGATCGCCATCTAAGCTTCACACAGTGGAAGCGCACGAGTGGACAGAGCCATCTTTGTATCAGTTGTTTGGAGTTAAAGAATTTACTGATTCTCCTCTTATCTGTTGTGTACTCTCTATCTCTTTCTCAGATTCTGTTCGCTGCGCCGTGTAATATTTTACAGAAGGGTTATAGTATCTATACCCTTTTTTCTACAGAGAGTAACCAATAAAGATGCACTTCTCAACTTTTGGATCCAACTTGGATCTCAACTCATCTGGCACATGAACATAGGTAATGCAACCAAAAATTTTCAAATGAGAAATATCTAGTTTCCTACCATTATACCTCTCCTCTGGAGTCATCCCATGTATTGCTGCAATGGGAGTCCTGTTCATTATGTAGACTGTTGTAGCAACTACTTCAACCCACTAGAAATCTGGCAAGCCTTTTTCATTGAGCATGGCACGAGATACCTCTCCAATATGCATGTTTTTTCTTTCTGCAATTCCATTTTGTTGTGGGGTATGGCTACATGAATATTGCTGCTTTATGCCATGCTCCTGCAAGAACTTTGCAAACTCATTTGAGAGGTACTCTCCCCCTCCATTTGACCTTAGGCATTTTATTTACATGCCTGTTTTTTTTTTTCAACCATAGCTTTAAGAGTTTTGAAATGCCCAAAAACTTCACTTTTCTTTTTCATAAAATACACCTAAACTTTTCTGCTATAGTCATCAATAAAAGTGACAAAATAGTGACAGCCTCCAAGAGATGCAGCTTTAGTAGTCCACATATCAGAGTGGATTAATTCCAATGGCTTCTTACTCTCTTGAACATGTCTAGGAAATGGTTTCCTTGCCTGTTTTCCAAACTGATAGGCTTCACATACCTTATGCTTTTCTACAACCTTGAATTTAGGTAATCCTACAACAATATTTTGGGCTTGCATTGATTTAAGTTGCTGTACATTAACATGACCAATGTGTTTATGCCAGATATCAATATCTGCAACTACACCGGTTTCATGTGCAAACATTGTTGTACTCAATTCAGGCATGTCGACATCCAACGTAAACATTCTGCCCTTCTTATTTCCTTTTGCTATCAAGCAACCTTTATTTTTTATATCCTCAACAAAGCATCCATGAGAATTAAATCTGGCGTGCAAGCCCTACTCAACCATTTGACCAACAGAAACCAGGTTCTTGGTGATATTTGGGACATGAAATATATCCAATAGGTATTTCTTTTTTCCATTCTGCATAGACAAATGAATTTTTCCAATCTGCACAATAGGATATGCAGTATCATCACCAGTCTCCACAAATCCTAGTTTTTCCATTTTCCTTGCATCCTGCATCCATTCTGCATGACCTGTCATGGGGTTTGATACACCTGAGTCAACATACCACACTTCATTGCTTTCTTCTGCACTTGTCAAAGAATTGTTCATGTACTGCACCATAAACAAATGCTCATTTCTATCATCACCCTATCTACTAGAAGATGCATAATTCCCTAGTTGCAATTTTCCATTCATGATGTCATTCTGCTTTTTATAGCAGTTTTTAGCCATATGACCCATTTTACCACAGTAGTAGCATTCAACATTGTTGTTTGCATTTTGGCCTCTTTGCCATCCACCACGACCTCTTTGGCTCCCCCTGCCTCTAGAGTTAGTGCGTCCTCCTCCATAGGACTGGTTTTCTTGAGTTTGCTGCATATTCTGATTTCTACCACGGCCTCCAGATCGGCCTCCTCTACCTCTGCCTCTACCTCTTCCAGCATTTGAGTAGAATACAACTTTTTTTGAAGTTCCTCCTGAAGAAGATGCACCACCATTTCTCTGCACCTCAGAAATTAGAAGAGCAATCAACTCCTCAAAATCAGGAAATCTTTCACGGACAGAAATCGATGTTCGGAACTATGCATAATCCTTTCCTAGACTAGTCAAGGTCACAGAAACTAAATCATCATCTTCCACTGGCGACCCAATGGAAGCAAGTGCATCTGCAATCTTCTTCACCTTCATGTGGTAGTCATTGATGCTCATACTTTCTCTTTGCACATTGTGCAACTCTTGCTTGAGCTGCATTTTCCTAGCTTGCGTATTTGTGCTATACATTTTTGACAGAGTATCCCATGCCTCCTTTGGCATACTTGCATCTTGAATATGCACAATCATAGAGTGTGAAATACTAATAGATAGCCAGTACATAACTTTTCTGGCTCTCTCATGCCATCCTTTAAATGCCTGCATTTGCTGTTGATTGGGAACATCAGGAAGAACTAGTTCTTCATTTCCTGCAATGAATTCCCAATATCCTTTTTCCATAAGGAAATTCGTCATTCTAAACTTCCATGCTTGGAAGTTGTCCTTGTCAAGCTTTTCAATGACAATCTGTGAAAGAGAATCAGACGCCATTACAGAACACTGCAAAAAATTCTGTCACTGCAAAGAACACAGCTTCAGCCTCACAAGGGCAAATCTCCAAAACTGACGAAAGTGGTATTTGACCACACAGTCACTTCCTAGTGACGATTTTGCATCAACAAGAAACAAGGATGATTCTGTAACTCCCAATGTCTCTGTGCACAGGCATACGATGCAATTTCTATAGTAACTTTTCACCCACCTGTAGAACAGTGGTCACACAGCATAAAACTGGGCCTTTTTTTTAGTGCGTGCAAAAAACTTCCGCCTCCAAAACAGGCTCTGAAATGGCCTCAAATAAAAAAAACAGGGCAACCAAGGGCTAAAGCCTCCTCCCGCAGCATATACTGTCCTCTTACTACACTGCAAAGGGCGTCCCAATCTTAGACAATGCACTCTTGCACTTTTCGGCTGTGCTACCTGCAGAGACTTGCTCCCAAAACAAAAAAATAAAAGCAACACTAGTCCTCTTACCAAAACACCACAAACTTGGTTTTCTTTCTTTAGCTCCTTACCATGAACAAGGCTCTAATATCATATCAAGATTGTGGGAGAGAAGGAATGAGTCTCACTTGTAGCTTTCTTGCTTGCACAATGGGAGAATACACACAAAGCTGGAGGCTGAAAACAGTTTTCCTCTTCTTAGTTTGTGTAAGCCAAAAAGAACTCTAGTACAAAGAAATAGGAGAACCCTATATATGGGTCTCAAACCAAACTCAACTAACTAAGGTGGCATACTAACTGAGCCACGAACTAGAGTAGATAAGGATAGCTGTCATCTAGCTATTATTCATGGGCGGTGTACCAACCGCATCTGCAACTAACAAGTCGGTGACATAAATGCACAACGGTCACCCTCGCATATCACGAGTGGAGCTCAATATCTCAACACTCGCCACCTGCAATGTGTAGTGGCGGGTACTGTCAGTGTAGTAATACATGGGCGGCTAGGCAGAGGCACCTTTACTCCCAACAACTTGCAGTGTGCAGTGGCGGGTACTATCAGTGTAGTTATACACGGGCAGCTAGGCAGAGGGACCTTTACTCCCAACAACCTCCAACTTAAAGGCAAATCTGCCCCAGTGAGAGAGAAAAAGAAAAAGATAGTACAACATGTACACATGTACAACAGTATGAAGAAAAAGACGTCATCTCGTCCAATGTCCATCAATTTTCTAAGGAAGGCAAAGTGCTCGCTAGTGAGGCTCTTCGTGAGCAAGTCTGCAAGATTCTGCTCATTCGGAATCTTGACAAGGTCAAGAGACCTATCCTCAACGACCTTGTGAATGAAGTGATACCTCACCTCAATATGTTTCATCTTCGCATGGAAGACTGGATTCTTGGCTAGTTGAATGGCAGTCATAGAATCCAAATGCAGTGAGGCATAGCATCTGTCATACCAAGGTTTGCAATCAAATAGCCTAACCGGATAGCCTCTTTGCAATCCTCTGTGGCTGCAATATACTAGGCATATGTAGTAGAAAGAGCAGTACACTTCTGCGCCGTGGACATCCAAGAGATAGCCCCTCTAGTATAAGTGAAAACATAGCTCAGAAGTGGACTTCCTACTATCTGCATGTTCTACATAATCAGAGTCAGTGTACCCCACGACTCCTATATCTTAACTACCATAACAAAGACACATATCTGTTGTGCCCTTCAAGCACCTCATGATACCCTTCACAGCATCCCAATGTTTCTTGCCATGTGTAGCCATATAATGTGCCAAAACCCCAACTGCAACAACAATATTTGGACAGGTGGCTATCATGGCATACATAAGACTACGGCTGATGCATAGGGAATCTTGGCCATCTTGGTTCTCTGCTCATTTGTCTGTGGACAATTGGCATGTGAAACCTTCATATGAGAAGTTAATGGACATCCAATAGGCTTAACATTCTGCATGGGAAAGCACTCCAAGGACTTTATGAATGTACTCCCTCTGTGACAGATAGAGTAGTCCCTGAGATTTATCACGCGGAATGCACATACCAAGTATATGAGAGGCCTATCCCAGATCTCTCATCTCAAAGCTTTTCTTAAGCTGCGCCTTAAGAGCATCTAGCTCGTCATGAGGTGTCCTTGCTAAAAGCATGTCATCCACATAGAGTACCAAAATCAGTAAAGAACCGTCACGGGCTTTCTTTGCATACAAGCACAGATCCATAGCACTACAACTGCAGCCCTATGACTGCATGAATGCATCAAAATTATGGTACCATTCCCTAGGTGCCCGCTTCAAGCCATATAGACTCTTTTTTAGTTTGCACACTAGGTGTTCCCTGCCAGGGTCTGCAAAGCCCTTAGACTGCTGCTCCATGTAAATCTCATCATGAAATTCCCCATCTAAAAAAGCCATCTTGACATCCATTTGGTACAAGTCTAGGTCAAAGCGTAGGGTGGTAATCTTGACCACAGGAGAAAAAGACGGCATCAAAGTCAACACCATGCTCCTATTTAAAATCCTTAGCAACCAATCGAGCCTTGTATGCTAGCTTGGGGTGTCCATGGGTACTTTTCAGCTTGTACACCCACTTGCATGTCAAATCCTTCTTACCCTAAGGCAAGGAAACCAAATCCCAAGTTTGATTCTTACGCAATGAGTCAAGCTGGGACTGCCTAACCCTCTCCCAAGAGTGAAAATCACCCATGTGCATAGCCTCATCATAAATGAGAGGCTCTCTTGCATCTGTAACCAATACATAATCCATAGAGGGTACAAAATGGTCACGAGGTTGTCTATCTCTAGTAGAACACCTCAACCTAGACCCTACTACTTGATCGACATCCTGTCTAACATCAACACGTCTAGCATCTGGGCCATGAGCATCAGGTGATGCCGCACGCTATTTAGCTGGCCGAGGAGCGGGCTAAACGGGAGCAAGTGGCTCCTCCTAAAAGATAACTATGTGTACCTCAACAGCATTCTCACACTACATATGCATATTATCCTCATGAAAGATGACATCATGGCTATGGATCACTTCTGTGCCTACGGATCCCATAGATGGCAACCCTTCTCTCCTGCATCTCCATAGCCAATGAAAATGCATTAACACTTTTAGGATCCAGGTTATTGCATTTGTCCTTGGGCACAATATGGCAGAACGTCTCACATCCAAAGACACACAAATGATCATAAGAGAGGAACACCATATTGGGGAATATGGGAAATTTCCATAAGCTTGGGACATGTGGTCAAATCTTTGGATTTGCCATAAATTGAGTACCATAACTCCAAATCGAGAGCTCTATAGATCAATAGATTTTATTTTTCAAGAGCTTTCCACTGGTAGATCACATCATATGGCTTTGAGAAACTTATGGGCATGTTATCCATGTGCCACCTTTTTACTATTCAAAAAATGTGAATTGGGAGATTCCCAAACTCACTAATATTGTGTTGGGGGGCTTGCTTGCCCATACCTACTCAGCAGCCTGAAAGTCAATGCCACTACTAGGCGACCTGTTAATGAGGTGCATTGTAATAGTAACTGCATCAATGGTCCTATTCATGCATTCACCCATACCATTCTAGGGAGGGGTGTAAGGGGCAGTCAATTGACGCTTAATACTTGTAACATGTCCACTTGTATCTTGAAGACACGTCTTAGCAGTCCATCGGAAAGGGTGTCTAGAAAGCTCCGCTCGGCACTCCCATGGAATGTTACGAGGTTTGCGATATAGGGCTTTCCATGTCTGCCATGTAGCGGAAGTATTCCGACCATTCCCACTTAGGATCGACTTGAATTAGGGTTTTCCTTATTGGTCATTTCCTAACAGCAACTAGCGTCGAACCCAAGCGAACTACTTTACACAGAAATGCCAGGTCCGAAGCAGATTCACGCTGCACTTGGTTCAAGGAGAATGGGAAACGAGAGGGATGTAAAGCTCAACCTCTTTGCCATAAGGCATAGTCCCATTCCGTTCTCCTAAAACAGCATAAATCAGATTTAATCATAACTCTAGGTCAACGCTTTTCTTATTCGTGTTCTTTGACGATCTTCCTGCTGTCCATCGTGATTTGACAAAAGTTCCCGGCCAACCAAGACCACCCATCTGTAGGACGACCCTATGGCCCATCCTACGCACTTTCCTCAGGTTATTTTAGTTATTTAATTACCTAACACATTAGTTGGACATGTAACAACCAGCTTCTTTAATTAACCCGTTAGGCACTAGTTCCCATTGGTTCCTTCACGTAATCTTATCACTTGACATAGAAAAACAAAATAGACAAGTTTCTTATTAACAGGTTATCATATTTATCTTTGAAATACGAAGAGTCCAGCCCGTAGGCTTATCCACAATCCATCCGAAGGCTATCCAACAATCCGGAGGGATCACTAATTCAAGTTTCCGCCCGTAGACTAGTATGCGGGCCTTGAGATCCAACCCTGAGTCACGTTAGCCTCTTGTGCAGGGCCCGGAAGGTGAGGGATTTACAGACAGAGCCCCCCTGGCATCCAAGCGTTCTCTTGCTCTAAGTAGCGCTGAGCAGAGAGACCTCTCGCGGCGGGTTCGGTCCACTTTTCCGGCACGGTTAACAACCCCCTTGGTTAGGGTCAGGCAAGTAGTCGGGTGTAACTGAAGCTGCCTCTCCCTTCAAACCTTCAACCTGAAGTATAGATATCCATTGATCATTTTTGTTGATCAAACAAAGTCAAACAGTGCTCTAGAATCTGTAGCAAGCACAATTATTTCCATTCATTGTTTTTGTTGGCAAACTGCTAAGGAATGAATCATTCCTTTCAAATGCATCTAGCACTCGATTCGGGATGACTTGCAACTTGGCAAGATTCCCTATATCCTAGGTTAGGGTGTACCCTATTAACCCAACTTGGTCAAACCTTAAGTTCATTGGTTACTTTATTTTATCGGCTGGTCTTTAGTTTTCAATCAATCTTTCTTACTCAAGAAGAATACTAAAGTATTCATCCTCTTGCAAGATAACTTGCATAAGGATTCGCCAACCTCATTGTGAGAATTTGGCCATTCTCTTATGATCCAATCACAAGATCATATGACTCCACACTTGCTGCGCAAGTGTCGCGTCAAACTATGAGACTTATTTTACTCATTGAACAGAGTCATGAAACAATCGGTTCTTGATTAGATTAGACTGACGTCATTAGACCTAGGGTTTCCAAGTTTCATCTTGTAAAAATCTTAGGGACAAACCCTAGTTCACCTTTCCAAATATGTTGCACTATCCCCTCATTTCGGCGAAAGTGGCCAATTATTTAAGGTATAGGAGTTTCAAACTTAGCAATACGTGGTGATTAGGTTACGCATTAATTCCTAGTTAATTTATTGGAGTTCAACTCTTTCTAAACGAGTACTCCACGGTTTAGGTGTTATAGGTTCATACCAATTTGATTAACTCTAGAAAATAATTACGTGATCATTTCTACATGACTTGTTGTCTATGCGTAAATAAAAATTTCAACGTTAACTTATCGATTAAGGCCAGGCATAGGTTAGGTTAATTCCAACTAATCTCATTATAACTTTGCGAACAAAATTCATGTTAAACAAGCAACCTTCTTCTTGATAATTTATGCAATTGACAAACGATAATTTCCTAGATTTATGCATTGTAAGAATCATTTCATGCTTTGCACTTTTAATGATGATTCATTGCGAAGAGGATATGGATTAATAATGCGATATGCAGTTTATACTTCTAGGCTTAAACAAAGTATACTATTTTAATGGACAATAAAGCTATTTGCTAGAAATGTGTTTATGCTTTCTTTAATTTGCATGTTTCATTTAAAATTTTTGATGACTAAGTTCCTTCGTCGTGAACAACTAGGACAAAATTATGTCCTATTACTAACAATTAACCTTGCATGATTGAATTATGACAATATCAAATAAAAATTAGGAAGGAAAACTTGGGCTTGGGGTGAGATATCTACGTGAATGTTGGGAGATGACCCTTGCGCGGGCTGCGCCTTGGACTTTCTTAGGAGGCATTTCCGTCGTGGAAGCAGCTTTATAACTCCTTTTTTATGTTCCACCGTGGCTCTCTTTCGCAATAACTTGCACCGTTCGTCAAAAATAGTTTTAGAAGGCTTCCTCCTTGTAGTTAGGAATTCGAAAGGGGTGTTTCAGAATCTTTCACGACTAAGACCCATTAAGCCATGGGGAAGGACCTTAAGGAGGATTTAAAGAAAAAGTTGGGAGATAAGACCTTAAAGTTCAAAACCCTTTTCTGGGGGTAAAAAAAAAACCCTAGGGGGGAATTTTTTTAGGGGGGTACCTTCAAAGCCCAAGGAAAGGGCTTAGAAGAGATTAGAAGCACGAGGGGGGGGGGGGGGGGGTAATAATAAGACCTCTAAGCCCCACTCTTATTGGAGGAAAAGGGGGCTTATAGACCTTTAACACAAGGGGGGGAGGGGAGGGGAAGGTAATAAGAGGCACAAGAAGGGGCCCTTGGAAGGTTTTATGATGTAGGGGGGGTGAAAGGGGTTTCAAGAGGCATAGGAAGGGGGCTTATGAGCTTCAAAAGGGACATTCGGGGGGGGGGGGGGGGGGGGGGAGGAGATAGTAATCCCAAAGGAAAGGGGGCTTAAGAGCCACTTAGAAGCTTTAGAGATTCTACATACACCTGGGCACGGGGTATCTATCCATTCGACGGCAACTTTAGGCAGCAACGGCGGTTTAACGGCTCTCGTCCGTGCAGAGGTGGAAGCGGCAGTTCACCCAAGCCCTCTCTCTCGCTCTCTCTCACATCGACTGCTCAGTGTGGCGTCAGCACTCCCTTCGTCTTCTGTCCCTCCTCTGTCCTTTCATCCCTTCACGGCCTAGTTTAAATAAGAGGGGAGGGGAGATCCTCCCTCTCTTACACGGCAGCATGCATGGCCCCAACACCTACATGGGTGCCAGCGTGCTGCATTCCGTGGCTTCCTTCCTTCCCCTCCAATGCGATGTCGGCTGGGGGAGAAGGAGGGGATTAAAAAAAATTTGCTTTTATTTTTTTAAAAGGGTTTATCCATTCAGAATTGTTACATTCTCTCCCCCTTAGAGGAATCGAGATGTCCTCATCTCAAGATAAACTAGGGATATTGATGGTTGAGAGTGCCTTCATCTACCCAAGTGGTATCCTCTTCGGGATAATCCTTCCACTGGATGAGGCATTCTCTCAGGGTTCTGGATCGTAATTGTCTTTCCCTAATGTCTAAGATCCTATCAGGCCTTAGTTCAAGGACTCCTTGACTAGGCATTACAGCTTGTTGGTCGTCAAGTACATGGTTAGGATTAGGTACATATTTCTTCAATAGGCTGATATGGAATACATTGTGAACCTTTAGGTTCTTAGGGAGTTGCAGTTAATAGGCATTAGGTCCCAGGCATTTGAGGATCTTGTATGGCCCACAATACCTTAGACTTAGCTTCTTGCAATCACCTAAGGATAGGGAACTCTTCTTAGGGCATACGTGAATGAAGACCATGTCTCTTTCTTCGAAGATTCTATCTTGGCGCTTCAACTCTGTGTATGCCTTCTGTCTATCCTTGGCAGCTTAGATGTCCTATCTTGTTGACTTTATTTGGTCATCCATGTCTTCCAACATCTACCTTGAAGCTTCAACCCTTAAGGTTGGATCTGAGAAGTCTAGGGAACTTCGACATTCATGACCATAAAATGCTTGGAAAGGGGTCATCTGAATGCTTTGTTGGTTAGAAGCATTGTAGGAAAATTCAACGAAAGGCAAATATTGAATCCACCTCTTCGGCTCACGACAGCAGTATGCCCTAAGCATATCCTCCATGACTTGATTTACTCGCTCTGTTTGGCCATCCATTTGGGGATGGTAAGCGGTGCTAAAACAGAGTTGAGTCCCAATAGCTTCAAAGATAGCTCTCCAAAAGTGTGACGTGAAGAGAGAATCACGATCACTAATGATTCTTCTAGGTAAACCATGTAGCTTGAATATTTCCTTGATAAAGAATCTTGCAATGTCGGAGGATTTATAGTTTGTCTTTACTGGAATAAGGTGTGCAACCTTAGTAAGCATGTCAACCACAACAATGATGGAGTTTTATCCTCCCTGGACTTGGGGTAGGCCTACAACAAAATCCATACTGATGAATTTCCATTTCATTTGGGAAATATCAAGCGGTTGCAGTTTCCCTGGCATCATGACATGTTTGGCTTTGATACGTTGACAAGACAAACACTCGGTGACATATTTGAGAACGTCACCTTTAAGCCTCTCCCAATGGTAGCTCTTCCTAACTGCATTGAGAGTCTTGGCATAGCTAAGATGTCCTACGAAAGGGGAATCATGAGCTTCCCACAATATCTTCTGCTTAAGTGCTTGACTTGCTGGTATACACAGCCTTGTTCTATAGTAGATAAGTCCACTATTGATAGAAAATTCATGATACTTAGCGTGTAGCTTTTGGTTCTGATCTTTGATAGAGATCTCCCTCAGCATTGTTTGGTAGGCCGGATCATGGCATGCATCCTCTCTAGCTAACTCAAGTATAGGGTTGTATGGATTCTGCAAGATTAGGGAATTAAGGAATGCCTTGCGACTAAGTGCATCGGCAACTACATTTTCTTTCCATGGTCGGTACTTGATTTCAAAGTTATATTCCTCCAACACTTCAATCCACCGACGTTGCCTCATGTTGAGCTCCTTCTGGGTAAAGATCCATTTGAGACTCTTATGGTCAGTTTACTAGAGTAAACTTGTTACCCAACAGGTAGTGTCTCCAAAGCTTTAGAGCATGGATGATAGCTAAAAATTCCAAATCATGCGTAGCATAATTCTTTTCATGACTCTTCAATTTCCTTGAAGAGTAAGCTATTGGATGACCTTCTTGCATGAGCACACATCTCAAGGCAAGTATGCTAGCATCAATTACTACCTCAAACTCTTTATTGAGGCTTGGAAGTTTTAGAATAGATGCTGATACCAAACTTTGCTTCAATCTGTCAAAGCTATTTTGTTCGGGAGTTGACCATGCAATGGAAGTTTGCTTCTTCAGTAAGTCTGTTAGAGGTGCTGCAATCAAAGCATAGTTTTTAATGAAGACCCTATACTGTCCTGACAGTCCAAGAAAGCTGTGTATTTCTTTGACAGATGTTGGTATTGGCCATTCTAGCACATCTTTGACCTTGGTTGGGTCTACTAAGATTCCTTCTGTTGATACTATAAATCCCAGATATTCAATCTGACGCTTGAAGAATGCACACTTCTTCATCTTAGCATACAGCTTATGCGACCTCATTGTCTCAAGGACAATGATCCAAAGTTGGGGTTCATGATCTTCTTCATATTTAGAATAGACTAAAGTGTTGTTGAAGAAGACAAGCACGAAATCATCAAGATATGGCCTAAAGATATCCTGCATTAACCTGTTGAAGGTGGCAGGTGCACTCATAAGTCCCAATGACATAACTAGGAACTCAAAGTGTCCATATCTTGTATTGAAGGCCATCTTGGATATATCTTCTTCCTTGATCCTTATCTAATAATAACCTGACTTGAGATCAATCTTGAAGAATATCTTTGCACCCTAAAGACGATCAAGAAGCTCATCTATTCTAGGAATAGGGTACTTATTTTTAACCATTGATTGATTCAATCCTCGGTAATCAATACATAGCCGAAGTGTTCCATCTTTCTTTTTCTGGAACAGTACTAGAGCTCCCCACGGTGAACTACTAGGCCGGATGTAGCCCTGATCTAGTAGTTGCTTGAGTTGTTCCTTCAGCTCAATTGCTTCTAGTATGGACATTCTATACGGTCTCTTTGCAATTGACGCAGCTCCTGGTACTAACTTAATCTCATGATCCACTTTTCTTTGAGGTGGGAGTTCTTTCAACTCTTCAGGGAATACGTCCGCGTATTCCTTTAGCCAAGAAGGTCCTTCATTAGATTCTTGCTTTTGATCTAACTTGTTGAGTTTGATCAAGTAGACAGGTAATCCTTTTTTGACTCCTTTTATGACCTGAGATACTTTGGCCAATTGGATTCTTGACACTCCAGCCTTACCTTGGGTTGTGACTAATTCCCTTTCAGGGTTTCAAAAGGAAACTTGACCCTTTTCATAGTGAATGTGGGCGTCATTAGGCTTAAGCCAATCCATTCCGAGTAGACACTCATGGATACTTAGATTCATGACCGTTTTCCAATTCCACAAGCAAGGTAGGTGCTTCTACTATGGCTATTCCTAATCTTTTTGCACAAGCTGGTGAGATAAAGGAATGTGTACTGCCACAATCAATCAATGTCTTGAAACTTTTACCTTGATAGTCCAACGGTGTCTGAATCACCGAGAACTGGCGATTTGGCCCTTTCTTGTGTAGAGGAGCATGGACTGTCGCCCTTTCAAACTCTGCTTCCATGGTCAGATCTTCTTCTTCTTCTTCTTTGCACATTTTCCTATTGGCAATGCAGGCGGTTCTTCCTCTGCTTCAGGTAACGGCTCCTTGAGCATGGCCCATTCCTTGGAAAGGTGCTTGGCGATATCCTCCACCAAGCTTGGGACATTGCCTCTTGAAGTGATCAAGTTTGTTGTAGTGGAAACAACGAAGAGTTCGGCCATTACCTTGAGTAGGAACAAAGTTGTTGATATTGTTAGTCCTTGCTTTCTTTCTTTGTCCCTGATTATGACTTTGAATTCTCTTTATCTGAGGTCTGAATGCTCCTCTGTTTGGGTCATTATAAGACCAAGTTTTTTTACCCCTTGGTCTAGCCTGCACCTCCTAAATTATAGGCACCGCTCGAACGAGTGTGTCCTGAAGATTTGATGGACACATAGATTCGAGACTGGTATTTACTGGTGGGTTTAAACCCGCACAAAATTTGGACACCTATTGTGTCATGTCCATCTATGGCACATACTTTAAAAGTGAGAGGAATTTAGAGTAGTATACATCAAGAGTGAGACCCAGCTGTTTTAGCTTGTAGAACTCATTCATTTTCTGCGTGTGATATGCAGGCGGTAGGTATCTTCCCTACATGGCTTTCTTAAGCTTCTCCCAAGTAACGAATCCCTCCGCGATCCCTTGATCCCTGCACCATTGCTTCTACCAAAGCCTGGCTTCGCCGGTGAGCTTTAGCTTGGCGAGCATAGCCTGATTGGCGGGTGCAGTACCGGCTACTTCAAAGTAATCCTCCATGGATTCAATCCAAATTTCAGCATCAACTTGAATGGATCTGCCTCTCCCGTCAAACTCGGGTGGCTTAATCTGTTTGAGAAGAAACTTCTTCTCCTGGATTACAGCAGTATTTGATGTAGGAGGCGAACTAGGAACTTGTACCTAGGGTTGTGCCTAGATAAAGGTTTCTTAACATTTATTATACGATATTTGTTATTGATTATATCTTCAATTTTTCTATCACATAAGTAATGTAGCTAAACTTTTTATCAATTCACATGCACGATCAGACATTGATAAAAGGAAGTCTTATTTGTATTTATACGGGCCTAGCCCTTTTGGAATACAACATTTCTTGAGATGATAAGCCAACTATTACATTTAGTTTGGGGAGAACAACGTTGTATTACATTTATCTACAAGAACTGTATAGTAGTATGGTTTCGGGTCATGGATTTTCAGGAATCGGTAAATCATTGGAAGTTCAAGGTATCCTTTCCGTTGGAATCCATTCTTCTCATGGCGGCCCAACACTTTAATCCTATCGGTGGGGATTACACAGGTTACCTCCTCATATACATATTAGTTAATCTCAACCCTCTAACCTTGAATATGTAAAGTTGAGTTTACGTGAGCTTCCACAAAAATGGACAGCTTCATAACTTTCAAGTCTTCCAACCACTTGATCCTCTTTAGGTTGGTTCGTAGGTAAGCAAATTGGTGGGTGGCTATATAGTAGTTTCCTGAAGCACCTGTCCATCTTCGTTCCATGTACAAACATGATGGATTATAGATTTGCTCTAGGATGTTCATCATCTCAACCCTTTGTCGGTAATGCGGAGAATGCATTGCGGTCACGAAATGACTCGAAATACCAAGAACTTGTTCCACGCTTTGTAATTCTATAAGATAGCATTGAAGGTAAGGAAATGTTTGGACAGCAACATTTTCTTTACCTCAACTTATTAAGATTTTTTTAAAAGCAATTCCGTTGTTGGTCGGCTCTGATACCAATTGTAACGTGTCCACTTGTATCTTCAGGACATGTCTTAGCAGTCCATCAGAAAGGGTGTCTAGAAAGCTTCGCCTGGCACTCCCATGGAATGTTACAGGGTTTGTGATCTAGGGCTTTCCACATTTGGCACGTAGTGAAAGTATTCCGGCCATTCCCACTTAGGATCGACCTAAATTAGGGTTTTCCTTATTGGTCATTTCCTAACAGCAACTAGCATCGAGCCCAAGCGAACTACTTTACACAAAAAAGCCAGGTCCGAAGCAGATTCACGCTGCACTTGGTTCAAGGAGAATAGGAAACGAGAGGGATGCAAAGCTCAACCTCTCTGCCATAAGGCATAGTCCCATTCCATTCCCCTAAAATAGCATAAATCGGGTTTAATCATAACTTTAGGGTCAACGCTTTTGTTTTTCGTGTTCTTTGATGATCTTCCTGCTGTCCATCGTGATTTGAGAAAAGTTCTCGGCCAACCAGGACCACCCATTTGTAGGATGGACCTATGGCCCATCCTCTACACTTTCCTCAGGTTGTTTTAGTTATTTAATTACCTAACACATTAGTTGGACATGTAACAACCAACTTCTTTAATTAACCCGTTAGGCACTAGTTCCTTCACGTAATCTTATCACTTGACATAGAAAAACAATATCAGACAAGTTCCTTATTAATAGGTTATCATATTTATCTTTGAAATACGAAGACTCCAACCCATAGGCTTATCCACAATCCACCCAAAGGCTATCCAGCAATCCATAGGGATGACTTATCCAAGTTTCTGCCCGTAGACTAGTATGCGGGCCTCGAGAACTAATCCCGAGTCACATTAGCCTCTTGTGCAAGGCCCTAAAGGCAAGCGATTTACGACCAAAGCCCCCCTAGTACCCAAGCGTCCTCCTGCTCCAAGTAGCGCTCAACGGAGAGATCTCTCGCTGCGTGTTTGGTCCACTTTCCCGACACGGTTAACAACCCCCTTGGTTAGAGTCAGGCAGGCAATCGGGGGTAACTAAAGCTGCCTCTCCCTTCAGGCCTTCAACTTGAAGTATAGATATCCATTTATCTTTTAATTCATTGATCAAACAAAGTCAAATAGTGCTCTAGAATCTGTAGCAAGCACAAACATTTCCATTCATCGTTTTTGTTGGTAAACTGCTAAGGAATGAATCCTTCCTTTCGAATGCATCCAACACTCGATCCGGGATGACTTGCAACTTGGCAAGATTCCCTATATCCTGGGTTAGGGTGTACCCTATTAACCCAACTTGGTCAAACCTTAAGTGCATTGGTTACTTTAGTTTATTGGCTGGTCTTTAGTTTCCAATCAATCTTTCTTATTGAAGAAGGATACTAAAGTATTTATCCTCTTGCAAGATAACTTGCATAAGGATCCGCCAACCTCATTGCAAGAATTTGGCCATTCTCTTGTCATCCAATCACAAGATCATATGACTCCGCACTTGCTGCACAAGTGTCGCATTGAACTCTGAGACTTATTTTACTCATTGAACGGAGTCATGAAACAATCAGTTCCTGATTAGATTAGACTGACGTCGTTAGATCTAGGGTTTCCAAGTTCCATCTTGTAAGAATCTTAGGGACAAACCCTAGTTCACCTTCCAAATATGTTGCACTATCTCCTCATTTCAGCAAAAGTGGCCAATTATTTAAGGTATAGGAGTTTCAAACTTAGCAATACGTGGCGATTAGATTACGTATTAATTCCTAGTTAATTTATTGGAGTTCAACTCTTTCTAAATGAGTACTCCGCGATTTAGGTGTTTTAGGTTTATACCAATTTGGTTAACTCTAGAAAATAATTACGTGATCATTTCTACATGACTTGTTGTCTATGCGTAAATTAAATTTTCAACCTTAACTTATCAATTAAGGCCAGGCATAGGTTAGGTTAATTCCAACTAATCTCTTATAACTTTGCGAACAAAATTCATGCTAAATAAGCAACCTTCTTCTTGATAATTTATGCAATTGACAAATGATAATTTCCTAGATTTATGCATTGTAAGAATCATTCATGCTTTGCACTTTTAATGATGATTCATTGCGAAGAGGATATGGGTTAATAATGAGATATGCAGTTTATACTTCTAGGCTTAAGCGAAGTATACTATTTTAATAGACAATAATCTAATTTTTTAATTCATTTCAATGCATAAAGCTATTTGCTAGAAATGCGTTTATGCTTTCTTTAATTTGTATGTTTCATTTAAAAGTATTGATGACTAAGTTCCTTCGTCGTGAACAACTAGGACAAAAATATATCCTATTGCTAACAATTAAACTTGCATGATTGAATTATAACAATATCAAATAAAAATTAGGAAGGAAAACCTGGGCTTGGGGTGAGATATCCACGTGGATTCTGGGAGACGACCCTCCCGCAGCTGCACCTTGGACTTTCTTAGGAGGCATTTCCACCGTGAAAGCAGCTTTACAACTCCTTTTTGATGTTACACTGTGGCTCTCTTTTGCAGTAACTTGCACCGTCCATCGAAAACAATTTTAGAAGGCTTCCTCCTTGGAGTCGAGAATTCAAAATGGGTGTTTCAGAATCTTTCAGGACTAAGACCCATTAAGCCATGGGGAATGCTTAATGGCCATTGTAAGGATTCACACGAACGGGGAATAACAAGGTGTGGAATTCCTTACGAGGGTTTTTGAGTGGAACAGGGAGGTGTTAAAAGCCCTCAACCTCTCTACTCTTTTTCGAGTGGGGAAAAAGAACAAAGCTCCAAGGGTATTTTGCATGGGGTTTCAAGAGCACAAAGGAATGCTTAAGGGGGTTTTTACGATAGGGGATTTCAAGATGCCTCAAGGGAAGGACCTTAAGGAGGATTTAAAGAAAAATTGGGGAGATAAGACCTTAGAGGTCAAAACCCTTTTATGGGGGTTAAAAAAAACCCTAAGGGGGAATTTTTTTAGGGGGGTACCTTCAAAGCCCAAGGAAAGGGCTTAAAAGAGATTAAAAGCACGAAGGGGGGGAAGGTAATAAGAGGCCCAAGAAGGGGGCCTTGGACGGTTTTATGACACGGGGGGGTGAAAGGGATTTCAAGAGGCATAGGAAGGGGGCCTATGAGCTTCAAAAGGGACATTCAGGTGGGGGGGGGGGGGGGGGGGGGGGAAGGGAGCTTAAGAGCCACTTAGAAGCTTTAGAGCTTCTACAGACACGTGGGCAGGGGGGTATCTATCCGTTCGACGGTGACTTCAGGTGGCAACGGCAATTCACTCAAACCCTCTCTCTCTCTCACGTCGACTACTCAGTGTGGTGGCAACACTCCCTTCGTCTTCTATCCCTTCTCTGTCCTTTCGTCCCTTCACGGCCTATTTTAAATAGAAGGGGGAGATCCTCCCTCTCTTACATGGCAGCACGCATGGCCCGAGCATCTACATGGGTGCCAGCATGCTGCATTCCATGGCTTCCCTCCTTCCCCTCCAGCGCGACGTCGACTGGGGGAGAAGGAGGGGATTAAAAAAATTTTGCTTTTATTTTTTTAAAAGGGTTTATCCATTCAAAATTGTTACAATATTCTACTCATCACAAAACTGCTCAAAAGCACACGATACATATTCACCCCCATTATTTGACCTTAGGCATTTTAGCCTTTTCCCAGATTGGTCCTCTGCTAATGCAAGCCAATGCTGAAATGTGTCTAAGACATCAAATTTTCTCTTTATGGGATAAGCCCAAACCTTACGTCAGTAATCATCTATGAAAGTAACAGAGTACTTTGCCCCACCAAGTGACTGACAGGGCATGGTCCCACATACATCTGAGTGCACAAGAGCCAAGGGCTCACCTATGCATTTCTTACCAGACTTTTTATGCGTATTTATAGTCTGTCTACCATACAAACAATGATCACAAGAATAAAAATGTGGAGTCAAAAGGCGGAAGATATTGCAAAGCACGGAGCATTTTCATTCCTTTAAGAGACATATGCCCCAAACAAGCATGCCAAAGAGATAAATGGGGAATAGAACCCACAAACAAAACATGATCCAATGTAGTTCCAAATACAAGTAAGGGATAGAGGCTTCCAGACTTGGCACCTCTTGCAAGCACAAGCCTGCTACGAGTAATCTTCCATGCAGAGTTTCCAAAAGACATAAAATACCCTACATCATCAAGCTGTCCAACTGACATAAGGCTGCGAGTCAACGAAGGTACATGGCGTACATCATGCAAAATAAAGTAACTGCCAAAAGGAAACTGCATCCTAACATCTCCAATACCCCAATATCAAGAGACATGTCATGAATAAGACCCACAAAACCAAACATGGTATGATAGGTATGAAACCAATCTCGACAGGGTGTTACATGAAAGGACGCACCCGAATCCAAGAGCCAGCACTACACATACATAGAATGTATCTTAGAAGCCTCTAAGGCATTGTATGAAGAAGCTGCAAGTATGTAATCATCATCTGAATCAGTGGCCTGCATGACATTAACCTCTTCTATCTTCACACTGGACTTTGCAGATACAATACTATGCTCAGAAGACTTTTCCTACACTTTTTATTTTCCCTTTTCCTTGCACTTATCATCGTGCATTTTATGGCACTGTGGCCTAATATGACCTATTTTTCCACAATAATGACATGTAAGATCTAAATTTTGTCCAAGGGACTTACGGTGACCACGTGACTTGGACCTAGACATTTGAGAGTCCTTGCCCTTATGATCATTATCATGCCTACCATGTCTGCCACCTCTAATGGTCAATGCATGTGAAGAGCAGGAAGCATCATTGTTTCTCTTACTGATTTTCTCAGTCAATAAAGCACTCTCAACATCTTTGATTTTCAGCCCATCAAGTTTGTTTGTGCATATGACAGTATGGAAGACATCCCATGATTCAGGCAAGGTGCCAAGCAAAAACAACGGGTGCAAGTTGTCTTTGAACTCAATACCTGGTGATAATAGACTCTTCATGATAGCATGAAACTGACTGAAATGAGATGAAAGGGAGGTCTCCTCCTTCATGCAAAGGTCCATTAACTGCTTTAGCCAATACATTTGTGACGCAGGACTCTGTTGCATATAGAGCTCCTAAATCTTCTCCCATAAATCCTATGCACTCTGTTTTCCATCTTCAACAACATTATGATGGACCTCTTCTGAGAGTGAAAAAATAATGGTAGACTTGCATAGCTCATCAACTTCCATCCAAACATCATCATCCATATCCACGGGTTTAATAGCCTTGAAACATAAGGGTTGATCTACAACTTTCGAACCAAAACCTACCATATTTGGGACTTCGAAGACCCATAGTTGAAACCATCCAACTTGGCAATGTTAAAGAGAGCTATGTCTTTTAGATGACCAGCCATACTGTCCCAAATCAATGCAAAAAGGTAAAATTGCAAGCTGCTATAACTAGCAGAAAATGCATTAAAACCACTGCTAAAACTGACTGAAAGAGTGGATATCACCAAGAGAAGCACATGTCCACCAAATATGACCAAGATAACATCAAATAGTAAGCATTACCCTCATAGAAGTGCTCAAAATCTATAGATTTCAGCTTGCTGTAATAAATAACAGTAGTATGTAAAATTGTCCCAAAATGAAGCAATCACTCATACATATGTCATTGCAACTGCTAGGTAGCAAGATACATCCAACAATGAGTGTCAAGGGGCAAGAAGGTACCAAGAACTGTCAAACCAATCACATGTTAGGCAAGAGATATCATAGGTCTAGAAGTCATGCATGTAATGGATCTCGTGGTAAGAGAAGAGACCAAGCACAAGCACAACTGATAGAGCAAGAATCTCAATATATAACCATCCAAGATGCATACAAAACTAACAAACCTATGACAGATATAGGTGCTTGCACCAATAGGCGTATCAAATCAGCCCATTAGAGACTAACTGTAGACATAAATCTCTCAAGCGAGCAAATGTATGTAACTGTCCCACAAGCTCAAGCTCAAGTGTAAATAAGACTATGTGTACATTCGAATATACCAAGACACTCCCATTAGAAGTAAATTCAGATGCAAAGAGAGCAAGCAACACTCTAATACATTGAATATATAGCATCAGATATGCCAAATCTCAATAGGGTACATTCAGAGCATAAATCCCAAGCTATCTCAAACCTGTAAAGCATAAACCGGAAAGCATTCAAAGAGCATGTAACTGACAACCAAATGTAATGCCCAATAGATCTAAAATTCTCAAATACATTCGAAGATGAAGCTCCAAGTAACTGTCAAGCATGGGCAAATCAAGTGGCATCCATATTTGACCAAAGCATAAATGCAAGAAGCCTAAATGTCAAGCAGTGACAATAGTAGGCATAGACCGGTCCAAAGCATGCCAACTGAATCCAAATGCCAGTGATGATGACCGATTCAGAGCCTAATCCAAGCTCAAAAGAATTTCGGAACCAAGAAGAATCATGTGAAAACCTCCAAATATTTCGGGATGATCATTCAAACGTCTAGTAAGCACCCCGTATCCATGAACCAATGCATACACCAAGTAAATGAGCTTCAACCCACTGTATTATAGCAAGCAATTTACTATTAAATGAAGCTCAAACGGTGCTAAAATCTACTCCAAATCAATACCAAAGCATAGACATAGCATCCCATAACATCCGAGCATCATCAGGCATCAATAGGCATCAAACAGGCAATGCCAAGAAGCATCAAATAGTAAATGTCAAGTGATGCCCTACTCTGACAATCCTGGGACTGTGTATATAGCAAAGGGCTGAAGGGGAAAGCACTTGAATCGATCACCAAGAGCTAAGCACTAATGTCGGGGAGTCAATGGTAAAGAAGGTTGCCAAAAGTGTCGGGAAGTCGAGGAAGAGCAGGGAAATGCCAGGAGCAGGTTAGCAGGAGCAGGTCAGCCCAACCCCCTGAAAATGCACCAAAAATTGCAGTGACTCTTCCTAGGGGCAGGGGGTCTTCAAAAGGCCTCAGGGGCACTTGGAAATATTGAGGGGGCTCCAATGCAGCCCGCGAAGAAGCTGATGAAGGTCTGGAAGCTTGGCGAGGAGGCGGGAGATCAAAACATACCTACGAATGAAGGTGCCATGGTTGCCATTGAAGCTCGAGTTGAAGCTCTTCAAATCCAAGCTGAAGAGAATGCTGGGCAAGCACCAATGCCTTTTCTCTAATACCAGTTGAAAGGGAAGTGGAACCCAGGAGGAAGAAGCTTGGCGGTGAGAGCTATGGCAGATGGAGAGCAAGAGCCAAGAGAGAGAGAGGCTCAGTGGAAACTCCAACAACCACAATGTGTGGCCGGTCCTTCCTTTATTCAAACTGTCACTAAAATAATAAAGAATAAGTGACTGTGACGGGCGCCCACCACCTACAATGTGCAATGGCGGGTATTGTCAGTGTAGTAATACACGGGCAGCTAGGTGGAGGCACCTTTACCCCCAACATCCACATGAAAGCCACCTAATCAATGGTACCTTCCTTTATCCTGATGTGATGCTTTTTAAAAAAATCCTAAGCACCCCTAAGTTGTTAGTTTTTGAAACCTTCTAAAAACATTTTTCTTGATGCTTTTAGGTTTGAAAAGCCAATAAAACTTGAACTTATAACATCTTAGGAGTTCAAATGTTTTTTGTTCTTTGAATTTCTATAAGCATGTAACTTTTTCCTTGTCAAGTTCAAGTTGTTTTACAGGTTGATAAGAAGGAGCTTAATGCTCAAAGCTAAGTCAACACAAGTCAAATGTTATATATTTCCTTGAACTCTAAATCATGCACTTCACTAAGAACAAAGAGGGACACATACACACATTACTTAATAATGTTTTGGGCACATCATTAGGGCCTTGTATACCCTTTCTTTTCAATTACTTCCATGCTAATCAAAAGATGCACTTAATAGCACCATCTTGATAAACTACATAGCATGAGATTGGTTGCAGATATATCCTAGTAATCCTAGTTACACAAGCACTTTGAGTGTGCACCTTTAAATGTACACACCTCTATGCACATCACGTTCAAGACTTCTGTCACATGTTAGGAACTTTTTAATGTGAGAAAGTAAGGAGATAGGATGAGTTAAGGTCCATGACAAGTCAATATCGATTGTGAGAAGGGGTTTCTTGGATTTTTACATCATCATGAGTTGCTTGTATGTGTGGGGAGTTAAGTGGAGTCCTATGTTCAACTGAGAGGTGAGTTTAAGAGTGCTTAAGGACAAAATAATCAAGGAATTTTTGTATGCATCTTGCATTAGGCATTGAAATCATAATGTAGCCACAACTATTTTTCAATGCGTTGTCATGATGTTGCTCATCTACCACTACGAACCTCAGGCTAGAATTTTTTGCCGAGATATTGGACTCTTAAGTCCACGTCATTATGAGTTTATTTTTTAGTTGTGTGTTTCTTTTGTGTTTGCATGATGTACGAGCACATATAGTTAGGCTAGGCACAAATTCCTCAATGCATTCATAATTTTGTGTGGAGCATCGCTGTCGGAGGGGTTTTTGTTGAAAGGTCGAATCCACCGGGGGTCAGAAGTAGAAGGAAGTAGAGATAGGAGATGGAAGAGGAGATAGAGAATACCCAAGTGGTAAACACTACAAAAACAAATCACAATGAGTTGAATCAATATGTATTGAAAGAACCTGGAATCTTTACACTACTCAGAAGCAATCTCCAAGCATTAGTTCTCTTGGAGCTCCTTTCGTAGATAAAAAACGTGGGTCAAAAAAATCAGCTCTTTCTCTACTGCCTAGAACCCAAATCTGATGGCTCCATTGGCTCCGAAAGGGGAGTAAAACCTTAGGACACCTGAACACTTGGTCACAGATCTCCCAGATTACTCCTTCTTCTTCTTTCAATTCAATCTACAGTTTTTAGCCTGTTTACAGTGATCGTGACACGCGCGATTTTGTCAATCTGTCTTTTTTGAGAAAATCCCCTAACTGGCTAAAAAAGCAACTAGCTTTTTGCATGCCATTCTAATCTAGAAGCTTTTTCTAAGTTTTTTTTATTTTTACAATAAATAATATTAAAAATAGACTAAAATTATCCAAAAATCTAGTATTTTTGGATAATCCATGCAACTCACACTAGTACTAATGGCTCAGATCACATTAACTCTCTAGATCAATAAAGAAGTCGGATGATGATGCATTCCATACTTTTTCACACTGTGTCCTCATAACATCACGACATCCACACCCTCTGAACTCTCTAGATCAATAGAGAAGTCGGATGATGATGCATTCCATACTTTTTCACACCATGTTCTCATAACATCACGACATCCACCCCCTCTAAACCTGCACATCCTCTGGTATGTGCCAAAATCCTAGTTGTCACTGGATTTTGAGTCCTCCTCATCCTCTCCAACCATATCCTTTACTTCTTCATCTTCCATATCTTCCTGGCTAGCCCCTGTAACATGGCCACTATTTTCTTCCAATTCTGGCAACTCATAGTTAGTGATTCTTGCCTTTTGAATAATTTGATTCTTTTCCCTGCTACTGGAAGTTTTATGGATGTCCCATCCAACTCATCTAATGCATAAGTAGCATTATCAAACACATGTCTTACCATATAGGGTCCAAACCATCTTTTGGAAACTTTATGCATGGCACTATGCTAGTTATCTAAACTGCTATCATAAACCAATACCCAATCCCCATCTTGTATGGTTCTTGGTCTCAATCTATGTCTTTTGTCAAACCGTTTATTGTTCTGTATCCTTGTTGCCCTTAACTTTGTAGTTGTTGCCTCTATGTTTTCTGACTTTCTTTCCAACTGTCTAATGCATAAGGCCAACAAATCCTCTCGATTCAACTCCTCCTCCCAAGGTAACACACTCCATGTGACTTTCATCTCTTCTATCGGCATGATAGGTTTTTGACCATACATCAATACTGCAGGCATATATCATGTAACAGCACTATGAGTTGTTCTATCAGCCCACAGAGCATAAGGGAGCAATCATGGCCACTCTTTTATCTTCTCTCCACATGCTTTTGCCAATGCCTTCACAATAGGTGGATGACCTCTTTCACTTTTTCCATTTCCTTCAAGGTTATAGGCTGAAGTTAAAGCAAGATTTATCCCCAACCGTGCAAAGAAATCATAAGCTTCATCTGCATCTAACTCACCCCTATCTATTGTAATTTTTTTCACACAACCATATCGACAAAAGATCTCTTCTAAGAGAAAAGACAATATGACATTTGTCGTCTTAGTACTTAGAGCTCTCCCTTCCACTTGATTAGTCAAGTCTTCATGAGCAAGCACAAGATACCTGATTTGCCAAGGACCTGTAGGCATTGTGACCAAATCCACCACCCACTTAAAATGAAGAGACAATGGATATATGGGTTGCAATCCATCTCGATGTCTTACAATTGAATACATTTGACATGTCGTACATGTTTCCACAAAGTGAGCAACATCCTTATACATACCCTGCCACCAATATCTTTCTTTGATCTTTGTAAAAGTACCCCAAATACCTCTATGACCAGCCCATAAGCTTTCATGAAATTCTTACATTACTTTTACTTGTGAAGCTCTGTCACCCAAAACTCGCAATGGCATACCCTGTTTCTTTGTAGCATGCTTCCATAAGTATCCATCTTTTAAGAAAAAACCATAGGCTTTCCTCTTGATCTTCTTAAACTCCTCATCTAACCATTCATCTCTCTTTGTTAATGTACTGAGATATTGACCAATTCTCAGCCACTCTCCTATATATTTGTCTTCCAAAAACACTTCTACACAAGATGCAAAACATCTAAAGTGTCTTCTCTTTGTTGTCCAAGCTTCTGTCAATGCTATAGAAACACCTTGCTTTGCTAGATTCACTCTTGCAACATCATTTTCAGCCATAAGAAAGTCATCTTCTTCCTCCTCATCCATCATCCCATCTTCATTCTCATAGCGTGCTCGAGATAACATATCTACCACTGGGTTATCTCTTCCAGCAATATGTTGAAATTCAGAGTTCAAAGATTTGATGTATGCAATCCACCAGAGCATAGCAATGTCTGGGGTAGCACAACTAGTAATCATATCCAATACCGGCAAACAATCAGTCTCAATGACTACATGAGCACCCATAAAATACTCCTTATCACATTTAAGGGTTGTCACAATTCCCCATAATTCTCTTTTTACATGTGGATATCTTCTCTGTCATTCAGTCAATACTTTTGCACCAAAGCATATTGCATACCTTTCCACTTCCTCATCATCTTGCCCAATTGCCCATCCAATCCTGATTGGGCTTGTCTCAATAGTAATAATGATAGGCTTTCCATGTGAATAGTCAGTGTTTCTCAACATAGGAGCAAATTTTAAGAGTTGCTTCAATTTCTTCATTGCTTTTTTATGCTTCTTTTCCCAATGAAATTTTCGACCTTTCCTTAGAAGCTGATAAAGAACATCGGCTACATGTGTGGCTACATGTGCAAAGTGAGGAATCCATATCAAATAGAACACACATGCACCCAAGAATCTATGCACCTCTGATACATTCATGCATACATCTCGCATTCTATCAATCCCATCTATTTTTGCTAGTGATGGTCTTCGCCCATAACGCCCATACATATGCCCAACAATCAAAACCTCCTCAACTCCAAAGACGGACTTTTGTCCAGAAAGAGTAAAATGCACCTCTTCTAGACGTGTCAAAATTCTCTCACAATCCACAATATGGTCTGCAAGAAACTGTCTGCATCCATGAGCATCCATCTCTTCATTCTTTTCATCCACTGCACACCCTTTGATTGGAACATCGTCCAAGAAGGGCATAGTCAATTGTGGTATAAAATTCCTGAGTACCCTATTCATAGCATTTGTCATGTGTGCCACTAGTTTGTTGCACCCTGTGGGAGAGTACACATCCGTACTAACCCCAAATAAGTCTTCATGGTTGTGATATCCCTGCTTTCAATTGCAGGTTGAAATTGATCATACCCCGAGTAAAGACTACCCAAAGAATAGATTTCTCTCCCTGCAAAAGCCTCTGCAAATTCATCAACCATAGGACCTGCACCCACATTTCTTATGGTCACTTTATTAACCAATTGCATGTCTTGAATAAATCTCAAAGCCCCATTTTTTTTGGGCACAATAAACCAACGATTTGAGTACAGCACTGAAGAAGGCTCCAAGATATTCATGCGAATCTTTTCATTTAGCAAATCCATCAACTTTGGCAAGTAAGATTTAGGCATTGGAATAGGCCTCAAGTTCCATGGTACATGTGACATAGTAAATATGACCATAGGAGAGACAACATTTGGATCCACACAACCTATTTCACTTGGCTGAAATGCAAATGCCTTTCCATGTCTAGCCAACATATGCATAAAACAATTTCTCTCAGTAGGTAAAAGAAACACTTCTGCACCAACTTTCAATTCCTGTAATGTTTCATATGTAAACTGATGACCTATATCTTTAGGATCCCGTAAGTGTGGCTGCCTTGACACTTTTTCATACATACCCTCACTCTCTGGCGGAAGTGGTAAAGCAATTGGTTTCATCTTTTTGTCAATTGTCTTATACTTTGTCTCCAGAAGTGCTTCAACCCATTGTAATCCTTCCTGCTGAGCAAACAATGCTATAATATCATACATATCCAAAGAACATACTGACAACACTCTGTTTTCAGCCTCATTTTCTACATGCATAGTTGCTGAAATTTCAGCAATAGTGTCAGTATTATTCAGCCCATAAAATATTCCTAAAATACCATCATTTTCAGCTAACAACCCCAATGCTCTCAGTTTCTTAATAGCTCGTTTCATAGATATGCGTACAGCCCTACACATTGCTTCCATAGGCTTAAACCAACATGAATTGTTTGTTGTAAACTGAGAATTACCAATAGTAAATGCATGCTTCATTTCATCAAGAGGCAACTACACCCTCTTAACAGCACTACTGTAGCCCCACATGACAACAGTGCTTAATGAAAATCCAGGTCTTTGAATTCCCTTGCATTTGGAACCAAAGGAGGCTCTCGAAGCGTATCATGATTTCTAGGATGATTAACACAAACAGTAAGAAATTGGACTATTTTCCTCCCATTTTTGCTTCTGACTCTTGCATAAGCAAAACCATCATCAAGTACGCCTATTTCCATACGCACTCCTGTAATATAGGGCTATCCCAAAATCACTGCATATAAGGAATTATCTTGCACAAAGAAGTGTTGCTCTTCCTGTACATCACCAATTGTCACTTTTACATTAGGACATGCAGCGTAGAGCTCCCCTGAAGAATTATTTGCAGCCATCATATGCCAACCATGATTAGTGTCCATAGGCCATGCACCATTTTCAGACAATCCCCACTCAATGACATTTATCTCAGACCCACGTTCAAGTAAAGCAACGCAAGCAGTTTCACACTCCCCTATTTTCACTACCGTTTCAGTGGTAGCTCTAGCCCAGTGATTTCTTATGTAGTGACTTCGAGGAATAAATCCTAGAGTCTCTTCTCCACATTGTTGCATTTGCCTTACTCCACCATGCATATTGCTACAAGACAATGCATTTTCAACCACTTTCTTCTCTTTTCCACATGTTGTCCATTGCTTGGAAGCATCCTGCATAGACAATCGTGTACTTACTTCATGCTCATATTCAGCCCGAATACCCAAGAAACCAGTTTCCTCTTCAAATTGCAGTAATGCACTAGTGGTATAACCAAGAAACTAATGCTTCCTTTTAATTATGTCAATGATCTCATCATGAAATTCTCACTTGGCAATGCCAAGCACCTCTCCCAAGGTAAATTCCACCCAACTCTTTACGATCCATTCTTCAAGGACCTTCTTAAGATATGTGGTTGTCTCAATGTCAGATTGCAACTTATATCCTAGCTACTTGCCCTTCTTTTTGCCCTCTTATTTGTTATCCCATTTTTGCTTCTGACTGACCTCTTCCATAACATTCTAGGGAGGTGGCTGATTTGCAGCTTTAGGCTAATCCACACTTCTTCTTGTCATTCTTTTAGATGTCCTTGCAATATCTTCATCTCTTTTTCGTTTTTCTTCCACAAGTACATCTGTGTTTTGTACCTTTGATAAATATGCATACACTGAATATGCATCTACCCGTGATTCCCAACCAGTTATGTCACGAATGTCTTTCCCTGCATGAGACATTTCACTATCAGTGACCTTTCTCTTTTTAGCTCCATGTAAAGCATGTGTCCATATTGCAACCTTTGGACTCGGCCATGCATTCTATCCAATTGTAGACCAAAAGTAGAAGCATGTACTGCCGCATAAGCATTTTGGACAGCCAAGTCTTCCAACAACTTCTGCATACCTCCCTTTCCAAAATTCAATGCAAGAGGCAATCCTGTTTCTTGTGCATGGATCTTGCCATCTTTCCAAAAGATAAGCTATCGTGCCAAGGCCTCTTGATAGGTAGCACAATCCTTTCTCTCGTGCTGCAAACTGTCATGCCACATACATCTTTTTCCAGGCTTAGGGGCTGCTACCCGTCCCCTTTCCTCTTGTCCTTTTTCATCCAATTTTGCAACCTTCAATTGAAGATCCTGCATCCCTTTGACCAATTCATCTAAGACATCTTCCCTAACAGAGGGAACAATAGCAGGTATAGCCATAGGGTTAGCCACGGAAGCGGGTGGCTTATTGGATACTTCAACTATCTTACCCGTAACAGTGGGCAAGCTTGAGTCATGCAATCTTTCTCTTCTTTTATGCTTCTTCACAAGCACAGTAACAGCTTCCTTGACATGTCTCCACTCTATTTTCAAACCTATCCCTATAGTTTGATCCTCCAGCAAATCATCAAGCTTCTCTTGAAGCTCAGGATCAGCTACCTGTAGAAACAATTCAAATTTTTGACTTGCAAGAGCTTGCTATTCTACAAGATCCAACTGCTCAAATCGACTTTCAAATTCTCTTAACAATTCCTTACCCACAAGACCCTTATTGGGTTGTATAACCCACTCCTGAAAAGTCTTGCATGTAATCAAACTGATGTCCTCAATGTAAAATTCTTCCCTGAGTGTTTTCTTAAGGGCTACCCAGTCTGCATCCTGCAAGTATAATTCAGTAATCTGTGCTTTCAATTCATGAACAGTAACACGTACAAAATACTGGCTCCATGCAGATTGAGCCACTCCAAAGAATTACATCTTCTGAGCATAGGTATGTACATATGTAGATACATTCCTGCCATTGAATAACTTCACCTCACGCTCAATTGCTTGCAAAGCATTCATCACAACACTTTCTGTTTGAGCTAAAGCTTGCATCACCTGTTGTTGTTGTTGTTGTACTTGCATAAGCATATTCATATTTTGCACCAACCATTGTAAAACATCACTGGAGATTGTATTCAAAGGTTCTCCCATATTATCTTTCCTTCGTCTATGACGACTTTTCATGTCGGGTTCATCAATGTCGGAGGGGTTTTTGTAAAAATGTCGAATCCATCGGGGATCAAAAGTAAAAATGTCGAATCCATCGGGAATCCATAGTTCTACATTTTAAAAAAAAAATTTAAAGCACAAGTAGTCTGAAAAACATTCACCATGAACTGAAGGTAACAAATTTCGTTGATGGATATAGAAGGAGCTTGAGGTGTCGTATTAATGAAATGTACATTGCAAAATATAAAGCCAAAACCCAGAAAGTTGCTTCATTAAAATTTGAGACGTAGTGGCCTTGATATTTCACTGTAGTTGCGGTTAAGGATTAGCTTAGAGCTTTGTGAAAGTATAGCAATAACACAAAAAGCACATGAACATGCTGTATCAAGTAGCATGTTGAAGGATGATGATTATACACCTGGCATGTAAGCAGAGGGAGTGATAGGAGGACTGAGACACATAGTGGATCTTTAATAGGCATTAAGTGCCATGGAAATTCTCCCACCATGCAACCTTCCTCCTCCAAGAGGCATCACAAGGGGTTGGAACACGATGGTGTACTAGCCAAGGTGGGCATGAATGGAGAAGCTATGGAGGTCGATTTCCAAGTAGCTCTCATCAAGGACAAAGTGGATATGGAAGCAATTCAGAAGGAGGTTAGATATGAGATCAAAGCCATTTTTGACATGCAAAAGGAATAGACCCATGAACATAAAAAATTCTTGTGACCACCAATCACCTTCTTCCTCCAATGAACCAAACATAGAAATGCTGATTTCAGTGCTGCTGGCCTTTTTTTTTTCTTCATGGGGTGCATCTGGTTTAAAGATGAGTTCAAATGAACCCCCTAGTAGTTTTACTTTGTGGGCAGGGACTTCTTCTTTGTCCTCGTGGGATCCAAGCAATAGCAATATTGGATCATTTAACTAGCTCATTTACTTCTCAGGAATCATGAAAGTTCCATGTTATTTAAGTATAGACATGAACTTAAAAAAGATTTGAATTGAAAACTTCTGAATTAAGGCCCACTACACACTAAACGGTGGACGGGGCCCTTTCACAAAAAAAGAGGTGTCCAATGGGTACGTGTCACACTTTCATTGGTACTTCTTTGCCACATAGCCAAAAAGTGGTAGTACAAGCATGCGTGTCAAAACCGAGGAGTGAGAGAGAGGAAGAGACATTGTTTTCCACAGGTGTTTCATAAGATTAGATTTATTGCATTGGGTTTATTTCCAACACCCTTTGCCTTGAGCCAACAATCTTATTACCTTGGGGTAGTTTCAACTCAAATCTTGATTGCTTCTAGTAACCCAAGTCACACGCCTCTATCTTACACAAATTTTTAGGGACTTAGACCCTAGGCTTTGAATATAGTTGTCTTACTTTAGTGTTGCTATACCTCAATAATAATAAAAAACTATACATAGTGAGATCAAAAACCATACATAGTGAGACTGACCCAAGATATACACTAACTCGCGTGATACACATTTTTGAAACCCCTCCCTTATTTGTATAGATGGGGAAGAAAATTAATGGGGGCCAACCCCTAGTATGGGTGGGTATGGGCCTAACATAGACTTATGTATTATTTGAGGAAACCTCACACCCTTGCACTAATGTAATTCCGTAGGTATCCCATAATGAATCCCCTTAGGACTCTTTAAGATCATTTGGAAAAGTGGACGTAGTACCCTGAAAAACAAAAGTACTATGTTTACTTATTGAGGCTCACCATACCCTTTCGTAAAATGATCCAAGTCAGTTTTGTAAATTAACAATACCCTTTTGTTAAAATCATGTATATGAAATATAAAAACCCCTTTTGTGAATAAGTTTATACGTCTTAAAATATTTCCTTCTGTGAATGTATATATGTAAGCTTATATTTCTTTATATTCCCCTTTTTTGAACTCACGTGATACACATTTTTGTACACAGTGTGACTAACTCGAGCATCTACTACATTCAATTGACTAGTAACCAGTGTATTATGTGTGGATCAAACACATAGAGGTCCATCACCATTTCATTTGGGAGCAAGTTTTGACGCATGATATTGACTTGGTTTATGTTAGTACAAAGGATCAAAAAGCTAATATTTTCACCAAGACCTTGGAAGCTGAGAAGCTTTAATATTCAAGACTATGCTTAGAGTTTGTGGGCTCATGTTAAGCTCGAGGGGAAGTGTTGAGATGTCGAGCTCTACATGAGCAAGCATGTACTACATGCCGCCTTGGTGATGTAGCATGATATTACTCACTGGCATCATGTGAGGTAACCAATGTGAGAATATGCTAGTGATTCTACAACTAGACTACACCCACATAATCCATCCTTGGTTGTGGCACATTCATTATGCCAAGTCTTCTTTCCTAGGAGGTTCACACTTAGTGACCACATGCACATATATTGTGGTACTTTCATATTAGTCTTTTGTCATATTGTAGACTTAGTTATTTTATATGGAAGAAGAAGAAAGAAGAATAATAATATTTCAGCCCTATCTCTTTGTGTTCTCAAGTCTCCATTGCTTTTGTTTATGTGTATTCTTGGGTACTTGACCTCTCTCCCCTCTTGTATATTTTCACCATGGATAGTTGAATGCACGAAAGCTAGTGAAAAGTCTCAAGTCTCCATTACTTTTGTTTATGTGTATTCTTGGGTACTTTATCTCTCTCCCCTCTTGTATATTTTCACCATGGATAGTTGAATGCATGAAAGCTAGTGAAAGGTGGCACATTGAAGCTTGAGTGGCTAGACCAAGAGGACTGGAGGAGGCTTAGAGAGGAGTCTGCAAACTCTCCAAGGCAATGCCAACAACAATGAGAGATGGCAAGGGCACAACTGAAGGTGAGAGTCATGTACCACCTTAGGAGTGGCAGCCACAAGATCTACCTAGAGGACTTTATAAGTTCTCTATTAGTTATGATCACTTTTTTATTTTATGTGTTGCTTATAGTAATAATATAATTCTAATAATGCTACTTTTTCTTTTTTGTTGCAGTACTCCATTACAAATCACAATTTTACAAGCTTGGAGACATGATATGCAAAAAGATATGGTCTAATTGCACTTATCGACAAGCTATATACACATGGAGATCTAGTAAGTCATGCCTCTTTAATGTTTCCAGTTTTTTGTTTTTGTAAGGGATTGTCTACTCTAGATTGATCTTTGGTTATATTATAGACTCCCTTCAATGATCTATGTTGCAGTGGGACAAGCTATTGGATAGTGACCAACTTGGATTCACGAAGTTTCCCTTTATTTTTTGGCCTTGTGCTCCATATATACTTTTTTTGATTAATTGTCTCTAGCTTTCTTTATACACATTTTTCCTCTATTGTATGTAGCTCATTTTTAGCGACTTCTATAGATAGTTTTTCATATTGTTGTTCCTCCTCCCTATCATTCAATGTAGCACTATGGAATGTGATGCTATCATTTTACTTATTCGTACATTCAATCAATGGATTTCTTATTTTTGGTGAATCATGATATACAACTTTTGGACATTAGCTATATATTATAAGTTTTTATTATTCCATTGAGCTTTCAGACTAGCTTGAGTACTTTATGCGAATGTATTTTGATCAATAAGTGTAGAATGGTAGCCATTGGAGTCACTCACAAGTATATTTAGTATCATGGATATGAAATTTAGTAAATTTATTCATGTTTCTCATCCATTATCCCTGATTATTGAGAAGAATTTATATTTTTAGTTTATAACTATAAGAAGTTGGGAAAAAGAGATGTTTAGCGTGGAAATAATACCATGCCACTCGGACATAGGTATAAAAGGGAGAGACATGCAAATTTTCACATCTTTTGAAATAATAATACATTACTATCTCTTTCCTCATCACCTTGCTCACAGCTTCTATGGCTTCTCTTCTCTTTCAATCTTTCTCTCTCATTTTCTAGTCTTTCTCTCTCCTCGTCACTCTCTTTCTCTCTCTTCTATACTCCTCTCTTCTACAGCCTTCTCTCTCCTCTTTCTCTCTCTCCAGACCTCTTCTTAACAAGTGGTATTAGAGCATTAGTCTTTGATCCATTTTTTGTCTCTTTTTCTTCATATTCAGTTCAATTTTTCATCATAAAAACCAATTTCAAACAAGTACTATAAGTACAAGACATGGACACTGACTAGTAGGGCTTGCACGACACCTATGGTTGGAAGAATACTAAATCTAGATATCTTTGGGATAGATATGGTTGTCAAAGGACAAACTATAGGTATTCATAAAATTTTCATGCAATTTTGAAGGTAACATGGTCAAATAAGAGTTAACTAGACTTGGAAGAGAAACAAACTGTGGTTACTTTTTAGAAAAGAGCTTCATCTTCTTTATGTTTGAGAACAGGAGAAGGATGCCACGTAGTGTAATATGCAACTCAAAATTTGTGTTGATCTTTGAAGCTCTTGGACAGCTCATGCCTGCTTTTTTCTTGGTTGGGGATCGTTATTGGTGATCATTGCTGGTCATTTGAGCTGGTATACTTCAGATTGGAGCATTCTTTCACACTATTTCAACCTTCTTCTTCTCCAAACCCTAACAGTGCAGTGCATGGACAGCCATGAAAGCTTTAGCTCAAGCTTCAATTTCTCCTCAATTTCTTGAAGATTCTTCATCATTCCACACCTGGGATCCATTTCAATAAAGATTCTTGAAGAAATTGCAAGGATTGAGCAAGAATGGCCAAGGATTGAAGCTCAAGAGCTTCTATGAAGTCAAAATTTAGGGGAAACGACTTTAATGCTTCAATCTTAAGCTTCTCAAGCTTCAAGATTGCTTCCAAGCATTAAATGCACAAGGATTGAAGATTATTTCAGCAACATTGGGCAATTGGAGACTCCATCAAGCATTTGGGAATCATTCAAGCCTTCATCAAACATACAAAAAGTATTCTCTTCAATTCTCAATCTCTCTCATTCATCCAATTACTGAGCTTCATCCAATTGATTGAGAGATTAAAGAATTGTGAAATTTTCATCAAATTTCATCTAATCATTTCTTAAATTAGCCCACTCATGGAATGCATTGTTTACTTGATGCATATTGGATCCAATCAATGAATTAGAAGCTTTTGACTAAAGTTCAAGTATTATATTTAATCCAATTGATTAAACCCCATTGATTGATAAGATTTCTTGCTCTAATCCGTTGATTTTCTTATGATTTTTCATTCATGGAAAAATATATAATAATCCATTGTAAAAGGGTAAGTCAACAATGAGCCACTACATGGTAAGCTCCTCTTCCCATTTATTTTACCAAATTTCAATTCTCTTGCATTTTACGTAAAGAACTGAATGAAAATTTTAGTAATGCATATCATGCCAATTGATTAGAGTATCATGCCATTTCCATGTTGATATTTCCACTAAGGAAAAAGATGGATGCCAAGGGAGATAATGGGACAATAGAGAGGTGACCCTTCCCCACTATTAAAGATCCCGAAGGGGTGCAACCAACCGATCTAGGGGAAAATTTGCCTACCTTTCGAGTGATTCGAAGCCCATGTAGGGAGATTGAAGATTGAAGCCCTTTCAAAGAATTAAGTACCTTGAAGTTCAAAATAGGGTGAAACAAGGGATTTATAGGACACTGTAGGGTATTATAGGTACCATCTTCACACTAAAGTACAAATGCAGGTAGTACAAGGAATCCACAGGTCCTGTCTAGCTTCCTACAGGGTTTGATAGTCATTAGGCACTACCATTTTTCTCTCACATGTGGAAATAAGGTACTTACAAGCTAAAACAAGGTGCATGCCTAGACAGTTCAACAGCCTCAAAGATTGAATTGCAATATTTTTTCCCTAAACCTATCATGATGTGCTATATCTCATATTGAAGAGGGCATCTTTGGCTCCGATTTGGATAAAAATTTTTGGGAATCTGATTTTGCTAGTTGAAGTTATAGCCAATTTTCTAACAGGGGGTACTGCAGGACTGCACTAATATAGTAAGTCATAAGGGAAAGAGTAAGGCCCAGGATGAGTATGCTCACCAAATCAGAGATTCCATGCTAGAAAATACACCTTAGTAGGGCCTTGAAGAGTCTCAAATGCAAGGAGAAATCAGTGCACTCAATAATACCATGTGTGAACATGAGAATAGACACGCTCAAAGATATTTGGAGTTGTTATCCAAAGTGGAGTAGATGGTATTGTCTACTAATCAAACGAAGTCTTCCATTGAGAAGTTGTTAGAATCCACTATCCAAAAGAAGGATTCCATTGATAAATTAGTAGAATATAATGCTCAAATAATGGCCCAATTCTCCCAATGGATGCAAATGCAAATGGGAACCAAGGAATCTAAGGAGAAAGCTCCTTCAAACAATGATCCTTCAATCCCATTTCAACCACCTAACCAAGATGGTCAAGATCATGGTATCATTGGACAAAGGCCTATTCCCAATAGTCAATATGAAGCAGGTGAGACTTTATAAAGGCATGATGACTATTTGGGCAATTTGAACGGTGCTAATTCCCATGCTTATGGGCTGAATTCTCAACCTCCTACAGGTCCTCTACCATCAGGAAGGTTTCACACTAGTTGTCAGCCATTTATTGGAAGAGTACCATCTTATGTTGGAGGTTCAATGCCTACTAACCATAAGCAGTCTATTTTGGGACAACAACCCTTTCATGAGAGGGAGACCAAGGATAAGATCATGTTGGCAAATTACAATGGATAATCATCTTCATCATCCATTCTCTAGAGGAATGGATTTCAAAATTAAAATCCTATTTTGATATATTCCCTAGAAGTGATGATATGAAGATTCATTTTGCGTCTTTACATTTGAAAGGATTTGTGCACACTTGGTGGAGATACATTAAGAAAGAGAACATACTTGTAGAGAATTGGAATGCATTCAAGACACTTATGGCTGAAGTCTTTGTCTCTCCTCTTGAAAAAGAGAAATTGGCACGGAGATGGTATGGATTAGAGCAAAGAGGCCTAAGTGTATGGGATTATACAAACCAATTCCTCAACCTTACCATGTATGTAGAGAGCATTAGTGATGAAGCTAAATTCCACAAGTATATGTATGGTTTAGAACCTTCTTTATTAGCTGATGTTATGGTGCAAAACTCTACCAATCTATTCAAAGCTATTGAGCTTGTGGAACATTATGAAATAAAGTATAGAATAGAGTCTTCATTTATCGAGATCTAAAGACTATTTTAAAATAGGGACAAGTTGGCAATGTTTATGGCAATAATCATGCACCAAGTGGGAACCTAAGAGTGCCAACTTATCCATCGTTCAATGCCTCAAGTCCTCAAAGAAATTTCAAGATAGCAAACAAACCAAGAGTTGATCTTAAACAAGGGGATAACAAGTTTAGATCTACTTCAACCAAGATGAATCTATTCCTATGGACCTATACAAAGAAAAGAAGAAAGAAGGCTTATGCCTCAAATGTGAAGAAAAGTATACAATTGATCATGCAACAAAGTGTGTATACAAAAAATGCAAAAGCCAAGGCTCATAGTATACTAGTCTTTGAAGATTCAAAGGATGACACTGATGAGGTTAATGCATTTGTAACTACCACTGAAAATGAGGATGTTGAGGAGGAAGTTGGGCAAGAACACTTTTATGATCCTACTAAAACTTTTCCTTTTGATTCGGGTGGTAGTGTTCCTTTTGATCTGGGATGAACTTATGATGATCGCTTGCTACCACTAATTGTTCCATTTCCATGGATGCTTGAAAAGTTCTAAGAGCCCTAATACACTTTGTATGAAGGGTAATATTCATGGGAAGGATATTTTTATCCTGATAGATAGTGACAGTATACACACAATTTTGTGAATAAGTCCATTGTGAATAAATTGAATTGTCTTTCCACCGATTTAAAGCAGCCCCCATAAGAGTTCAAGTAGCCAATGGTGAAGAAGAAATCAACACTTAAATATTCCCACAAGTTTCTTTACAATTGACTAAAAATTATATTGAAGCAAAAGTAAACTTGATAGCTTTGGAAATGGGACCTATAGATGTTTTACTCGAGTGTGATTTTGGCTGATGACGTTGGAAAAAATTACTATGGATTTCTCACAACTATATACAGAGTTTATCTTTGATGGATAGCTCATCCATTTACAAAGAATCTCTAGTAAATCAAATTTTCAACTTATCACCATTCAACAACTCAAGGAGTACAAGAGGCACTCCTGGATTTTTTTTTTGCATGTGAATAAAGAGGTTGAAGATCAATCAAAAATTCAGCAAATCATCTAGCTTTGAAAGCTCTTCTTAACGAGTACAAGGATTTGTTTGAAGTACCTACTTCATTGCTTCCTAAGAGAGCAGTAGACCACCCAATTAATTTGGAGCCCAACTCAAAGCCAATTAATAAGCCATCCTACAGATTGTCCAAGTGTGAGCGTAAAAAAATTAGCCAAGAAAATCAAGGAGCTTATTGAAATGGAATTCATTGAATCTATTTCTTCACCTTATGCATCTCCGATCTTGTTAATGAAGAAGAAATATAGATATTTCAGGATGTGTATTGATTACAAAGACCTAAACAAGATCACCGTGAAAAACATGTATTGAATACCCAAAATTGATGATTTACTTGATGAGCTCAAGGGAGCTAGATCTGTTACAAAGATTAACTTGAGGTCAAGGTATCATTACATCTGTATGTGACGGTGAGGTTGGAGCCAGTTTATCAAAATCGGAAAAGAGAAAAACTAGACAGTATGCTTTAAAATTTTCTTTGATCACAGGAACACTATATTGACAGGGGGTTGATGATATCTATCATCGATATGTGATGCATAACGAGGTTCCATTCATTTTGGAAGAGTGCCATGACTCCGCTTGCGGAGGGTATTTTGCTGGACTGAGAGCAAAGTTTTGAGGCCGAGATGTACCTAAAATTTGCCAAAAATTTGAGAATTTGGGGAAAAAATATTTAACATCGAAGGCGGGGGTTGCAACTAGGACGATTTTAAGTACCAAGTGAAAGACGGCTTTTAAAAGGCGCTCGAGCGACACTTGTGGATTTTTTATAATTTTTTCGACTGCCATGTGAGATGTTAGGAGTTGCCAGTCAGTGCGGGATGTCAAGCCGAATGCCCAGGATTTTTCAGAGCTCGAATCACAGCCAGGACGAGGAAATGGCCACAAAAGGGTCAAGATGTAAAAAGGTGGACAAGTTTGGGGCCAAAGTTGAATGTGCCCTTTCACAAACCCACACCCCCCCCCCCCCCCCCCCAAATTTTATGAAGGAGTATACAACAAAAAGTGAGCATGAAGCGTGGATATGGCGTGAACTGCACGGTCGTTTTTTGCGCCCCATGGATGATGGATAGAGATGACAGGCTGAAAGCGACGCATCCAACTGATCTTGGGGCTGATCTTCTCCTTCTTGATTGATCTTATCGCTGCCCTTTGCTCATGGAATGGCTACCTGGATGGGAAGAACAGATTCTAGTCTTTCTCTCTCCTCCCTCTCTATCTTCTCTATGGGATGTTCATGTGTGGCATCTTGATGAAGAAAGAATGAAGTAAGTGGTGATGAAGATGGATGGAGATGCTGAAGATTAAAGTAAAACATTGGATTGAGAAAAATGGAGGCTCTGTTTGCTGATTATACAATCATTCAAGGCGTCTCGGGTTACGTAAAAACACGGTATGACAATTTTTATGAAGAAAATGAAAGATTTTTGATAGTTTATGATGATAATTATATTCTTATTGGATGAAAATTTATTTGTGGGCTATTTTCATTATGAGTAATTTCTATGTATCAGAAAATTTTGGTTTTGTAATGATTTACATGCTTTATTTAATTTCTGTAAACTTGAAATGCGGGTTTTAAGTGACAAAATGGTTGTTTTTTCATTTCGGGTGGGGAAAAATTATTCCCATGGGGGGAATATAGAAGATAAATTGAATGATAGTATGGTAAAGTGAGTGGAATAAGAAAAATTGGAAAATAGTATATTTTATTTCCAAATAATTCAAGAAAATGAAAAAAATAAGGAGAAAAATATAAATACGTCTTGGAAAAATAAGGAAAAATATAAGAGTTATTTGTGGATGTGTGGTAGTGGCAGAGAATGAGGTTTAGCCTCATTTTACCCTATCTCTTTGTTAAAGTTTGTGATTTATTATTTTTATACATCAAAACATGACGAAATGAATCTCTACACCTATGCAACGAAAGCAATACCTACACGTAGGGGGTTGGGAGGTTTGAATGGTGTGATTTGCATGCTGATTGTTGTTGATTTTTTTATGCATACCATGTCATAGAGTCCGTGTTATTTTGATTAAGAGGATAGTAGCATGAGTGTTATCTCGGTGCTATCCTTTCATCGCCGCAACGGGTTAGAGAATAAGCATTAAAAGCTTGGTTGTACACAAAGCACGTTGCTGATTTTGAAAATGATGTTTGAGCACTTTAGGAAAATTCACTTTGCATGTGTATGAAACCATGGTGTCAGAAAAAAAAAACCTGGATGCATAGCACCTGGTTTCAATGATAATGACCCACGTTGAGTGTGGAAAGGTATCCTAAGCCGTAGAATAGACGTTGGTTCTTATGGGATTATTTGGTGAGGAAGCATGGTATATCTCCTAGAAATGTTTGAAATGAAGAGTGGAGTTTGTTCGTTTATTTTATATGTTGAGAAATGCATCAAGGGGCTAATCCGTGCGATGTAGGAGAGCTGCAATGGGGCCACGGTGTTTCTATCGAGAGGTTGCCTCTAGGTATATGATTATCGTGGCATTGCCAATGTGTATGGGTTCTCCCTCTGAGGAGTTTATAGAAATGGAAACGTTGGACTACAAAACTACAAGACTATAAACACATAGATTAGGCTTTAGGGCAGTTTGTCCTTTAGCAGCAGATTGACGCTCCTGGTCCACGAGGCCGTGAGGGTGTGTTTATCTATTATGAGCATGAGATCCGGCTAGTGCCATAGCCAGTGCGGGTCCATTTCAGGTCCCATCATGGATAGATGACGGCCCAAAAAGATTTAAGAGTTGGATATTGGTGGCCTTTCATTTTCCAAGATACATTCAAGTATGTTAAGAGATGTGATACTTGTCAATGGCATGACAGTAGGGAGAATAGGAAGTGACCACTTACTCCGATTATAGCGATATTTCCATTTGAGAAGTGGGGCATCGACTTTGTGGATCCTATTATCCCATTGTCTTCTACATAGAAGAGATACATCAGTGGTGACTGACTATTTTACAAAGTGGTCAGAATCATGAGCAACAAGGAAGGACAACACAAAAGAGACTATTGTTTTCCTACTAGAGCAAATTATATGCTGATTTGGTCCGCTAAAAGAATTAGTATCGAACCATGGAACCCATTTCCTAAACAAGGTGATTAAAAGCTTAACTAAAGTGTGGCAAATTAAGCACAACAAGATGACTCCTTATTTGTTGAGATGACAAGCTTAACACATGCGGACATTGATAATGGACCGCCTGGTTAGATGGGTCTTCACGTCTACACTTAGCACGTCAGTGGTCATTATGACTCTCACATGGCCACTAACTCATTACTTATTATATTCAGGTTGTTACACCTATCTACAGCTGGCATAGTTATAGCGTCAGTCGATTAGTGTAGTCGGTTATGCATTGTTTGACTTAGTAGGCCACTTTTCTTTATGTTGTATCTTATCTATACCTTGTGTATATTATAAAGAGTGTGGAAGAAGAAGAAGAAACCAGCAAGAAAACGTTTTTGGCCTCCATCTCTCTTTTTGTCTCTTGAGTGAGCTTCTCCTTGTGCATTCTGTATGTGTTCAGCGCAGTATCTTGAGCAAGTCCCCCCACCACACGATTCCTGATATGGTATCAGAGTCACGCCACTGAGAGAGGCTGATTTAGAAGGCTAAAGTGAAGGAGAAAAAGCAAGGTTCAAGCAAGCAAGCCACAAGTAAGAAGCTCTCCCATCCTTCCACTCTTTCTCTTGGATAGTGCCTGTGGAGACACCGGAAGCAGGGCAGAGCAAAAATCTCAGATTGTAATGAGATTTGGTGTGCGCAAAGAGTGTAGTTATTTTGGGCATTTGAGGCCGTTTCAGGCCTCATTTTAGAGCCGCAAGGTTGCGGAAAGTAGTTTCAGGATACACTGTGATTTTGGCTGTTTTGATCGAAAATGAGTACGCAGGTTATAGATTGTGAATCTGTAATTCTTGAGGTGTTTGCAGGAAGCAAACATAAAGTTTATCTACAAAAAGGTTGCAGATTGCATGTATTGTTGAGCAGAGAGTGAAAAAGGTTGTCTAGTGTATTGCTGTGCACTACAGGTCGAGGGTTGCAGAAGATTTGCTTGTTGTTTGGTATTAGTTCTGTGATAATGGCGGAGAACAGTGGGAGCCCCATCATTGAGAAGCTCGACAAGAACAACTACCCTTCATGGAAGTTCCATGTCACGAACTTCCTTATTGGAAAAGGCCTCTACGAGTTTGTTTCAGGTGAATAAAAGGAGCCAGAGGTGAGTGATCCTCCAACTGCAAAAGAGACAAAGGCACAGAAGGAATGGAATGCAAAAGACAATAAGGTCATGTATTGGCTGTCTATAGTAATTGACAATAATATACTGGGACATATTAGAAATGCAGAGAATTCATATGCAGCTTGGACCATACTTGAAAGTATGTTTTCTATAAATACAAAGACACGAAAGATTCAACTCAAGCAAGAGTTGAATCCATTGAAGAAAGGGAAGATGTCTATCAATGAGTATGCACTGAAGGTAAGGAGCATTGCAGATGCATTGGCAGCGATTGATGCAATGCCCGATGATGATGATTTGGTATTATCTACCTTGGGTGGACTTAACAATGAAAAGGCTTGGAAGTCTTTTGTAACTTCCGTATATGTCAAAAAGCCATTTCTAGATTTCGATGAGTTGGTCTCCCTTATGATCACTGAAAAGATCAACATGCAGAGTGAGACATCTGAAAGAAGTGGTGAACAGGTCCAATTTTTCTACTCCACTTCAAGAAGGGGACGTGGCAGATTCTCTTCAAGAGGCCGTGGTACAAGACATGGTAGTGACAACCAGCAAAATAGATTGAATCAGCAATTTGGCGATATGCAGGTTTCAGGAGATCATGGTAACTTTAGAGGCAGGGGGAGATTTAGAGGAAGAGGTGGATGGCAGAATAGAGGTTCTAACAACTCTGGTATTGTGTGTCACTACTGTGGCAAAATAGGTCATATTGCAACCCAATGTTATGCTAAGAAAGATGATATTCGCAGTGGTAAGTTGCAGCAAGTAAACTATGCATCGTCTTCACGACAGAATGAAGACAAAAATGAACGTCTGTTTGTTATGCAGCATATGCTGAATGTTGTTATAGGAAAGGGAATACATGATGATGTTTGGTATGTTGCTTTAGGTGCATCCAATCATATGACCAGCCATGCAGAATGGTTTGGAGAGATGCAAGATTTGCAAAATGCAAGTTATGTGTAGACGGGTGATGATTCATGCCACCCAATTTCACACATTGGAAAAGCTCCCTTGTCCTCGCATGATGGTAAGACAAAGAGTCTTTCAGATGTATTACATGTGCCATCTATTACAAAGAACTTGGTGTTAGTCGGTCAAATGGTAGAGCAAGGGCTGCAAGTCAGATTTAATGCATAGGGCTGCTTTGTAGAAGACTTCAATGACAAGTGCAGGTTGGTAGCAAAGGGGAGTAGAGTTGGACGTATGTTTACTCTAGATGCTGGAATTCCTACTATGAATGCTGCTATGTATGCTAAAGGAAAAGGTGTTGTTGCAAATATTGAAATTTGGCACAAACGCATTGGACATGCAAATGTACAAATGCTGAAATTAATGCAGTCCAAAGGGTTGGTTATAGGTTTGCCTACATTTAGAGTTGCAAAATTTCATAAGGTATGCGAAGCTTGTCAGTTTGGTAAGCAGGTAAGACAACCCTTTTCACATGACAGAGATGTAAGCAGAAATATCCTTGATATTGTGCATACAGACATTTGGGGCCCTACACAAAATGTATCTCGTGGAGGCAGTTCATACTTTGTCACATTCATTGATGATTGTTCTAGAAAGCTGTGGGTATATTTTATGAAGGAAAAGAGTGAAGCGTTTGAGCACTTTAGAACTTTCAAGGCTGCAGTTGAAAGAGAAATAGGCTTGAAAGTAAAGTGCTTGAGGTTAGATGGAGGGGGAGAGTACCTCTCGAATGAGTTTAGTGATTTTCTGAGGTCTCATGGGATAAAGAGACAGTTCACATGCAGATATACCCCACAGCAAAGTGGGGTTGCAAAAAGGAAAAATAGGCATATTGCAAAATTTGCACGCGCCTTGATGGGCTGAAAAGAATATGCCTAAGCATTTTGGTCTGAGGCTGTTCATACTGCTGTTTATTTTATGAACAGAACTCCCACAGCTGCAGTTCATGGGATGACTCCTGATGCTTTACTGGAAAGAAGCTTGATGTATCGCACTTGAAGGTATTTGGCTGTGTTGCATACATTCATGTGCTAGATGAGCTACAAAAGAAGCTTGATCCAAAGGTAGAAAAATATGTTTTTATTGGATACTCTTTAGAGCAGAAAGGGTATCATTGTTATAACCCTGTCATATGTAAGTTCAGAGTGAGTAGGGATATCATCTTTGATGAAATGAGAAGTTGGTATGCATCTAGTGGTGATGCATTGGATTATGATGATGATCATGACACTCATGTGCAGGCTCAAAAGCAAGAATCACGGACTCTTAGTGGACCAGAGACATCCTTTGGTAGTCCTTGGTCTGGGAGACTAACGAGTACCTCTACATCTTCAGGTGCATCTAGTAGCACTACAGGTAAAGACAAAGGAAAGAATAAAGTGTCAGATGGCATTGATGCAGTTCTTGATGGAGACTCCAGTGGCTCAGAGAACTTGGATGATGAGCTTGGTATTCCTTCTGTCAGGACACCAGGTGCACAGAGAGCTCATAGTAATGTAAAGGCTCCATTGAGTGATCCGGTGGTATGCAGATCTAGCAAGGTCAGATACCCTGTTAAAATATTTGGTTTTGAAGGTTATGCAGCTCACCATTATGCTTATATGGTGAAACTAGTTGAGGATGTTGAGCCCACATGTTTTGAGGAGGCTGTAGGTCATGCTCATTGGGATGCAGCCATGGATGAGGAGATGGCTGCATTAGAGGCCAATAAGACTTGGGATCTAGTATCATTGCCGAAGGGCAAGAAAGCTATTGGATGTAAGTGGGTTTATAAGATTAAGCACAATGTAGATGGTTCTATTAGTAGGTACAAAGTTAACCTGGTTGCAAAAGGCTATGCCCAGACATATGGCATAGATTATGAAGAAACCTTCAGTCTAGTTGCTAGGATGGCAATTGTCAGATGTGTGATTGCTTTAGCAGCAACCAAAGGTTGGAGGTTGCAGCAAATGGATGTGAAGAATGCCTTCTTGCATGGGGATTTGCAGGAAGAAGTGTATATGGATAAACCAACAGGTTATGAAGATTTAGAGCATCCCACGTATGTGTGCAGGTTGAAGAAGGTGCTCTATGGGCTCAAGCAAGCAGCTAGAGCATGGTCTGACAAGATCAAAGAGTATCTTGTCAATATTGGCTTCTACGTTTCTGATGCTGATCACTCACTTTATGTGAGAAAGGGAGATGCAGGTTTGGTTATCATAGTCATCTATGTGGATGATTTGATTATTACAGGTGATAGTGATACCGGGATTGCTGAAGTCAAGGATTTTTTGAAGAAGAAGTTTGAGAGGAAGGATTTAGGTGAGCTAAGGTACTTCCTTGGCATTGAGGTGATCGGATGTGATGATGGTATATGGCTGCCCCAAAGACAGTATAGCTTGGATATGTTGTCTAAGTATGGTATAACAACATGCAAACCACTTTCAATCCCATTGGAGCAAAATGTAAAGTTGAGTCCTGATGTTGGGGATGAGATAGAAGACCCTACTATGTTCAGGAGGATAGTGGGGAGTTTGATCTACATGACCATTAAAAGGCTAGACTTGAGCTACATTGTTGGTCTTGTGAGTCAGTTTATGCAAGTACCTAGAAAGCCACAATTGGATACAGTCAGACACATATTGAGATATGTGAAGTCCACATTACATTATGGACTTTTCTATGAGGCAAGTACAGATGTACAGGTGTTTGGATACACATATGCAGATTGGGCTAGTACTATGTCTGATAGAAGATCTACCAGCTGATACATGTTCTCTCTTGGTAGTGCAGCAATTATTTGGAGCAGCAAAAAGCAACTTACAGTTGCTTTGTCGAGTATAGAGGCTGAGCATAGAGGTGTTGCTGTAGCAGCATGTGAGGTAGTATGGCTACAAAAGTTATTGGCTGATTTAGATGTGCATGTGGAAGGTCCAGTTGTCATTTATTGTGACAACATGAGCAGTATAAAGTTGGCTAGGAACCCTGTGTTCCATGCTAGGACAAAACATATTGAGGTACACTACCACTTTGTGAGAGAGAAGGTACTAGCAAGTGAGATTGACTTGGTGTATGTCAACACACAGGATCAGATAGTTGACATCTTCACAAAGGCATTGGGTACAGAGAAACTTCAAAATTTTTGAAGCTTACTTGGAGTTGCAGAGATGCAGTTGAGCTTGAGGGGGAGTGTTGAGATGACAAGTTCAACACATGCGGACATTGATAATGGACCGCCTGGTTAGATGGGTCCACACATCTACACTTAGCACATCAGTGGTCATTATGACTCTCACATGGCCACTGACTCATTACTTATTATATTCAAGTTGTTACACCTATCTACAACTGGCATAGTTATAGTGCCAGTCGACTAGTGTAGTCAGTTATGCATTGTTTGACTTAGTAGGCCACTTTCCTTTATGTTGTATATTATCTATACTTTGTGTACATTGTAAAGAGTGTGGAAGAAGAAGAAGAAACCAATAAGAAAACATTTTTGGCCTCCATCTCTCTTCTTGTCTCTTGAGTGAGCTTCTCCTTGTGCATTCTATGTGTGCTCGGCGCAGCATCTTGAGCAAGTCCCCCCACCACACGATTCTTCACACTTATAACCCATATGAAAATAGGCAAGTTGAAAGTACTAACAAGCAGCTTGTTGGTATTTTATCAAAAATAGTGTTAGAAAAGAAGTGAAATTAGGATGAGAAACTGTATGTGGTGATGTGGGCGTATAACACGACGTTTAAGCGAGCCACTGGCCACACCCCATTAAAGTTAGTCTATAGGGAGGAGTGTGTTTTTCTCTTTTAGAGATTGAGTTGCCAACTATAAGACTCACAATCAATCATTCTTTGGGTGACGAGGATGCACTCTTCGAGTGCTTTACGACTCTGGCCCACTTGGATGAGCTCAAATTGCAGAGTCTATTGCACCAAGAAGTGGCTAAGTGTCGAATGAAGAAGCTACATGATTTAAAAGTAAATAAATACACCTTTAAGAAGGGGTAGTTAGTTCGTTATTATGATGCACATTGAGAATTGTTTCCATGTAAACTTAAGCCCAAATGGGATGGTCCCTACAAGATCATAAGAATAGGGAAGAATAAATCCAGGACATTACTAGTGTAGCTGATCTTAAGGAAGTGGAGTTTAAAAATAAGGTTAATCTTAATAAGATTAAACCTTATTATCTCTAAATTCACTAACAAAATAAATGCCTTGCAGGTCAATATTGGGCTAATCAAGAACCTACAAGAGATGAAAGAGGTTGATGGGGTGGCTGATTTCTTATTTGGAACACCCATACTTGGAGCAGAGATATCATCAGGGGAAGCTTATCTAGTGAAGTAAAGGATATAAAGTGATTGAGCAAGAGGACGGATCATTTGTTTGGGAAAACAAAGTCTTATGTCATCACTATTTGCGAATCTTGACAAGCATCCATGTTATATTCAAAAAAGAAGGTGGGGATGGAGCCTTCAATACATCCTCTAAACATGCTAAATTTTGATTATCATAATTTCGAGTAGAGATGATGATGGTGGGCTATGTGAACCCATTGTGGATATATACAATGTACTTTGATGGAGCGTCCAAGGGTCCCAACAAGAAAGGGAATATACAGGTAGTTATTAAAGACCCCCAACATAGAGTCATGATGAAATTATTTTTTTATCTCGGGGTTGGATTTACCAATAATATGGCAGAATACAAAGCTTTAATCATGGGCTTGAACATTGCTAAGAGAGGCGATATCCATCAATTGTTAGTAAAAGGGCATTCCCAGTTAGTCTTGAACTAGCTAAATGGGACTTATGCAATACAAAATCCCATTCTTTTTATATATTATCGCACTGCTATGACCATGATCGATAGATTTGAGAGAGTGTCTCTTTAGCTGGTTCCACGATATTGGAATCAGTTTAAAAACTCATTAGCAAACTTTTCTTTTTCCCATAATCTACATCACCTTCAACATCTTCAAAGAGATCCTAGAGGTCTTTCCTCATAAGGTGGTATATGGTCTTTTCCTTCCAGGAATGGAAACCTTCTCCATTGAACTTTGCTATTTGTTCAAGCTCTGCCATGTTGATAAGCTTCAATTAACCAAAAAAAGGATGTATTTCAATGTGTCAAGAGATAGAAGTGCAAGGTAATGTGAAGATACACTTTGTAGTACCACGAGATACTATGTCTGGTCTTGAGCTTGAATCTTCTTCTTGCTTTGATGGTGATTCTTGATCCTTGTCTTGTCCTTCAACTTGAGTTTAGCAGCAGATCTGCGTAACGGTACTTGGATTTGTCAAATGGATTTGAGAATGGAGTGAAGAGGAAAGCTTGAATATTAATGGCTATGGTGTTTATTAGGATTTAGGGTGTAGGCAACTGATTTTTTTGATGGTACAACAACTACAATGGATAATTTAGTCAAATATTTGATGGAGAGGAAGCTTAGAAGCCACCCTTTAGATGCCCTATGATTAGAGGGGGAATCGTAGCAACGTGCAGGCAAAGATCGCGCTATACAAATTTAGGTAGGCACAGAAATTCCAGAGATCACAAATTTTGGAAATGCTGGTGCATAGAGTGGACAATGTTGATCTCTAAGGTGGTACAGAGTTGCGCCCTGAGTTGTTGAACAACTGCTCATAAGAAATCATAATGAGATATGGCCTCTACTATGAGATCTAGGAGCTCAAATGGCTACAATTCCTATTTGGCTATGGAGGACATATAGAACAAAATTTGAGAGAGTTGAAAATGTTGAGCTACTATAGATGACCTAATGTTGAGCTTTGAGGTGACAGAGAGGAGCTCCAGGAGTAGAAGTATGGTGCGCAGATCGGTCGCAGATAGCTCACGTGGTGAATCTCGGAAGGTCCCCAAGAACAAAGTACTCTACTTTTTAGCACAAAAACCCATGTAAAAGCAAGCACGACAAGAGGCAAGAGACAAATTGGGTTCAATCTCCCCCATGCCTTGTGTGAGCGCTTCACAAAGCATGTATTTTATGTATATTTCCAATCTTCATGCTCAATAATAGCCCAATTACAAAAATATGACAAGCTTTTAGCTTTTGAGTTTGCTTTCTACAAAAATAGTAAAATAAAGCTAATGGACGGTGCCCATAGTGTCTGGCACGCCAATCTCAATGTCCAAATAGAAATAACATATCCAGGCGCATAAGCGCATACAAAATAATAATAAATAATCAATGTCTCAATAGACATAACAAAATATAGGCGTGGCGCCTATCAAAATCTAGTCCAAGAGTCGAAAACCCGCTAGACTCCAATGCTTTCCTCCACCACTGCTGCTATCTCTACACATCAACTGAAGCATTCACAATCGTTAGTAAAATAACACAATTAAACCGACAAAAGTGAATACCTAGCAGTCTTCAGCTACATAAATAAATCAACTGGTTAGAAATAAATCCTAACCTTAATTTATTACGAGTGCGCACTCTAAACTCATAAACGTTTATTAATTTAATATGCATTTTGCGGAATCACCCGCTATGGAATCACCCATGTACACACTAAATTAATGAAACGCCCGAAAAGGACAGGCGTCCCCATCAACTTCTCGCACAAAGAATCCTCTTTGCGTATGAGCCCCGATCATCTAAGTTTACGGAATCCACCGTAAAACCTCACGGAATCCACCGTGGAATATGCCTCCTGGCATCATACCCCCGGGGTGGGATAGCAATTGACCTCAATTGCTATTAGCTCAATGTGGAGCTAACAGAGTGGGGAAAACATTTAAGTCTCTAGCGTGCATCCATTGTGCTTCCTCTACAGGATGGTTCTTAAATTTTACTAGATATCTAGAATACCTTCGGCCAGTTCTAGTGGTCATGTAGTCAGTGTCTATGATGGCTTCTGGTTCAAGTATTTCAGTCTCTTCTTCTAGTAAAGGTGGGTTTTCATAGACAGGGTGGATAGGTAATTGGCCTCTAAATGGTCTCAATAAACTAATATGAAATGTATTATGAATTTTCCAATGAGATGGCAGTTCTAACTTGAATGCATTGTCATTAATCTTATGAATGATTCTAAATGGTCCGTAGAATCTAGGAGCTAATTTAACAACTGGATGTCTATCTACACTTTGCAGTCTACGCTTTTCTATTCTAAGCCAAACATAATCATCAACTTTGAAATTCATAGCTTGTCTTTTCTTGTTGGCTTGTTTGGTATATGATTGTTGGGCTTTAGCAATCATATCCTTTACCTCATCAAAAATAGAGTTATGCATAGTAGCAATATCATCGGCACTTTGTATTCTATTAGACAAAGATGCAACAGGTGTAGATAATCTATATCCATAAATAACTTCAAAAGGTGCTTTCTTTGTAGATGTGTGCGGTGTATTGTTATATGCAAACAGTAATAAATGTAAATGAGTATCCCATGTCTGAGGTTTAGAGATAGTGTATGCACGTAAAAGATCTAGAATGGTGCTATTTGTGGCTTCTGTTTGTCCATTTGTTTCTGGATGAAATGCAGATGAGAAATCAATCTTTGTGCCTAGATTTGCAAACAGTGTAATCCAAAAATTATTACAAAATCTAGAATCTCTATCTGAAATAATCACTTTCGGCAATCCATGGTTAGTAAAAACAGTTTTCAAAAATAACTGTGCTGCTTGTGATGCTGTTAAAGTTTTCTTACATGCAATGAAATATGCTTGCTTACTAAATCTATCTACAATTGTCCAAATCATGTCATGGTTAGATTTAGTATTTGGTAAACCAGTAATGAAATCCATAGATATATGTTCCCAAGGTTTAGATGGAATAGACAAAGGCATTAATAGTCCATACTGTTTACCATGATGTCTCTTTATTCTTTGACAAATCAAACATTCAGAAACAAAATTAGATACATCTGCATCCATATGCGGCCAATAAAAATCTTCAGTTAACATGCGTAATGTAGAAATGATACCTCTATGACCTTGATATGGGGGACAATGAATTTCATTCAAAACAAAAGATCGAAATGGAATAGTAACACACAGTCTCTTTTCAAAGAACATGAATCCATCATTATATGACAATGAATCAACAGGAATGAAATTATTTTGAACTAATTTTTGCCAATCAGAATGAAAAGTAATATCCTGGTGATATGTGTCTTTCATGGCAATCAAAGAATCAAAAGATATGATAGAAATGTTATGAATTGCAGGTCTTCTACTCAATGCATCAGCAACTACATTTTCTTTTCCAGGTTGGTATTGAATGATAGGATGGAAACTTTGAATGAATGAAGCCCATTTGATATGACGGTCAGAAATTTGGGGTTGGCTAAGTAGATGTCTAATGCTTTGCTGGTCGGTATTTATCATGAATTCTGAACCCATTAAATAATGCTTCCATTGTTTTAATGCTTGGACAACTGCTAAGAGTTCTTTGTCATAAGTGGAATATTTAAGCTCAGAGGGTTTCAGCTTAGAACTAGAATATGCTATTGGATGGTTGTCTTGCATTAGTACGGCTCCTATTCCTGATCCGCTAGCATCGGTCACAACTAAAAAGAATGGTCTATTAAAGTCAGGTAATTGTAGAACAGGGGCATTGGTTAATGCACGTTTGAGTAAGTCAAAGGATTTCTGCTGGTTTTCAGTCCATTGATAAACAATGCCTTTCTTAAGAAGTTTGGTCAATGGTAAAGCAAGTAATGAGAAATTACGTACAAACTTCCTATAGAAACTAGCAAGACCAAGGAATGAGCGTAATTCATGTACATTTTTAGGAACAAGCCAATGCAATATTGCATCAATTTTCTTAGGATCAACTTTTATTCCTTCTTTTGATACAATATGACCTAGATATTCTATTTCTGTCTTAAAGAATTCACTCTTGTCAGGATTTGCAAACAATTGATTTTCTTTCAGTAATTGAAAAACTAATGACAAATGCTCATAATGCTCTTTTTCACTTTGACTAAACACTAAAATATCATCAAAGAAAACAATCACACAATATTGATATTTTAGAGAAATACGGTTCATCATTCTACTGAAAGTGGCAGGTGCATTAGTTAATCCAAATGGCATGACTAAGAATTCGTAATGACCAAACTGTGTCCTGAATGCAGTCTTAAATATGTCGGATCTATCTAGCCTCACCTGATGATATCCAGACTTAAGGTCAATTTTACTAAATATAGAAGATCCTTGCAGTTTGTCCATAAGGTCATCAACTCTAGGTATAGGATACCTATTCTTTACAGTGATCTTGTTTAATGCTCGGTAGTCAATACACATCCGATAAGTATTATTCTTTTTCTTGACTAAGAGTACAGGTGCACCGAATGGAGAACTGCTGGGTCGAATTAAGCCTCTATTTAGTAATTCTTCAACTTAATTCTGGATTTCTTTTTGCTCTATTTGATTGTGCCTATATGGGGCTTTGCAAGGTGGTTGTGTGCCAGGTATTAGGTCAATCTTATGGTCTTCTGGACGTGATGGAGGTAGACCTGGTGGTAAGTCTTCTGCAAAACAGTCCTTAAAATATGCGAGAAATTCCTTATGCCTAGGGTGCATATGATTTTCCTTTGCATGCAATTCATTCACCCAAATGAGATATGATTTAGTATTCTTGCGTAGTGCACGTTTTGCTTGAGTATGCGAAAGCAGTGGAAAGATATGAGATGCATGCATACCAAATAATGTAATAGATTTTCCTTGAAAATTTATATTCATTGTGTGTGTGGAATAATCTATATTGGGATTATGTTGGTGTCTCCATGGCATTCCTTGAATAATGTCGCTTGACTGTAATGGGACAACTAAGAAATTTCTTCTTTCGATATATGGACCAATTTGAATTTCTAAATCTTGAACTTCTTGTGTACCATTGTACCTAGTGCCTAAAAATGCAGCTTTTATGCGATAGTGTGTAGGTATAGTATGCAGTTTCAATTCCTTTACCAATTTTGCTGAAATAAAATCATGGGTACTACCGTCATCATGCAATATAGTTCTTTCTTTTCCATGCACCATACATTTCATTGTCAACAATGAATGTGAAGTAGGCATACCTGGTAAAGTGTCGGAAGTAGTAGTAGGATCATCTTCTTCTTCAGTGAAATCTGGCATATCCTCATGCTCGTCTTCGTCCATAGCTCCAAGGTAGTTGATATGTGCTGATGGCTTCTTTGAATGACAATTTGCTGCGAGATGCCCTGGCTGGTGACACTTGTAGCATACGATGGGCTTGGCTTTGGTCACATTATTTGCAATGGCTGGGAGTCTGGGTATATTTGGATTTGCTTGTGGAATAGGTTTAGAATTTGGATTGACAGTGGATGGTAATGCAGGTGGTTTAGGCCAATTCTTGCGGAAAGATGGTGATGAGAAACGACCTGGATTAAACCTTCTGAAATTGGAATTGAATTGTTTAGATCCATAATTACCGTTTGCTTGGAATGGCTGTGGTCGTCGATCTCTTCCACGTAACTTATCTTCAGTGTCGTGAGCTAAGGAGATGGCGTCTTCAAGGGTAGCAGGCTTGAACATGTTCACTTCAGCGTAGTAATGTCCAAGAAGTCCAGACATATACTTCCGCTTATGTGTCGTCTCTGGTACGTCTTCAAGCATGCGTAGCTGTAGGAGTGCATTCCAAAAACGCTCTGTATACTGTGGAATAGGCTCACGATCGCGCTGTTGAAGTAAATCCGATTGCTTGATAGCCTTCTCATGAAATTGCGGTGGTAGGAAATTTTGCATAAACTTCTTCTTGAAATCTTCCCATGTAGCAGGACATTCTATGCTCTTGCGGACTACAGTCCACCAAAGTGATGCTCTGTCTATCAGATGATTAGTAACACACTTGATTTTATCTTTTTCGGGATAAGTTTCCTCATGGAAATAGTCATCAAACTGGCTAATGAATGATAAAACAGTCTTTCCTTCTCGTATACCATTGAAAGTGCGGAACTTGAAACTTCGTTTACTTATCTTGGATTCCTTGCGAATGGTTTGTGCTTCAAGAGTGGCGTTGATGGTACGGCGAATCAAATCTTCAGCTTGGGGTTCTTCTTTGTTAGTGGACGCTCCTTGTAGCTTTGTCAATTGCGCTTGCAAGGCTTGCCTAGCTCTTCGCTCTTCTTCCAATTGCAGCATGATTAGATCCAGCTTTTGTTCCATGGTAGGCTCGGGTAGATCGTCTTCAGCCATAGGATCATCTATATGTGGGGTAGTCATCCTGTAAAACTCAACAAACCTTTCTCACTCAAAATCAGTTAGCGGGATGAGCGTAGCTCAAATTTGGGGTTACAAGGCTATGTATTCTTGGGTATTTCTTCTTCAATTTTTAAAAATTCTGCAATATTTATGTCTCCGTTTGCTGAAAGTACTTCAACGAACTTGTAGATAGGTAGAACAGCTTGCTGCGAACAACTTTCCAATTCAGAGTTTTTGCATACGAACAAGTCTTCTATGAGTTTTAAGCACTAGTGAGTTCTGATTTAGTCTGACTTGCAGAGTTGCTGACTTAGCAGACTTGCAGAGTTGTTGACTTACTGGACTTAGGCCGACTTGCAGAACTTGCAGTACTTGATTCCAATTGACTTGCTGAACTTGACTTCTGATGCGCAGGACCCGGAGTTTACAGACTTGTTTGCCCTGTGTGACTGGAGTGATTTGGCTTAACTTAAAGAAGTTAAGCTTAATAGCTTAATGGCAGGCCGTCATCAATTTCGTGGGGGGGGTCCGTTTTTTTCGCCGTGTGAAAAATTCGGACCTCCTCTGAGGCCACGATGAGAATTTTTAGAAGCTATTAAGCTTCTTAAGCTTTGTCTTAAGCTTTTCCAATGAAATAATAAGAAAATTAATGAAGCTTATCTCTGTAACTCCACGACTTGATGAAGGAGTTGGATGCGTGGTCCTCCGCCTACAGAGCCTGGTCCTTCGCGATCTGACAGTGGAAACAGGGGTTCTTGATCGCCATAAGTCTGTCTGTATCGATGGTTCGTGACGAGATTGACTGTAGAGCCCGTTTGTTCCTGGAGCTCCGCCTTCGCTCGAGATTGGTAGCGATTGGAAGCTCTTGATCTCTGCTCCGCTCTGATACCACTGGTGCGCAAATCGGTCGCAGATAGCTCACATGGTGAATCCCGGAAGGTCCCCAAGAACAAAGTACTCTACTTTTTAGCACAAAAACCCATGTGAAAGCAAGCACGACAAGAGGCAAGAGACAAATTGGGTTCAATCTCCCCCATGCCTTGTGTGAGCGCTTCACAAAGCATGTATTTTATGTATATTTCCAATCTCCATGCTCAATAATAGCCCAATTACAAAAATATGACAAGCTTTTAGCTTTTGAGTTTGCTTTCTACAAAAATAGTAAAATAAAGCTAATGGACGGTGCCCATAGCGTCTGGCATGCCCAATCTCAATGTCCAAATAGAAATAACATATCCAGGCGCATAAGCGCATACAAAATAATAATAAATAATCGATGTCTCAATAGACATAACAAAATATAGGCGTGGCGCCTATCAAAATCTAGTCCAAGAGTCGAAAACCCGCTAGACTCCAATGCTTTCCTCCACCACTGCTGCTATCTCTACACATCAACTGAAGCATTCACAATCGTTAGTAAAATAACACAATTAAACCGACAAAAGTGAATACCTAGCAGTCTTCAGCTACATAAATAAATCAACTGGTTAGAAATAAATCCTAACCTTAATTTATTACGAGTGCGCACTCTAAACTCATAAACGTTTATTAATTTAATATGCATTTTGCGGAATCACCCGCTATGGAATCACCCATGTACACACTAAATTAATGAAACGCCCGAAAAGGACAGACGTCCCCATCAACTTCTCGCACAAAGAATCCTCTTTGCGTATGAGCCCCGGTCATCTAAGTTTACGGAATCCACCGTAAAACCTCACGGAATCCACCGTGGAATATGCCTCCTGGCATCAGAGTATAGATCTCTAGAAGGAAGCTTGTCAAGTTCTTGTCTAGTTGAAGAGATCTAAGAGCTTAAAGTAGGGTAGGTGCAGGATGGCTATGGCTGTCAAGCAGGGTAGTGAGAAGAAGGAATAGTAGATGGGGTTCTAGACTTGTCCTAATCTATACTGAGTTCAAGCAAGGTAGTGAGAAGGAGTAGAAGATGGGGTTCTAGACTTGTCCTGAGCTATACTGAGCTAGATGAGAGTGAAATAGAGTTGGAGGAGTAGTGTCATGCTGGACTAGGCTCTAATACTATGTTAAAAGTGAGGATCTAGAGTATAGTAGGAGCTATGGAGGATGGAAGTTGAAAACAAGACTCATGTTGACATAGACAAAGAGAGACCAACTGTTACACAAGTGAATTAAGTTCCAAGATTGAAGCTTGGACTCATAAAGACAATCTTGTGTAATGGATTGACAATGACAAAGACACTAAGTGAAAGTACAAAGCATCATGATATTGTATTCATTCCATATCAAAGTGATATTCAAGTACAATGCTTTATAGAAGTTGGGTGGTTCCACTCTCCTCACTGTACATATGGGATTCAGGACATCTCTTCCTGGAGCATACATCATTTGTCTATTTCTCAACATCCCCACCCCTCTTTCTCTCTCTCTTTTCCTTTGTTTATTTCATCTCTCTTTGTTTCTCCCTCCGGCCCTCTCTCCCTTATCGTTTCTCACTCACTCTCTCTCCCTCTCTCTATTTCTCTCTTCGTCTCCCTCCCTTCTTCCCCTTCCCTTTTTCTTCCACCCTCCCTTCCTCTCTTCCTCTCCTTCAATGCATCTCTCCACAAACAAAAACAAAGAAAGAGAAGAAGAAAATACAAAAACAAAGTAAGAATAGGAAATGTTTCTACTTCAAAGGCTTAAAGATGAAACCCTTTGCACCTCCCTTTCATGGCTTTCCTCCCTTATTGTTTGCACCTTGCTTCTTCTTCTTTATGTATGAGCTCTCCCTCTCAAAGCATTGAGCTCTCTTGCTTTCTCTTTTATTCTCTTTCACTAAGTCTTTTGAAAAATGTCGTGCTCAAATTTTTGATGCTTTTTTCCCTTAGAGTGACATCGCAATTTGCATCATTATCAGCATCGCTATTTGGGTTACTATCGGCATCACTATTGGAGTTGCTAAATTTTGTTATAGCAACACTTATAGTGATGCTAGTAGCAACACTGATATTATTTGTCAAAATCGGCCGTCACTATCGGCCCATTCCCTTGTAGTGATTATACTTTGATTCATACTAGCTATGGCCTCATTGTGATATAGATTAAATACAATTAGCATGGCTATGGCTAGTGGTCTCAAATGTTTTTTCTTGGTTTTCTTATTATTTATTTTAGTCTAGGCTAAGTTTATTGCAATGGTATTAGGTCTTGAACTTGGTTCTTGGCAAGGTTACTTTCAAGACTAGATCTGATTACTATCACATCTAGGATAACTAGAGTTCAAGATTTGGTTACAAGACTTGGTACAATTTCTAGTCTAAGTTTCTGTAGTTAGTTTTCACTATTTTTGGAATTCTTAGAGAATATATAAAGAAGAAATGGAGGGACCTTGGATATTTTTGTAGCTCGTGGACAAAAACAAACCCATTTTGAATATTCTAGGACTAACTAGGCTAAATAGAGTTTAGAAAAAATCAAAATAGAATTACTTTTCTCTAATCAATGATTTTTCTCTTAGTCTATCCCAAGCTTCCATGGCTAAAATTTTAATCAAATCTCTTCTCAATGACAAGATCTTTCTTCCTTGAGTGCACAATATCATTATTTTAATCTTCAAGGGCATTTGGAGTAGCATTGTGACTAGCATTTGAAGCAAATTGTAACACGGATGGAGTATCCTAATCAGCATGATTTTTAATGTAACTTTTGAGTTGACTATTGGTAGTAATCAATGAAAAGAAACTCTTCTTTGATGCTTCAAGATTGGTTCATGGCACTTACTTAGGGTTCTCCAGAAAGTTTATGACATTATTTTAAGGTTAGATCAAGATTCAAGATCAAACATGGATTCTCTCTCTCTTCCTTGTTGCTGAGTATTCATCACAATAGTGAATCTTCATAAATTTATTTAAGATTTCATAGGGCTTTCACTTCTTTAAGCTCTTGGAAGCATTTTTTAACCTTATTGTTTAGACATTGAGCCATTTTCCTCTCTTGAAGCTTCTCCCAAACCCTAGCAATAGACTTTATGGACATCAAGCTAAATCTTGCTTGAAGCATGTAATTTTTAGGAGGCTTTTAATCAAACATCTCTTGAATTCCACTCTAAACCTTCATCATGTAATGAGGAACCAAGATTGAAGCCTTTGGATAAAGATTTAGAGAATTTTTTGTCTCTAATTTGGGAAAAACATGGTAGCCATGAAATTCTTAAATTTTTTATCAAGTTGTGGTTTAATCATGGGGTTTTTGAAGTGTTTTACTTTAGAGCATTAAGGGCAAGTCCATTTCATAAAGATTGATCCAACATTGGAGTAATAGACCTTGGTTCATAACATTTCCTTCTTCTTGAATGATTGGACCAGTATGGATTCCTGAAATCTCTTGGTTTCTTGTTTCTAATTAAGAATTGAAATATTTCTTGAACCTTTGGATCAATCTTCAAACTTGCTTGAAGAAATTGGTCTAGATTTATGGGATTTTAATCATGCATCGGTTTTTGCAAGAATAATGGTTCAAGATTGGCATTCTTGAAGCTATTTGAAGACTACAAGTGAACTCTTAGTCAATGAAAAGTTTATATGGAGTTTTCATCAACTATTGTGAAGGCATTTGATCCATTTCAGCATGTTATAATACAACTAGCTATAGCCATGTCAAAGCTGACATTGTAATCTATAGCCTCGGGTAAGTTACTCATGAATATATATGTGCATCACGTGGGTTCAAAATAATGTATTTTTTAAATACCATTTTTTTACATTTTTTTACATATAAAGGGATTATTTACAAATTGAATAGAAAAGGGTTATGTTTTATTTTGAAAAAATTCATAGATAAGGATATTTATAAATAGATCTTGAACACACGTGATGTAGAGGATATACATATAGTAACTTCCCTGAGTCTATAGCACAATGAAGCCATAGCTAGTATGAATTAAAGTATAAGCAAAATCACGGATAAGAAGCTACTGTAAGAAATCTACCTCTTGTTATAGTGGGCATTGAGTATTCATGCTTAATGTTGATGGAAAAGGCAAGAGCCCTCAAGCTCCAAGAAAATGGAGAAATTTACAAATGTACTAAAAGATGATTACAATGGCACTCTTTCCTTTTATATTCCAACCCTAATTAATTTAATTTCCCTAAGCTAAAGGGTACAAATTTTTTTTAATTACAATCCATCCCTACCCAAAAATTTTATCCTCAAAACTTGAATACATAAAAGGTAAATGAATGGTAGAAGTGAATAGACAAAACCCAATGCTAAAGTAGCCTTGTAGAAACATCATCAAGATCAAACATTTAATTTTTCAAATTCTATCCTAAATAGGGTGGTTGTAGAAGATGGCCCATAACTTTGAATAGACATGATGGATTGGTGTTTATGAGGTATAAAAATGAAGTTTACTTTTAGTAGGTAACTATCCATGTCTTCAAAATACAATTTTGACATCAATAGGCCAATTATTTTGAATGCAAAAAATTTATACAATAAATTATTAATTGTTCAATGAGCTAGTATCCTCTTGGGAGAAGCCATGAAAATTGTTCCAATCAAATATGAAGCATGCTCCTAAGAAGATTCTTCCATAGGCAAACCCTTCCAATTAGTAAGATGTTACATGCTAATTCAACTCCTTAGAACCTTCTCCCGCTTAGCAACACTCCTCTTGGGTTCATAGATGGTTAAACCATCCTCATTAAGGGGAGGTAGTTCTTCAAGAACTTAAATATAAGGGGAAATATACTTTTTGAGCTGAGAGATATGAAAAACATAATGAATACCTATGGTTCAAGGAAAATCAAGTTGGTAGGAAATACACTTTTTGAGTTAAGAGATATGGAAAATATTATGAATACCTATGGTTGAAGGAAAATAAAGGTGGTAGGCAATATCTTTGACTTTTCTCAAATTTTTATATGGATCATAATATCAATAAGTAAGATTATCATGTCCACCTTTAAAATAAGCATAACAGGACATAGGTACCTTCTTCAAGAATACACATTCTCTCTCTTCAAAGTCCAAATGCCCTCGCTTATCATTAGCTTAAGATTTTATAGTCTCTTGTGCCTTTCTAATATTTTCATTGCATTTCTATATTAAGGCATCCATCTTTTCAAGTTTTTTCTTAATAATGAGATTTACTTCATCATGAAATAATACTGAAGGTACTTGAACCTTGTGACCATATAAAGTTCAAATGGTAATATGCCTATACCCATGTGGTATGTATTTTTGTAACAAAACTTCGCAAGATGAATCCAATGATCCCATGCATTTTGTGTGTCATGGAAAAAATGTCACAAGTAAAATTCCAACCACTTATCAACTCTTTCAATTTGACCATCTATTTGTGGGTGGTAAGATGTACTTGGAGTTAATTTTGTTCCCATGGAAGTGAAAAGGTATTTCCCAAAATTCCCCATGAATTTTCTATCTCTATTAGAAATAATCTTCATAGGTAAACCATGAAGTCTAAAAACTCCTTCCATGAATTGATATGCTTGTTTGGTTGAATTTTGAACATTGATGGCTATAAAATGGATTGATTTGGTAAGACAATCAAAATACTATTCTAATTTAAAAAAATTATCCTTTAGCTTAGGTAAATTATCTTGATTGGGGTTGGAGTATAAAAGCAAGAGTGTACCATTGTAATCATCTTTTAGCACATTTGTAAATTTCTCTATTTTCTTGGAGCTTGAGGTTTCTTGCCTTTCTCGCCAACTTTGAGAGTGAATACTCAATTTCCACCATAGCAAGAGGTGGATTTCTTCTAGTATCCTTTCATCCATGATTCTCATTGCACTTTGATTCATACTACCTGTGGCTTCATTGTGATATAAATTTAATACAATTTCAACTATGGCATGGCTATGGCTAGTTGTCTCAATTATTGTTTCTTGGTTTTCTTGTTATTTTAATGTAGTCTAGGCTAAGTTCATTTCAACATAGATCTCCTAAATCCTTCATCTCAAATTCAGTCTTAAGAAGACCATTCACATTGTTAATCTCTATCTTAGTATCACCCACAATTATCAAATCATCCACATATATAATAATGACCACAATACGTGTATCACTCTTACATGCATAGAGTGAAAGATTAGCCTATACTTTGTGAAATCCAATGCTAACAAGGTATTCTACAATTCTATCATGTCATGCCCTAGGTGCTTACTTCATCCCATACAAGGCCTTACGAAGCCTACATACATAATCTAGATGATTCTCATTTACATAACCACGTGGTTGCTCCATAGGCATAGAGTGAAAGATTAGACTATGCTTTGTGAGATCCAATGCTAACAAGGTATCCTGCAATTCTATCATGCCATGCCCTAGGTGCTTGCTTTAGCCCATACAAGGCCTTATGAAGCCTACATATATAATCTAGATGATTCTCGTATACATAACCACGTGGTTTCTCCACATAAACTTCCTCTTGCAACTCCCCCTGCAAGAAGGCATTCTTAACATCAATTTAATGCATGATCCAACTTTTGATATAGCTACTGCTATGACAATCAATGTGGTGGCCATTTTTGGTATTGGAGCAATGGTCTCCTCATAATCAATACCATGAGACTTCACATACTCTTTTGCAACCAATCCTGCATTATAGTGCTCAATAGATCCACCTTTGACATTGTAAACCCATTTGTAGCCAATAGCTTTCTTGCCTTCAGGTAAAACACTAACTTCCATGTGTCATTATCCATAAGTGAAACCATTTCTTCATCCATAGCACGATACCAATACTCATTATCCATTGCATCCTCAAAACAAGTGGATTTCATATTTTGCATAACCTTGGCCATGTATGCATAGTGATGAGCTACATAGCTATCATATATCAATCGATGCATTGGCTTTCTCACTCTACTTGATTTGCATGGACTTGGATCACTACAAGGTACTTTAACATACTCTTGTGCCCTTCACAGACTAGGTGATTTAATACATAGAATCCCAGACTCCTCATCGAAGCTCTACTTAGAGCCACTTGAATATATCAACATGAGAGAAACCCAATGATACATCTATCATAATAGGTGAGTCTCCAACTTTATCTTTACCTTTTCTTGATATTTAAGATGTACTTGGTGGAGAAACCTCTGATCTCAATCTGCCACTCCAAGGTCTATTAACAAAACTATGAATAGGAGGTTCTTGTGGTTCACTCAACATCTGTAACTACTAACCTATTTTTTTGCATTGCCACACTCTCATACTCATCAATCCCAACTATGTTCTACACATTACTATACCAAATACTTTTTTAATAAAAAACAATATCATTGCTAGCTTTCAGCTCACATGTAATAGTTCATAACAACTATATCCCTTTTGCTTAAGAGAATATACAATAAATACACATTTTTAAAATTTGGGATCCAATTTATTACACAGCTAATCAAGAATATGTACATAAGCAATATATCTAAATACTTTTAAATGGCATAGATTTGGCTTTCGCCCATAACCTTCTCTTGAGTGTCATACAATGTATAGCAACATTAGTGGATATTCTATTCAGAATATATACAATAGTAGTAGTTGCCTTATCCCAATAGTAATGAGGCAAGTTTCTTTCTGACATCAATATATAAGCCACCTCTGAAATATGCCTATTGTTATGCTCAATAACTCCATTTTACTATAGAGTATATCTACATGTATATTGCCTCGATGTACCATCTTTTTGAAAAAAATTGAAAAACTCATTGAAGAGATATTCTCCCCCTCCATCCAACTTTAGGCATTAAATATGAAACCCTTTCTCCTTCTCAAACAAAGCCTTAAATCTTTTAAAGTGAGTGAAAACCTCACTTTTTTCATGCATAAAGTAAATCCATACTTTGTGAGTATGATTATCAATCAAGGAATCACAATACCTACAACCACTCAAAGTTGCAGTCTTTATAGGACTCCACACATCATAATATATCAATTCAAGTGGATTCTTGCATACATGCTTTTCATATGGAAATATATGCCTTCCTTGCTTTTCAAATTTGACATGCTTCATATAGTTCATGCATCCCATCAACCCTAAACTTAGACAAGCCATCCACAATCTATTTAGACTAGATGTCTTTCTCCATTGCACATCATAACCAATTCTCTTATACCAAATTTCAATATCAAACACAACACTTGAACCTTGTATAAACATTGAAACATCCATTTCATGTAGACTTGCATCAAGAGTAAATAATCTACCAGCACATTTTCCTTTTGCAATCAACCTCTAATCATTTTTGAGATATTCTACATAACAACCATCGAATATGAATTGAACCTACAATCCGTCTTACACTATCTGACTAATACAAACCAAGTTTTTTGTAATATTTGATACATGTCACATATCAACCAAGTACATAGTTTTTCCATCTTGTATACTCAAAGAAATATCTCTAACATGAGTAATTGAGTGAGCTGTATCATCCCATGTCTCCACATAGCTTGGAGACTCTAGACTATGCATTTCTCTAAACCTCTCTCCATGAGAAGTTATATGGTTAGAGGTACTTGAATCTATATACATACATTATTCTTTGATGAACCATCAACAAATCATAGTATTCATAAAGTATTATGAAACAAAAAATTGTTCACTTCTATCATCATTGTTTTTACTATTGAATGCATAATTATCTTATTGCTTTTTTCCAGTTTTAATTTCAGCCTTCTTTTCGAAGCATTGTTTAGAAATGTAGCCTTTTTTGCCACAATGCTAGCACTCTCTACTACTATCACCAAAAGTATATTTCCTATTAGAATTTGCAACTTGCCCTCTTTGATTCTTCCACCCTCCGGAATATCCTTCTTATTTTACTGTGCATCATAACCTTGACCATGACCACCATCTTGGGCTTTGCCAATACCTCTACCTCTACTAGTAGATTAAAACATATGCTTAGACTTGTTTTTTCTTTGAGAAGAAGAGAAATCCAAGCCAAGATTTTTCTCCTCAAGTATCAACATAGAAATAAAGTCTACAAAATCAGGGATATCATCCCTTATATTCATAGATAACATGAAGATCTTGTATTCATCTCAAATTTTGTTGTAACGTATCCCCTAGTATCATCCAGGACACGTCTTAGCAGTCCATCAGAAAGGATGTCTAGAAAACTCCACCCGGCACTCCCAAGGAATGTTACGGGTTTTGCGATCTAGGTCTTCCCACGTCTGACACGTAGCAGAAGTATCTTGGCCGTTTCCCACTTAGGATCGATCGGAATTAGGGTTTTACTGTTTGGCCATTAGCTAACAACAACTAGCGTCAGACCCGAGCGAACTACTTTACGCAGAAACGCCATGTCCAAAGTGGATTCATGCTGCACATGGTTCAAGGAGAATGGGAAACGAGAGGGATGCAAAGCTCAACCTCTCTGCCATAAGGCATAGTCCCATTCCGTTCCCCTAAAACAGTGTAAATAGGGTAAGACGTAACTTTAGGTCATCGTTCTCATTATTCGTTTTGATGATGATGATCATCCCGCTGTCCTTCGAGATTTTTGAGAAAAGTTCCCAGCTAACCGGGACCACCCAACCGTAGGACCGACCCATGGGCCATCCTCCGCACTTTCCTCGGTTTGTTTTAGTTATGTAATTATCTAACACATTAATTTGACATATAACAATCAGCTTCTTTAATTAACCCTGTTAAGCACTGGTTCCTTCATGTAATCTTATCACGTGACATAGAAAAACAGTATTAATCAAGTTCTTTTAACATTTTATCATTTTATCTTTGAAATACAAGGAGTTCCGCCTGTAGGCTTGTCCATAATCTGCCAAAGGCTATCCAATAATCTCCAGGGATCACTATTCCAAGCTTCCGCCCGTCAACTAGTATGCGGGCCTCGAGATCCAATCCCGAGTCACGTTAGCCTCTTGTGCAGGACCCGAAAGGCGAGAGATTTATGGCTAGAGCCCCCCCTGGCACCCAAGCATCCTCTTGCTCCAAGTAGAACTCAACGGAGAGACCTCTCGCGGCGAGTTCGGTCCACATTCTCGACGCGGTCAACAACCCCCTTGGTTAGGGTCAGGTAGGCAGTCGGGGGTAACTGAAGCTGCCTCTCCCTTCAGGCCTTTAACTTGAGGTATAGGTACTCATTTAATTTGTAATTCATAATTCAAACAGAGCTCTAAAATCTCTAGCAAGCACAAACATTTCCGTTAATCAACTGAGTTGTTTGGCAAACTGCTAAGGAAGTGTTCTTTCCTTTTTGAGTGTATCAGCACTCGTTCCCAAGGTGTCTTGTAACTTGGCAAGATCTCTTACATTCCGGTGTAGGGCATACCCAACTTGGTTAACCCTAAGGTGCCTTAGATATGCTAGTTTTTGGTTTACAACTTTCCTTATTTAGAAGGATATCCAAAATTATGTCTTTTTGCAAGATAACCTGCATAGGGATCTGCCGTCCTTGATGAGGGTTTTTACCCTTTCTCCTTGTGAATCAATCACAAGACTAAATAATTTCATACTTGTTAAGCAAGTCCTGCGATGGAATAATCTGTTTAGATTCTTTAAGCTGATGTATGTCAGGCCTAAGGTTTCTTCTTTTAAGAACCTTAGGGGCAAACCCTAGTTTCTTATCTTTACGAATTTATTGTCCCTACAGTAAGGAAAGTAGTCAAGTGTTTCGGGTGTGAACGTTTCTATGTTTAGATTGGTTCAGTTATCTTTTGGAAGGTAATATTAATCGTCTTGTCATGGTTTTGCTATCCTTGTGACAATTTACTTTCTCAATCAATACAATTTAATTTAACTTTCGTTTTCCTTAAAGATGAGCTCATGCCAACTAACAACACTTGCCTTGCTAAGATGTGCAAATATTCAAGATAACTTCCTAGTAATTTGAGCATCGAAAGAAACCTTTCATGAATTTAACCATTTACAATGATTCGTTGCGAAAAGAATAAGGCTAATGGTGCAAGATATGATTTCTACACCTTAGGATTTAACTAAAATATGCTACTATAGTAAATGGATAATCTTGCTCGTAATTTATAATGATTGATGCAATTTGAAGAAAACTAAGTTTTATACATTGTCATTCATAAGCTAAACTCCTTCGTTACAAATAACTCGAACAAATATATCCTATCCTTAACAATTTTTATTTGCATGATCGACTTAAAACCGAATTAAAGCCAAGAAGAAAAACCTGGCTTTGAGGTGAGATATCCACATGGATACCGGGGGATGACCTTCCCGCAGCTACACCTTGGACTTTCTTCAGTGGCATCGTAGTTTGAATGTGAGATAGCTTTTTCCTCTTTTTTCTGGAATTCCACCATCTTCTTCTTCCTTCCCTTTTGTCTTTTTCCCACTCTTCCTCCTTCACTCCTTCTTTTTACTCCCTGTACTTTCCCTCCCTATCTTTTATCTCACGGCTACTTTTCCCTTATGGGATATCATCCGAGGCCATGATGATGATTTGGATTTTTAGGTTCGAGGGGGGGGGGGGGAAATAATAAAGGGGATACGGGGGATTAAGAGGAAAGCTTAGGGAGTTGTGGGAAAAAAAAGAAAAGAGTTATGAGGGTGAAAGGGCTTAGTGGAATAAAACACGGGGAAAAAGTATAAGAAGGGGGTCTTCGGGGATTTTAGGACATGGGGGGTGTATGGACATCGGCTTGTTTGATAAAACTAAGAAAACAAAGCTCAGCTAAGAGAGCACATGCACAAAAAAATCTAAAAAGTGAATGAAGGAATCAATGAAAAAGAATGAAAGTCTTCAAGGTAGCCTAAGGACAGAGTAGCCTATGGGTGTGACTCGAATAGCCTAAAGAGCTAAGAGGAGTGGGGGGGGGGGAACAAGGGGGCTTAGGGAGGATTAAACTCGAGGGGGGGGGGGGGGGAGAACAAACAAGGGCCTTATGGAAAAGGGGCTTAAGAAGGACCCTTGGAATATTCCAAGGGCCTTTTGGAAGCTTACGAAGGCCACATGGGGGGTGGAGGGGAGGGGTTTTAGGGTCGTTCGTTGACGGTGATGTCTAGGTGGCAGAAAATTGTGGCGGATCCTCCCTAGCACGCGCACTATGTCATTCATCTTCTCCCTCCCTCAGGCCCTCTCTCTCTCTCTCTCGCATTGATAGCATGACGGCTTCTCCCTCCCTCAGGCCCTCTGTCTCTCTCAGCACGATGTTATGGCAGCACTCTCCTCTTCACAACCACCCTCACGCATTCACGGCAATGTTGTCCTCTTCATCCTTCGGTGGGGCCCCTTCATCCTGCGGCCCCTCATTTAAATGGGGGGGGGAGGGGATCTTCCCTCCCCTGCATGTCAACACGCATGTCCCCCCTGCTCATCTCAAGCTCCACCAAGGAGCTTAATGGCTCCTTCTATTTCCCTTCCCCTCCAGCTCGTCAGTCCGCTGGAGAGATAAGGGGGAAAAAAAATTTCATTTATCTCATTCGTATTTCCATTTGAGCTCGTTCACGTGTTTAGTAAAACGGAATGTTACATTCTCTCCCCCTTAGAGGAATCGAGATGTCCTCATCTCGAAATAAACTGGGGGTATTGTTGGTTGAGTGTGCCTTCATCTATCCAAGTGGCATCCTCTTTAGGATAATCTTTCCACTGGACGAGGCATTCTCTCAAGGTTCTGGATCTTAATATTCTCTCCCTAACATCTAAGATCCTATCTGGCCTTAGTTCAAGGACTCCTTGACTAGGCATTACAATTTGTTGGTTATCAAGTACATGATTAGGGTTGGGTACATATTTCTTCAATAGGCTGATATGGAATACATTGTGAACCTTTAGGTTCTCAGGGAGTTGCAATCTATAAGCGTTGGGTCCTAGGCATTTGAGGATTTTGTACGGCCCACAATACCTTGGACTTAGCTTCTTGCATTCTCCTAGGGATAGAGAACTCTTTTTAGGGCGTACACGAATGAAGACCATGTCTCCTTCTTTGAAGACTCTATCTTGACATTTCAAATCTGTGTATGCCTTTTGTCTATCCTTGGCCGCTTGTATGTCTTGTCTTATTGACCTTATTTGATCATCCATGTCCTCCAACATTTGTCTTGAAGCTTCAACTCTTAGGGTTGGATCAGAAAAGTTTAGGGGACTTCGACAATCATGACCATGCAATGCCTGGAAAGGGGTCATTTGAATGCTCTGCTGGTAAGAAGCATTGTATGCAAATTCAACTGAAGGCAAGTATTGAATCCATCTCTTAGGCTCTTGACAGCGGTATGCCCTAAGCATATCCTTGATGACATGATTTACTTGCTCTGTTTGGCCATCCATTTGGGGATGGTAGGCGGTGCTAAAGCAGAGTTGAGTCCCAATAGCTTCAAAGATAGCTCTCCAGAAGTGTGATGTGAAGAGAGAATCTCGATCACTAATGATTCTTCTAGGTAACCCATGTAGCTTGAATATCTCCTTGATAAACAATCTCGCAATGTCGGAGGCTTTATAATTTGTCTTTACTGGAATCAGGTGTGCAACCTTGGTAAGCATGTCAACCACAACCATAATGGAATTGTATCCTCCTTGGACTTGGGGTAAGCCCACAACAAAATCCATACTGATGAATTCCCATTTCATTTGGGGAATGTCAAGTGGTTGCAGTTTCCCTGGCATCATGACATGTTCTGCTTTGATACATTAGCAAGACAAACACCTAGTGACATACTTGAGAATGTCACCTTTAAGCCTCTCCCAATGGTAGCTCTTTCTAACTGCATTAAGAGTCTTAGCATAGCCAGGATGTCTTGAAAAAGGAGAATCATGAGCTTCCCATAATATTTTATGCTTAAGTGACTAGCTTGCTGGTATACACAGCCTTGTTCTGTAGTAGACAAGTCCATTATCAATGGAAATTTTCTGATACTTAGCTTGCAACTTCTGATTCTGCTCCTTGGTAGATATCTCCTTTATCATTGTTTGGTAGGCCAAATCATGGCATGCTTCCTCTCTAGCTAGTTCAAGTATAGGGTTGTTTGGCATAGATACTTTTGTAGCCAGAGATCTGGCTGTTGATGGATTTTGCAAGATTAGGGAATTTAGGAATGCCTTGCGACTGAGGGCATCGGCAACTACATTCTCTTTCCCTGGTCGGTACTTGATTTCAAAATCATATTCCTCCAATACTTCAATCCACCGACATTGCCTCATGTTGAGCTCGTTCTGGGTAAAAATCCATTTGAGACTCTTATGATCGGTTACTAGAGTAAACTTGTTACCCAACAGGTAGTGTCTCCAAAGCTTTAGAGCATGGATGACAGCTAGTAATTCCAGATCAAGCGTGGCATAATTCTTTTCATGACTCTTCAATTTTGTTGAAGAGTATGCTACTGGATGACCTTCTTGCATAAGTACACATCCCAAGGCAAGAATGCTAGCACTAGTTACTACCTCGAACTCCTTATTGAGGTCAGGAAGTTTTAGAATAGGTGTTGATACCAAACTTTGCTTCAATTTGTCGAAGCTATTTTGTTTGGAAGTTGACCATGTAATAGAAGTCTGCTTCTTTAGTAAGTCTGTAAGAGGTGCTGCAATCAAAGCATAGTTTTTGATGAAGATCCTATACCATCCTGTCAATCCAAGAAAGCTACGTATCTCTTTGACGGATACTGGTATTGGCCATTCAAGCACATCTCTGACTTTGGCTGGGTCTACTGATATTCCTTCTGATGATACTATGAATCCCAGATATTCAATCTGGCGCTTGAAGAATGCACACTTCTTCATTTTTGCATATAGCTTATGAGACCTCATTGTCTCAAGGACAATCCGAAGTTGAGGTTCATGATCTTCTTCCTGTTTGGAATAGACTAAAGTGCCATCGAAGAAGACAAGCACGAAATCATCAAGATATGGTCTAAAAATATCCTACATTAATCTATTGAAGGTGGCAGGTGCATTTGTAAGCCCGAATGACATAGCCAAGAACTCAAAGTGCCCAAGATACTAGCCTTGTGAGATCTAGATGGTCCTAGTATATTCATTTTTGAATTGTCACTTGTAGCTATTTTTCAATTGGTATTCTTTGCTGATGGAGCATGAAATATTGCATCTCTTTTCTTATCATTCAAGATTATTTTAAGGGTGGGCATATTTTTTGAAGGCATATATTCCATTCTTTTGTAATCTAAAACCTCTAGGTACTCCATCCAATCACATTTTGATTTAATTTTGACAATATATCAATGAGCAAACATTCTATATATAAGGGCTTAAGATTAATTGATATCTACTCTATTGTTTAGTTATTGGTATTGTAGTCGATTGAGTCACTATCTATGTCATTGTCTTCTTCATCATCCATAGATTTGACATTTTCATCCTCACTATCGACCCCTTGCTTGTGTATTAGTGAGATGAAGAGGTCATTGTGACAGTCAAATAGAATCTGAGGAGGTTTTTGGGCTATGGAGAAATTCTTTGAAGTTTAGGAGATTAGCTTCTAGTATGTCACAAAAACATGGTTGATGCCATTGGCTCAACAATTTACATAAATCAAACTCATTTGTTCATTAAGGGGGATGCGGGACTCAAAAACATCCTTTTAAGATACTAAATAGAAAACCTTAATTGATTAGGAATATGGACTCAAAAAGGGTATTGTAGGAAATTGATTAGGAGTTCTTAATTACATTGTCCCTTGCCCCCCTACATTCATAGGCTTCATCCTACCTTTTGTGTTGAACTCTACCTAGAAAGGAGGGCTCCCCCTTTCTTTTCACCCTAGTATCTAGGTGTTTTCATCCTCCAATTATGCATTGCCACTCTTTCAAAAGTACCACATTAGTAACTTGGACTTATCTTTTTCTTTACAATAAAATGTTAAAACTTTCATTAAAAAATGGATAGTTTTTTCTTAAAAGGTACCCTATCATATTGCAAGTTGAAATACTCATTTTATATATACGTTTTTACATTAAATGCCCTCCAAATTAGTTTTTATTTTTTAATGCATTTACATGTGGTACTTGGAATCCTATAGAGGTCTTTATATACCCACTTTATACTCCACTACTCCTCCTAAGTACCACATTAGAAGTAGGTTGATTAATTATGACACTAAAATGTGATTTTTTAATTTCCCTATTAAAATATGGTATTTTCCATCTTTAATGGTGACTAACCATATTATATATGGATCCAAGTTTTTTTCATGCTCTCTTTTTTCCTCTAATCCTTCTAAAAAATAATTATTTTAAAAACTTAATCCACTTGATTTTCTCTCCTACCTTACATTTCCTAATGAAATCACTTAGAGACATAGCCAATCACTCGGGGGGGGGGGGGGGGGGGGGGGGGGGGTTTCACTATATATATTCTCTATATAACGTGCATTCATGGCGTGTTTATAAATATCCTAATCTGTGAATTTTCCTTGAATAAAAGACAACCCTTTTCTATTCAATCTATAAGTAGCCCCTTTATATGACACCCTTCTATATGTTAAAAATGTATAAAATTGGTGTTTTAAAAACCCCTTATTTTTAACTCGCGTTATATATACGTATATTCATGAGTGACATGATGCCCCCCCCCCCCCCCCCCCCCCCCCCTTGCATGTTCATGTGGATGAAGAGTATGCTATTACAAATACAACAATTCATTCCTAATAACAAAAATTTAATCCACTTGATTTTCTCTCCTACCTTACATTTCCTAATAAAACCACTTAGGGACATAGCCAATCATAAGAGGGAGGTAGATTGCATGTGTGTATGGATGAAGAGTATCCTATTATAATGTTCACTTATAGCAAGCATGGCCTAGATATAACAATTTATTCCTAATAACATTTAGAGGAAAAGAAAAATATTAATATTTGGGTAGATGTTTCCTTTTATCATAATGACCTTAGTTCTAGGTTGAATCCACCTTTGAATTCTACTTCTTTATTTCTCACTTTTTTTGGGGATGGTGAAAAAGGTCTACTAGGTTATTGCAAATAATTAGATGGAAATATTTGTATACATCAATATTATCAATCAATGTTATATAACACTCATCAATATCTGTTACAATCCTAGTGTTCTTTAAATATATTGCAAAAGCACTATAATATTAAGAGAACAAACTACAAAAGCTTGAAGAAGGATTAAAACACTTCAAAGACAAAGAACATGAGATGGTAAAGAACACACAAAGAAACTCAATCTTGGAGAAGGAGAATGTTTGGAGCAAATGGAGAAGAATAAGAACATTGTAGAAGCAGGTTGCAAAGGTGCAAGAAAACTCTTGTCGGTTATAAGAAAAGGAAACATCAACTGCTTCTAATATTATTACTATCATTGAGTTGTAGAGGATGAAAAATATGTGTACAAGTCTTAAGGTTCATAATTTTCTATTGAAAAACAATCTAAAAATACTACATTCCTTGTAAATGTCTCTTTGCTAAAGGAACTTTTTCCATGATGCCAGAGGTTATGGTGAGATTCAACAAATGGACCTTTTAAAGACATTCTTAAAAAGCAAGCATCTAGTTGGAATTTTGAGAGACCCTCGACATTGAGTTCTCTATGTTACTTCTTTAAATGAGGTTCTTATGAATGTTGTTAATAGTTTGTTTATGAAAAAAGTTTAAAAAGCATGTGATACAGTCAAGATTAGTCAACAAGGCTAGGAGGCCATATATGATATAATAGCAAATGCATTGGCTCATAGAAAAAAAAAACATATGATTTTTACTTAATCAATTTCAGCTTAGAGATATAAGATGAGTGTGAATATATCCATTTCTCATTCAATAAGAGAATATTTTTTAATAATTGATAAAATGGAAGTGGAGGGAACTGAAGTTGAAAAAATAATTTCTTATGACTATGATAACTTTAATAATATGAAGAGAATCTTTTTATCTATCAAAGGAGAGATATGAAAGGTTGGAGAAAAAAGAGCAAAGGAGAGAGAAAAGAGAGAAGCTGAGAGAGAAATACTAGAAAGTTAGGAAAGAAGAGAGAGAGAGAAGCCATGGAACCTATGAATAAGGAGGTGAGGTGAGAGATAATAATTCTATTATTGTCAAAGATGTGAAAATTTATATGTCTCACCCCTTTTATATCTATGTCAATGTGATAATATATTTTTAATAATTCCACACTAAAATATATCTTCTTCCCAACTTCTTACAATCCATCTTGCCCAAAATTTCTTGCCCATGAAAACAAATTTACAATGGTTGAAAGGATGGTTAAAACAAAGTACTACTCTAATTTCAACTATAGAAAGTATAAAAAATGAATGAAAGATTGAAGATATATTGAGTAGAAATATGAAGGTAAGCCTTAGCCATATGCATGATTTTGATGTCTTCAAAAGAGGTTGGAGCCTTTAAGTATTCAAAAATCAAGCTCAAGAATGAATAGATAGCTTACTGTAAGAGCATATCCTCTTGAACAAGATCTGCCATAACTTCTTAGGGAAGTATCCAAATGAAGCATGCCACATGTCAAAATGTAGCTATTGAAAAGTACTTTGATTCTATGTAGGTGGCATATTTCTAAAAGTTTGGCAAAATAAAACTTATTCTAAAATAGAGTATTGTTTGAACCTTGTCTGCTAGCTCCATTATAGTTATGTCTCATCCACTACTAATGCATCCTATAGGTAAGGAAACACATCTAATATAGTTTCAAGCATGCGAAAGAAATTTCCACTATTAAAATACTCAATGATAGAATGAGAGTGAAGCTTCTTCTTGCACTAACTTATGATTTCCTTAGGGATGTATTGAATAAGATATTCTTCATCTCTAGGTGTGACAACTCATCAGTTGTATCCACATGAGTACCATAGAACGGCTTGAGCTAACCAACATGGAATAGTATATGAATCTTAGTAGAAGAGTGAAGTTCCAATCTATATGCCAAGTCTCCAATGTGCTTTAGGATCCTGTAGGGTCCATAAAACCTGTGAGCAAGCTTATTACTAGATCCATCCTTCAACGTAGAGTAACAAGACTTGGGTACTTTTAACAGAACTAAATTTTCTTCTTGGAAATCTAAAGGTTGCCTCTTCTCATCTATGCACATCTTCATTTGATCTTCAACCTTCCTAAGATTTATCTTATACTAGTGAAGAAGGGTCTACATTCATTTGAATTCTTCTTTCCATGAGGATTGATTTTCTCATAAAAAATGGTTGTGGGTAAGGGTACCTTATAATTATACATAGCCTCAAAGGGTGAAACCCCAATAACAGCATGAGTCAAAGGGGGAAACTCCAATACCAGCATGAGTGGAGTCATTATAGTTAAACTCAGTCAAATGTAACTAAGAATCCCATGCATATTGCATATCATGATAAAAATGACAAAGGTAAGTCTCTAACCACTTATTTATCCTTTATGTCTGGCCATCAATTTGTGGATGATAGATTATAAAAGGAACCAATTTAGTACCCATGGAGTTGAACATCGCATGCCAAAATTTACTCATGAACTTTGAATCCTTGTGATGTATAATCACATGTGGTAATCCATATAATCTAAAGATCTGCTTCATAAACTGATTAGTCACCTATGAGGCAGCGAATTGTATCTTGGAAGGAATGAAATGGGCTATCTTGGTAAGTCTATGCACTAACACATATACACTATTCCATCTCCTTTTGGTAGAAGATAAGACAGTAATGAAGTCCATGGTACTATGCGTCCACTTGCCATCAGGAATATGTAGTGGCTGCAATAAATTGCTTGGCTTATGGGTGTTGTGTTACGAAGTAGAACACGTGGCAAATCTAGCAAATCAAATCTCAATCATAAAAAAAGAACTTTGTGAAAAACCTGTAACAAATCAAACATCTCAACTATTAAATACAAGCAATATTATAGTACATAAGAGAATTTGAATAACTCAATAGATTGAGAAAGACAATAGAAATAAATGCATGATGGGCCCAGCCTGCAAAAAATACATGTTGTAGTTGCTCTGCAAAAAATTCTGTGCTCTAAATCTTGACATTTTGATATCACCATCGCATCTAAAGTGTACCATAACCCCCAAAACGACTCTTGAAGCTTTGAATTCCGATTCCAGATGAGGGAGAAACAAAAAAAAACTCAGTTTTTACCCTATTCTCCTATTTTACGCATGATCTTGTTGCTTTTATAAAGAAAGCTAGAAAAGCCTTCTAAACTTAACCACATTAAGAAAATAGCAAGGTATTCCATAAAGAAAGTTTATTTCAATAAAAGTATATCTTAAATCTTATATTTTAAAATAATATATATTAAAAATAAATTAATTAATAGTACTAAAGACAATGATCTAATTATTACTAAAGAAGTTTAAACTTATAACTTACAAATAGAGTAATAATTTTAATAATAAAATGTCATATAAATACATAATACTTAAGATAACTAATCATAATTATGAAATTTACACTTGGATTTACGCTAATACCCAGTGTTACCCAAAGCCACCACTATACCAGCTCTACACATCAGTTGGGTATAATGTTAGGAGACATATTCAACGGTGGATTCTGTGAGGTTTTTTGATGGATTTCGTAAAACTAGAGACATATTCCACGGTGGATTCTGTAAAAATATATGTATTTGTCGGGGCTTGTACACAAGGTAGATTCATTGTGTGAGAAGTTGATTTGTAGTTGAAGACTACTAGGTATTCACTATTATTTGTTTATTTTATTAATAAACAATTGTGAATGCTTTAGTTGATGTGTAGAGCAGGTAGCAGTGGCTTAGGGTAGCACTGGGCATTAGCGTAAGTCTAAGCGTATATTTCATAATTATGATTAGTTATCTTAAGTATAATATGTAATATATATATTTATATGATATTATATTATTAAAATTATTACTCTATTTGTAAGTTATAAGTTTAAACTTCTTTAGTAATAATTAGATCATTATTCTTAGTACTATTTATTTATTTATTTTAAATATAGATTATTTTAAAATATGAGATTTAAGATATGCTCATATTAAAATAAGTTTTTTTAATGGAATACCTTGCTATTTTCTTAATGTGATTAATTTTAGAAGGCTTTTCTAGCTTTCTTTATAAAAGCAACAAGATCGCACACAAATCAAGAGAACAGGGTGGAAACTAAGTTTTTTTCGTTTCTTCCTTATCCAGAATCGGAATTCAGAGCTTTAAGAGTCATTTGGGGGTTTTAGCATGCTCTGAACGCGATGGTGATGTCAAAACGTTAAGATTCAAAACACAGAATTTTCTATAGAAACTGCAATATGTTACAAGATACCTCTTGACTCTTAAAACTCTGTATTTCAATTGATATTTGTACTTTCTTTGTAATTATATGTAAGATATCACTACAAGATATAGACCTTATAGCGACATTTAAAGCGACGAAAATACAAACAACAAAATTTGCCCCCGTCGTCGCAAAAAGCATCGTTATTAACGACGCCATAGAATCGTCGCTATAACCGTCGCTATATGCGTCGCTATTTGCAAAGCATATAGCAACGCATATAGCGACAGTTACAGTAAATTTGCGACGCTGATAGCGACGGCAATAGCGACGCCTGCAGTAAATTTGCGACGCAAATAGCGACGGTAACAGAGAAAAAAAAAAATTGTGGCAAATAGTTTCTGCACTGCTTCATACAAAGCGTTTGCAAACAAAAAGAATGTATACTGAAATCATAAAACTGATGGATGAAATAAATACATGATATCGCATAAAATGCGATTGGTACAATCATAAAACAATATCACTAATACATAGAAAATGTCTACATAGATCGGGCGACTAAAAACTAAAGGTATGTGAGCTCTAAGGATCCAAGGGCGAGCTACAAATCGTCGTCCCCCGAAAGCTCTTCCCGCTGTAAAGGAGCATCAAACGGATTCTGCAGAAAAAGAAACAACATATCAATCCACCATATAATAATGCATTCAAATATCTCATGGTAACTACGGACAAGAAAGATGAGTGACTTACTAGGCCACCGCGTCTATACAATCGGTCGATCAATGATGTGAGACCGTGCCTCTCTGCATATCGAGTCTCAAGGCCTTGCGGATAGCGATTTGTAATGGAGTGCTGCAAAGAAAACAAAATGCTAACTGTTAGAAACATGATTGTCAGTACAAAGAATATCTCAAAAAAAAAAAAAGCAAAACAAAAGAGAATCTTACAAAGTCCTCCAAATATGTCCTGTGGCCACCACTCCCAAGATGATGTACCGATCCGGCCTCGATTCGTGCCCTCACCGCCTCCCGCTGCTGACTCCAACGTCCTGGCGAATTTGTAGCCTCCTCCCTCAGTCGGTGCCAGTCGTCTGCATCTAACCACTCGGGCTTTGGAGCCCCACTCTTGACTGCCTTGCGTGCGTCGGATCGTCTATGTGACATGTATGCACGCATGCAATCCATCATCCAGCCCGTAGAGAATCTATCCACTGCGGCTGGCACCGGGAACTCCTCGTGCAAGGATGCTACTATGTACTCCTTGCTCCCCTCCGTTATGTTCCTCCAATGATCCAGGACGTTGTGCCAAAAAACTTGTTGGCACAACTCCCTCATGCGAGCCATCACCCTCCTCCCCTCATCATTCATGATAATGGCTCCTGACCTGCCATCCACTAGGTATCCATAATCCCTAGGAGTGTGCCGTGTATGGGCCCTCTCCCATCTCCGTCCACGCTCCTGGGCATATCCAGGAGATCCCTGAACATCCGGTGTACCGACGGGGGTACCCTCTCCCGGAGTGCCACACAAAGGGGTGCCGCCAGAGGGTGTGCCACCAAAAGGAGTGCCACCAGAGGGGGTGCCACCAAAAGGAGTGCCACCAAAAGGCGTGACATCTGCCGACGGCTGCGCAAAAGCTGGAGTAACTGGAGTGGACGTCCCCACAGGTGTGACAAATCCTGGCGGTGACCGAGCTCCAGTTGAACGACGAGACGGAGACACCGCGTCCGTGTCTCCACAGCAGCACCCCCCTGATCCTCCTGCAGTCGCAGTCCCTCCCTCTGGCCCAAGTCGCGAGCATCGAGATCGTCTACTCGAAGCTGAAGCATCTGATCGCGCCGAAGCTGATCTAGCAGAGCGTCCTGACGAAGAACGAGACAGCTCCTGATCTGCTATCTCTCTGAATCTCGCGAGCTGATCTGGAGACATATGTGCCATCATCTCCTGAAACTCCTCATCGCTCATCCCTCGACTCATCCTGAAAATGTCGATACCTGCACAGATAAAAAATAATGTTAGAATAATCAATTTAAACTATACAAAGCACATTAATAAAATCATTTTTGAAAAATCCCTCTTAAAATGCATATCTTATCTACCTTTATGGAAGATCTAAACAACGAATTGAGTAATACAATTCTCCAAGAATGAAGTATTCTATGGTCCCATGTTAATCTCCTGACACAACTCTGCATACACTGGAAGGTCGATAGACATGTCACCACAAAACAACGAGTCTGTCTCGTTCTCAAAAAATTCTACGACTTCTGTATTTCCATCATTGTTAGCCGATGCAGGCTCCAAGCTTGCGGTGGCCTCCACCCCTTGTAATTTCGATCCCTCTATTTGCATATTTTCTTCATCTATGCCTGGAACATCGCTTTGATCGTATACTCTCGCACCTCGAGGAGTTGAAGGTATAATATACCACCATCGAGGTTGTCGGGGATTTGGATAGAAGATTACCTCTTCACAAACACTTACAAACCGTCTTCAAACCATTGTGACATAAACCATGTCGTATTACAATTAGCAAGCAAATGCCTAGTTGCACCTGTTCACAATGGGCCGGCAACACAAAGGTGTCGCGCAAATCCATCCATTTTTTTTCAGAATCTATTTCGAGAAATCCAGATGGACCTCGTCGAACTGTTGCGCCAGCTCCTCCAAGTACCACTTTGAACCATTGCACGTCGAATATTATCATGGAGAAGCTACGGTAATCCACCGTAATAATACTTTGCAAATTTCCAAAATACTCCATCTCATCCACAACCGTGTTCGGATCCGTTGCTCGTCGCCGGCTCTCTTGCTCAAACCTTGCCATGACACCACAGTCCATTGTGGAGCGCATTTTGTCAATACGCTCCACCCGAAAATGCCGTCCGTGCGACCACGCTGCACTATATATTTTGTACTGCACATTGAAACACTCAAATTAGATGTAGCAAGCAAATTTAGATACAACACATTCTAAACCCCTCATTACCTTTGGACTACATCCCCTCGAGAACTCCCACTCCTCCATTGAGACCTCTGTCCCTTCGCTGGATGCTGCGGTCAAGGCTCCATGCAACCATCGTGTTGATATAAACCGCGGCATCTCCTCCATGCCTTCGGGATATCGAATCGGTCGGTGACGCGTACTGCGTCGGAATTCGGCTCGTGCTTCCTCTCGATCTTGCCTTGCAATCTGGTACTTGGCGAGCCCCGTCTCCATGGAGGCATGGTGCAACATACAAAAGCGATTCACCTTCTCTTCCATTGAGGCATCCATTCTTTTTTCTACCCCATTTCCAACCACCACATCTCCAGTCAGCCTGTCATCGTCCTTCAGCGTCCATAGCATTTCATTGTCTGGTTCCACCGTTGGTAGCCATTGTGAGATATGCACTAACGCCTCTGACACCAACCAACCTTCCGCCATGCTACCTTCCGGACGAGCTCGTTGTCGCACAAAGCCTTTCAGGGTTTTCATGAAGCGCTCCAGGAAGAACATCCATCGCGTATGGACAGGTCCAGCAATTTCCACTTCATCCACAAGATGCACAAGAAGGTGAACTTGTATCGTGAGCATGCTAGTGGGCAGGTATTTCTCAAAGAGACAGACCGTCTCAACTGCTCCCCGCCTTGCGGATTCAATAGAGGACGTCTTAATCTCTTTCTGTGAGATCCATTGCACCAAAGTCGATAGCTTATAAATGGCCCCGCGAATTTCTGGAGTTAGGCATCCCGCGATCGCGATCGGTAGGACAAACTGCCAAAAATGAGAAAGCATTAAGAATAATGGTCACTTTTCAAATTTCAAAATGTCCACGCTAATTAAAATCCATTCTGTTCACAAACCTGACATATCTTATGCCAATCATGGGATTTTAGCCCAGAAATCTGGTCATCTTTAGAAAATGCGGACCTGAGAGAACGCATCATACCCGTCGGAGTGCGGATAGACTTGATTACTTGCTTCACAATGCGCTCTTCTTTGGTAGACAAAACCCAGGGAGCGCGAGGAAGCTGCACTCCCCCTTCAGCCCTCGACTGCGGCCAGAGCGCCTCCATCTTACCTACCTCCTTTAAATCCATTCGTGCTTCTATAGTGTCTCTCTTTCTTGTGATGTGGTCCCATAGCAAGCTGCCCACATTTTTGAAAATATGCATGGGATCCAACAAGTGGTTGACCTGTAAGTGGGTCCAATATGGCAACTCGTAGAAAACTGAGAACCGCCGCATTCCATTTGGATGTGAATCCGGGTTTACCATTTTCAGCTCGTACCAGCTTGCAGCGTTCATACGTGCTGGAGGTCGTCCAAGAAAACCTTCCCTGAGTTCATGATCCTCCGGCAAGAAAGCGGCGTGTCCTTGGTATACCATCTTCTTCATGGTTCGTGACCTTCGGGAGTCTAACTGTGGCCCACACAATGGACATGCATGATAACCTGAGGTAACGAGACCTGCAAGGCGATCCATGACCTAGTGAATACTTGATTGAATGAAATAAAATATAGATATTACCGGCGAGAACAAAGGTCTGCTCACCTGAGCACTCTCCCAATCCCGGAAAGTCATGCATCGTCCACATGAGAATGGCTCGAATGTTGGCTGACCGCCGACCATCGCGCCTGCTCATATCTTGCACCGTGATCCCCTCCTCCCACAAAATCTTAAGCTCATCGACTAATGGACGAAGATACACGTCCATATTTTTTACTTTGTAGCGGCCCGGGACGAGCAAGCTAAGGATGAGATGTCATTTCTTCGTAAAAAGCCATGGAGGAATGTTGTAGTTGACAAGCACTATAGGCCACACACTGTAAGAAGTCGAGCGCAGACCGAATGGGTTCACACCATCCATGGCGAGACCGAGCCGAAGATTCCTTGGCTCTCGCGCAAAGCATGGGAAGGTAGAGTCAATGTGGCTCCATGCGCGCGAATCTGCTGATATTCATTGAACTCCATCCGTGGACCTATTCTGCACATGCCACGTTGTCAAGCTTGCCATGGCAGACGTGCGAAACATGTGGTTTATGCGGGGGATGAGCGGAAAGTGTCTGAGGACTTTTTGAGGGATGGTTTGCCCTTGCAAGTCCTGTCGATACCTGTGAGCACCACACTTTGGGCATGTCTCCATATTCTCGTATTCATCTCGAAACAATATGCAGTCGTTGATACATGCATGGATGTTATTGTAGTCCATGCCAAGCTTCCGTAAAACATGTCGCGCATCATCACGAGACTCAGGCATGGTGTTTGCAGGTGGCAATATATGATATTTCAATAACCTGAAAAAATCATAAAACACCTTGAAAAATCTATCCATGTTTGCAATAATACTGTTTAAAAAAAAAAACAATGAAGTCTGTGTGCGAGGTACCTGAGTAACTCAGTCACACTCGTATCGCTCCAACCGTATTTTGCTTGCACACTTAAGAGTGCAAGCAATGTCTTCAACCGAGATACTCGGCAGCCATCATATAATGGTATGGATGCTTCCTCTCTGAGCGGGTCAGATGTCTCAACATCCATGGGAATCAATGCATCGATCATTGCCTCCATCTCAAGCTCCAAGATTGTAGGCAAGTCGGGAAGGTTGTCTGTCTCCTCTGGCATTGACGGTATAGATGGGCCTTGCGAGTGGTCGATTGGCTCCTGCAATCCATCCATCGCACGTCCACGAACTCTTCTAATTGGCCGCAAAGGGTGCACTCCCCCTTGGGTCGAGACATCACCCCCCTGGATACAAAATTTACCAACAAGACCCAATCTTATTGTGTATGGTTTTCAATTAGCTTGAGAGTACAATGCATGAAAAATGCTAACTTCAAATTACCGTTTGCTGAAAGTCTGCAATCGCCTGATCAATGATCTCAGATTGAAACTCGCCAAATCGTCGTACGTGTTCTATAGACAATCGGCGTTTTCGTCTAATTGCCAACTTGCATTGAGAGCAAGGACATGGGACACGCTGATTAAGATACGACTCGCGGTCTTGAACAATAGGACCTTCTTTGTTTGCCATCTTATCTACATTACAGCAAACAAGGCTTAAATGGATAGCTTTATGGAGATGTACGTCAAGTTGCAAGTTGACCATAAACCTTGCATTGTATATAGTAGTCGAGAGATTTTCCAATGTTATATCTCGGCCTTGTATCATGCTCAACGATTTGTTGGTCCCGGTAGATAATTTTTTGTTATATCTCGGCTTTGAGTATAAGTAATCCATTTTAAAATTAATGCACGCCATCTATGAAATTTTATAACTATAGTAATAAAATTTATTTCAAACAATTCTACTCATAGTCATAAGACCTGAGAGAAATTATCCTATACTCAATTTAAGGGTTTCTTTTTCTATAACAATAATTTTGGGTTCATTTTGATGAAGTACGTGGCCGTATGCAAAGCACATTGCATACCATTATCAATACGTATATTATCTTAAATTTTCTTCCCTTCCCTCTCCCTCTCTTTCTCTCCCTCTCCCTCTCTTCCTCTCTTTCTCTCACCCTCACCCTCTCCCTCTCCCTCTCGTTCTCTTTCTCTCCCTCTCTCATTTCCTCCCTCCCCCTCCCTCTCCCTCTCCCTCTCCCTCCCTCTCCCTCTCCCTCTCCCTCTCCCTCCCTCATTTCCTTCCCCTCCCCCTCCCTCTCCCTCTTCCTCTCCCTCTCCCTCTCTTTCTCTTTTTTTCCCTCTCCCTCTCTATCTCTCTTTCTCTCTCATTTCCTAAACAAGCAAAAAATAAAGTGATTTAAACATCCTCCAAGCAAAAGGGAGAGAGAGAGAGATACAATGCACTCTCCCTCTCTTTCTCTTTCTATCCCTCTCTCATTTCCTTTCCCTTCCTCTCCCTCTCACTCTCTTTCTCTCTCATTTCCTCTCCTAAACAAGTAAAAAATAAAGTGATTCAAACATTAAACAAGCAAAAGGGAGAGGGAGGGAGAGAAAGAATGCACTCTCCCTCCTTCTCCCTCTCTTTCTCTTTCTCTCCCTCTCCTATTTCCTCCCCCTCCCTCTCCCTCTCCCTCTATTTCTCTTTCTCTTTCTTTCCCTCTCCCTCTCCCTCTCTCTTACTCTCTCGTTTCCTCTCCTAAACAAGCAAAGAAGAAAGTAATTTAAACATTAAACAAGCAAAAGGGAGAGAGAGAATGCACTCTCCCTCTCCCTCTCCTTCTCTTTCATTTCCTCTCCTAAACAAACAAAAGAGAACGATTTAAACCTTCAACAAGTAAAAGAAAGAGAGAGGGAGACTCACCAATGAGATATGGCGAGCGTGGGCGGCTTCTCTTTGCAACGAGGGCTCCTCCTCTCCTTCATGAACAACGACGGTGGTGGTGGCGGCGGCGGCGGCGGCGGCAAGTCTCTTCCTCCTCTTCTCCCACAAAGCCTTGGCTCTCTCCCTCGCTCTCTCCCTCGCTCTCGCTCTCAAAAGGTGAAGAAAACAAAATGAAAACGGCGCTCTGGTTTCGGCCGCGCTTTTTTTCCCTGCGGCGTCGCAATTGGCGTCGCTATATGCGTCGCAAATAGCGACGCCAATTGCGACGCATATAGCGACGCCTATAGCGACGCCGACATCCGCCGTCCCTAATCGGCGTCGCTATTGCCCCATTCCCTTGTAGTGTATGAATGCAAATATATAATTAAGGATGGCAAATCATGGCTTTTGCCATGGGGAAGATTGGGCCCAATCGTGCGTTTTTCTCTTGTCTTTCTAAATCTATTCAGTTATTCCTCTTATGTATTAAAATGTTGTTTGTATTTAATAGTTGAGATGTTAGATTTGTTAGATTTTTTCAACTAAGTTCTTTGTTTATGATTGAGATTTGATTTGCTAGATTTGCCACATGTTTCGCTTCGCAACATGTTGTCCTTATTCTGTTGACAATGCATACACTTCATAATAAAATCCTTAATATCTCTCCACATTGCTTTCTAATAAAAACTTTTATTGAGCTTATCATACGTTTCAAAAACTCCAAAATATCTAGCGAAAGGTAAAGAATGAACTCCTCTATAATTTTTTGCTTAAAAGAAGAAGTAGAGGGAATACCAATCTTGCCAATAAGCCATATTGGCCATTTTTAAGCTAATAATGTGAGTTTTTCTCCATAAGACATTGCTATAATTTCTGAAAAACATGGCTGAGCTCATCATCCAAAAGATATGCCTCCTATGATTCCTCAATCCAATCACTACATAGCTCAGTCATAGCTTAAACTTCACATACCATCATTCTAGAAAGAGAATCATCTACCACATTGTCTTTGCTTCTCATATGAGTGATGCCAAAATCATAATTTTGCAAAGTAGCTACCCACCTATGTTGTTTAAGAGTGAGACTTGACTGAGTGAAAAAATACTTTAGGACCCTGTGATCACTTTAAACTCTAAATCACTACCATACAAGTTGATCTCTTCATAATAGACATTCATAGTAACTTCCTTATCCATAAACTTGTGACTTTCAAATGTAATAACTTTATGCTCATGTGACAAAACAACCCCTATGCCACAGCCACCACTGACATCACATTGTATGGTAAATTCCCTTGAGAGATCTAGGTATAGTAGAACAAGAGCAAAAGTAAGGAGTTCCTTTAATTAGTTGAAGCTACTATATCTACACAACTGTATCCCAAAAGAAAGATTCATTCTTCAACTTGTCAGTCAAAGGAGCTAATATAGCTGCATAATGATTAATGAATCTACAATAGAATGATGATAGACCAATAAATTCTCTAAGTGAAGTAATGGTGGTAGGTGTTGGCTAATCTCTAATATACTACACCTTCTTAGGATCGACTTATATCCCTTTCTTACTAAAATTATGGCCCAAGTACGTCATCTCAATCTGCATAAAAGAACACTTTTTTCTCCTTTAACAAAGAGTGTATGATACCTCAATACATCAAAAAAACATTTCTCATATCTGCCAAATGATCCTATAGTGTCTTGGTGTAAATGGTCCAATATCTATACTTCATTGTGGTTTTGTTTAAATCCCTATAATCAATACACATCCTAAAGGATCAACCTTCTTTCTTCACGAACAAGACTAGAGAAGCATATGATGAAGAACTACTCTCAATGAACCTCATCTCTAGAAGCTCCTTGGTTATCTCGTCTACTTCTTCACACTCATATTTAGACAATGTGTGGCTTTGAATTTGGCTCGAAATCTATAGGGTGATCCATTGATCTCTTAGGATTGAATGAAGTAGGCATTTCAAACAAATCCCTATACTCCTCAAGAAGAGCTTTTCAAAGCTAGATTATCAACTAAATTCCTGGACTAATCTTCAACCTCTTTATTCAAGTGCAAAATAAAAATCTCAGAGCACCTTTGGTACTCATTCTTGAGTTGTTCAATGGTGATAAGCTAAAAATCATATCTATAGGAGTCCCTGTAAATGGATAGGTTTCCCATCAATGGGAAACTCCATATATAAATATGAGAAATCCATAGTAATCTTTCCTAAGGTCATCAATCAAACACATCCAAGTACAATATCTATGGGTCCCATTTCCAAGGTAATCAAGTTTACATTTCCTTCATAATTTTCAACTAACTATAAGGAAACCTATGAGCATATTTGAGTGCTAATTTTTTCTTCACCATTTGCTACTTAAACTCTTATGGGATGCTATAAATCAATGGGAAGACAATTCAACCTATCTACAACTAGCTTATTCACAAAACAATGTGTACTATCTATCAAGATAAACACATCCTTCCTATGAATGGTACCCTTTATAAAGAATGTATTAAGGATAATTAAACCTCTCCAAGTATCCATAGAGATGAAAAAGCTAGTAGTAGCATGTGTCTCATCAAGAATCCCTCCTAGATAAAAAGAAATACTACTATCTAGATCAAAAGGAAAAGTGTCAACAGTATCATAAAATTGTTCTTGCCCAACTTCCTCCTCAACATCCTCATTTTTAATGGTAGTCATAAATGCATTCACCTCATCATTATCATTCCTTGAACCTTCAAAGGCTAACATACAATGAACCTTGGCTTTTGCATTCTTATGTACATACTTTGTTGCATGATCAGCTATATACTTCTCTCCATATTTGAAACATAATCTTTTTTCTCTCCTTTCTTTGTATAGGTCCATACGAATAGACTTTGGATTAATATTAGCTCAACTAGTTCTAAACTTGTTATCCCCTTGTTTAAAATCTAATCTTAGACTATTTCATGTCTTGAAATTGCCTTGAGGTCTTGAAGCATTGAATAATCAATAAGTTGGCACTCTAAAGCTGCCACTTTAGTGAATGATCGTTGCCATAAACATTACCAATTTGTCCCTATTTTAAAACAATCCTTGCATGTTGGTTGAAATGTAGACTCTCTTCTATACTTCCTTCCATATTGTTCAACAAGCTCAATGGCTTTGAAAAGAGGGGTGGAGTTTTGCACCATAAAATCAAATGATAAAGAAGGTTCTAAACCATACATGTACTTGTGGAGCTTCATCACTTATACTCTCTACATACATGGTGAGATTCATCATGTATGTAGAAGGTTCTAAAACATACATGTACTTCTGGAGCTTCATCACTTATACTCTCTACATACATGGTGAGGTTGAGGAATTGGTTTGTATAATCTCATGTACTTAGGCCTCTTTGCTCTAATCCATAGAATCTTTGTACCAATTTCTCTTTTTCAAGAGGAGAAACAAAGACCTCAACCATAAGTGTCTTGAATGTATCTCAAGTCTCTACTAGTATGTTCTCCTTCTTAATGTATCTCCACCAAGTATGTGCAAACCATTCCAAATGTAATGAGGCAAAATTACTCTCATATCATCAATCCTAGTGAATATATCAAAATAGAACTTTAATTTTGAAATCCATTCCTCTAGGTTGGATGGTAAAGATACTTTTGCAAAATCATTTTATCTTTCAATTCCCTCTTATGAAAAGATTGATGTCCCAAAATGGGTTGATCATGTTTCAACCCATTAGATTAGGGATTGGCACTATTCATCACCCAAATAGTCATTATTCCTTTTTTGTGAAATCTCTCCTATTTCATATTAACTATTTGGAATGCCTCTTTGTCCAATAATACTTGACTCTAACCATTAATTTTAGGTGGTTGAAGTGGGATTGATGGATCACTCTTTGATTGTGCTTTCTCTCTAGCATCCTTGGCTCCCATTTGCATTTGCATCCGTTGACCTCTACACACATGCTTGTCCACACAATCAACAAAATGGCATGGTACCGATAGAGTTTGAAGTTTGAAGATCCATTATACATGCCATTATTGAAGGGAAGAAAAAAAACAATGAAGGACAAGAAGATCTCTATTATAAACTTCATGGAAGCTTGACAATATATTAAAGAAAGGGGAAAGAGAAACCTCTATTTGAAAAGTAACCACAGTTTATTCTTCTCCTAAGTCCAGTTAACCTTTATTTTAATAAGTTACCTTCAAAATAGCATGTAATGGATGCAGGTCTACCATTTTAGCGACGGTTTGGCTAAATCTCTCCAAGATCTTTGTCAAAGACTCAAGATTAGTTTATGCTCCAAGTATAACTAATTTCCATGTGGCTCTTGTATCTACTATCAAGGATTAAATGGTGAAATTTTGGAGAAAATATGTCTGAAAATGAGAAAATTAAATGGATCAAAAGCCTAAGCTCCGATACCACTTGTCAAGGAGAGAGCTGAGAGATGAGAGAAGGAAGAGTAGTGTGGAGAGAAAAGAGCAACAAGGAGAGAGAAAGAATAGAAAGTTAGGAAAGAAGAGAGAGAAGCCTTGGAAGCTGTGAATAAGGAGGTATGTTGGGAGACAATAATTGTATTATTGTCAAAGATGTGAAAATTTACATGTCTCACCCCTTTTATATCTATGTCATTATGATAATATACTATTAACAATTCTACACTAAAATATATATTCTTCCTAGGTTCTTACTTTATCACTAACAAAATGGAAGTGAGGGAACTAAAGTTGAAAAGATAAATTCTTATGACTACAATGACTTCAATAATATTTTTGTTGACCCAGTTAAGTTACTATGCTGGCATGGCTCATCTCTACAAGGTGTAGTGCTTGAAAGGTACTGGCTTCTTGTAATATAACATTGAGGATTCAATTTGGTACATTTCTTTCTACCTAAGTTCATGCCAACTTTAATTGCCAAGTTTTATTTTAACCTTGGATTTTTTTAAATCAAGTTTGATGAATGCCAAATAATTAAGAGATGTAAGTTGGAGAGGGTGGGTCTTAAATTGATGAAGCTGAAGTATCAAAAGAGGCCCATATTGATCTCTCTTGGATCTTCCAATGTACTCCATATTCAAATATAATTTCCAAGAAAATAGGTTTCAAGAAGTTCTAAGTGCAAGGAGTCACTGAATTCAATGTCAATTCACACTTGGGTAGCAATCGCAAGACATTGAAGTATATGTTGAATTGTGAAATCAAGGCATTAGCATCGTTGCCTTGCCCATTTTGCATGAAAACAAACAATTGTTTCGAGACTGAGGATAATGTTGCATGGAATAGAGGAGCATTGGCCTACAATAGAAATGCACCATCAATGAGGTCACATCCTGATAGAAATTAGAAAGTCATATTCCCAATTAACATTGAAATTTTCCATTTTTGCACTTTTCTTTGCCTCAATAAAGCCTCCCTCTAAATGCAAAACTATGACTATAAGTTAACATAAGCAATTATAACCCAACAAGTATCAATCAAACACATCAAAACATTCTAAAACAAACAAAAACCACAATCATGAGCTAATGAAAGGTATTTAACTCATCAAAACTCATCCCAAAGCTCTCAAAATCAATCACAAAACAGCCAAAATCCACATAATCATGCATCAAATAAGCAATAAAGATCCAACAATCAACAAAAAAGCATAAAAAATCACTCATTTCAAGCATGTGGCAAATAGAGAATGAATACAAAAGGTAAACATGCAACATATATCTCCAAAAGTAACATGCGAAAAAACTCAAGGGAAGTTTAATGCGGGCAAAAGCTTTAGTAGTCCCAAATGTATTCACAAATCAGCCCCCTAAAAATGCCATATAGATACCTAAATATATCTTTTAATGTATTGTTATCTTTTGCATTAAAAATGGGCATGAATGCAACTCCTAAATGTATTCAATGGGTGCTATCCTATGCCAAAATGTAGAACATATTTCCTAGCTCATATCAAGTAGTATTGGTCCTTTTAATATTGTTTCCTTCAAGAAATAGATTAGCTATTTCACTACATTCTAGGCTCGATAAGTTCATCACATAGAGATAATTTTAGAAAGCATACACATTACCACCACAACTCTAAGAATAATCTTTGTCTTCATTATGTTATAATCATTGATAGGGATTTATGTTTACCTACCGTGTACTCTATCTAAGTTTAGATAAATTCACCAAAGATTGTAGAAGTTTGAAACATGTAAATATGCTAAAACCATTTTTTCATATAATGAATATAGACATCAATGTATCCAAATATTGTGATGTGGCAATCTCTAGATAATGAAAAGTCAAAGTCAATGGCAATGGAAGCTCAAGGGTTATAATACTAAAGGGTTATAATACTAAAGGAGGGATCAAAAGACATTATAGTTTCATTGCACAAGGAAAGCACGTAAGGAAAATAAATTATTAAGGAAACTCATCTCCTAAATGTCTCCTATCATGGAAATCATGTTTATGACTTTAGGTACTATAAGGCTCTCTTCTAGTAAAGAATAAACAAGGAAGCAATATGACATTAAACAAAGATCATGCATTCATAATATTGATGATCATAAAACATAAAGAGAAGAAGAACCAAGAGTCTTTATCCATATCTTCTACATATAAATTGTGAGAGATAGTATTATGATAATACTTGAAAATATCAATGGAATCCTACTTGTAGAATATAAAGTAGGATCCCTATGGATAATATTATTAAAATGAAAAGGGTGAGATTACAAAATAATATCTCCATAAACAAAGTACCATTCATTGCTACGACTTGTGGATGACTCACAAGGTTACATTTTCTTATATGTGTTACGTATAATTTCAAAACTAGCTAGTTTAATCTAATCTTATTCTTCAAAATACTAACATTGAAATCTCATGCTTTATCTAAAGCTCCATTTATTTCCTTATTCTATATGCTATTATTAATCATATAATTTGAAAAAACTAGAACTCCTTTACATATTCAAATCTAATAATGTTTGGTGGTTAGCATGTCAATAATTTTGATTGATATATGGGTATAGACTCTAGATATACATGATTGATTAGACAAACATTTTATTCAAATTGTCAATGTGTAATTGGAATATTGAGCACATGCATAGAATTTTCATTCATTGAATTGTGATAAATATTCTTAAATAGATCAAGTATGGTTAAAGTGAGGATGTATCGTGCTAGTTATATATAAAGAAAAAAGACTAAGTTGATGCAATATTATTGAAGTAATACTAATAGGGAGAGGTAATGAGTCCATGTTTATCACACACACACACACACACACACATGCACGCACGCACGCACACATGCACAAGCACACGCATGCGCACACGCACGCACGCGCGCACACGCACACGCACACGCACACGCACACGCACACGCACACGCACACGCACACGCACACACACGCACACACACAGAGCCTCTCTCATCTTTGAGGTGTTACAATCATATGTACTCATATATTAACTATGGGTGCTTGTAATCACAATGTTGATTTCTAGTAGCAAGGATTTGACCCCTAGAACTAGCAACTGAGGTGAGAAACTTATATAGTCAAGGTGATTACACATTTGGCTTCCTTTTTAAGCTGAATAGTTAGGTACTCCTCCTTGGATGATGCATGATAGATAGGTCTTGGATCAAAGATTTCCCAAATGTGTTTTTACCCCCACAAGTATGCTAATCTATTTTTTTGATTCAAAGACTAATAGTCAAGGTGATTGCTAGTCCTAGTTGAGGTGACAATGGCAAATCTTCCACCAAAAACAATGTTTAACCACCTACTATGCATAATACTGATACATAGTCCTCAAGTTATAAAAAACATTGTCTTTACCCCCAAATGTGTATTTAGCTAAGACCAATGGATTTAGGAGTACCAATTGAGGTGATGTGTGCATGGACTTGAGCTAATCATTTTTACTCATAAATGAAGGTCCTAAACAATGCATCAACTCGGGTGCTATTAATGTGCATGGCCTTATTGCTCATATATTGGTAATGATATTTTCCAATAAAAATAATTAATTCAATGATATTTTTAAATAAACATTGTATTAATTAATTTTATGCCAAATACAATTTAGGTGATGATGATCACAATCAAAATAGTGGCATTGGCTATGTTCAATAACATTGGTGCTTAGACCACTAACATTTCCTACTCTCTTAATATTATGCACAATTCTTTCATGTGAAAATTTAAAAATGATGTATCTTTATGCACAAAATTAGCAATTGAAGTGATAAAGAGACACAATCAAGATTATGTCAAATTCCCTCAAATTTTTATTACATAAACTCATTAATTATCCAAATGAATGTTGCCATTAGGAAACCCAACTCTATGCATGTGCATTTGATATAAAGACATTTTTGTACCACATTGATGCTCAAAAAAGGCATTAAAGATATCATGAAATGATACTCAAATTTTGTTTGCCTCTACTTATACATCAAATGCTTCAATTCTTGTAAGCAACTAAAGCAATGTATGTATTCATCATATTCCTAGATTAACAAAAGATTGGAGATGAGTATTTCTAATGTTTTGAATGAGTTCTTTTGATGGCTAATAAAAGAAAAGAGAATTTATGATATCCTAATTTTTATTCATTTATCCATCAAACTGGTTTTATTATAATAGTCTTCCTATCTAGTGAGTTTCAAAGTACAATATATTCCTTTGATTGAGGAGAAAATGGATCAATCCTTACAAGTTTTTCAACCTCCTATTCTACCAAAATGGATATCCTAAACTAGCCATATATGTTTCAAATAAGTCATGCCTTTCCTAATCGAGGAGCAAATAGCTCAATCTTTTCAAGCACTTATGACCTCCTATTCTTACATGTGGTGAGAGATAGGACTCCATCTTGGTTATATTAACAACCAAAAAAAATTTGGGCTTACTGTAATAGATGGACTCTTATTCCTTCAAGAATTTCCATTTTCTAAATGTTTTGAGTCTACCTCTTGTATCATCAACCTATATTCTAGCTTTAAACCATTTATGGCTCTTCACTCAATGCCAATGAGTGGAACAAAGCATAATATTCAAAGTTTGTAGAGTAATGCCAAATACATTTTGAGAAAAACATAAAAAACCATTATTCTAGATGAAATCATGCTACCTAGAGTAGAAACTAACCCCTTGCTTTCAATAAAATAAGGTGCACTTGAGCTTAAGTAGGTCTTCTACTTGTATACATGGAGTTAGTTGATTAAAATATCTTAATGAGAATTCCAAAACCAAGATATTTAACTTTAAATGGTTATCCAAATGCCTCCAAATTGGGCTCTCAAAGTTCCCAAGTCAAGTCCCAATGGCTCCTTAAGCCAAAACACCTATCTAACTTAGACATAAAGCTCAATAATGAGAATAGCACATCTTTTGAGATGTAGAAAACAAGAATGATTGTTGCAAGAGAATATCAAATCCTTGGCTTCATGAGAAATCTTGATTCCTCATGCTCCTCACTCTAAGCAAGAGCTCCCTTGAATGCCTCTGTCACACTAGTTATTTTTAAGAGAGAAAAAATGGTGGGGTGAGAGGTAGCAATTGTGGAGTCTTAAGAGGGAGAGAGAATCACACAAGAGAATGTTCAAGATACAACAAGTGGTGCCCTTATTCTTCATTATCGTCACTTATACATTAGAGAAGCACACAAGAGAGTTTTATGGTAGGGCAACAGGTAGAAGCCATGGAGCCTCAAGAGGGTTGAGAGAGAGAGAGAAGCACTCAAGATTATGGTTGGATACAATGAATAGTACCCTTGTTCTTTGTTATCTCCACTTATATATAAGTATATAGTGTGTGCTTATACAATAGGTGCTTGTCAAACTATTTACCATTGGCATTTATTGAAAACATCAACCACACTAGATCAAGCTATCTCTCAACTAGCTACCTCACATTCCATATCTATTAAAACAACCATGCATTCTCTCTCCATGTACAAGAAAGTAATAATAGAATATGTGTAGCGAATGCACCTACTTACCTAGTTTATTGTAGTCAAAGCTTCAAGGTCTATAAATGGATCCATGATTCAGATAATAATCTGTTATTTTCTTCTACTCCATTATATCTAATCTAGAAATTCTCCAACAAAGAGAGAAAATGTAGAAAATAAGAAGAAAAATCACCATGTGGAGAAGAGCTTCTCTACTCATTTCCTCACTCTCTCTCACATGCACTCTCACTCAATCTCCACCTCACACTCTATCTCTAACCCTCCAAGCTATGAAAGAAGAAGGGGAAGAAGAGAAGGAAATAAATAAGATAGAAAAGCTTTAATCTCTAAGTCCCTTGCTCACACTCTTAATCTCACTCACTCATTCTCCCTCACCCTCAATAATGTCTATAAGAGAATGAGATAGAAATAAGGATAATAATTACTTTCAAAGTCACACACATAAGGAGGTCTTCCATTTACTTGTTGGTTTTCATACATTATGATTAAAGTGAATAGAAAGCTGCATGCTCACAATCTTGATATCCATTGTGAATCATCTAACATAACTATTGTGATGCCAGGAGGCATATTCCATGGTGGATTCCGTGTCATGATGGATTTCGTGAGGTTTTGTGGTGGATTTTATAAAATTTTATTACCGGGACTCATACACAAAGTGGATTCTTTGTGCGAGAAGTCGATGGGAATGCCTATCCTTTTCGGGTGTTTTGTTAATTTTGTGTGTACATGGGTGATTCCATAGCGGGTGATTTTACAAAATACATATTTAAATTAATAAATATTTATGAGTTTAGAGTGCGCACTCGTAATAAATTAAGGTTAGAATTGATTTCTAACCAATTTATTTATGTAGTTGAAGACTACTAGGTATTCACTTTTGTCGGTTTAATTGTATTGTTTTTCTAATAATTGTGAATGCTTCACTTGATGTGTAGAGCTAGCAGCGGTGGCAGTGGGAAGCATTGGAGGATAGCGTGTATTCAAATTATCGTCAAATTTTGATGGTCGTGTATCTTAGGCATGGCACCTATATTTTGACGTGCTTATTTATCTAAGCACTTGATATTTATTTATTATTTTTGTATGCGCATGGGCGCATGATTTAAATATTTGTATTGGACATTGTATTTGGATACCCCCTGACTTCTTGGGCGCCCATCAGCTTTAATTCTTTATTGGCACAAAAGCAAACTCAAAAGCTAAAGCGTGCTATTTTGTAATTTGGGCTATTATTTGAGCTTGAAGATGAGTAATATATAAAATACATGCTTTGTGGAGCACTCACACAAGGTGTGGGGGGAGATTGCACCTAATTGGTCTCTTGTTCATGTCGTGCAAGCTTTCTTCATTGATTTGTGTGCAAAAAGTAGAGTTCTTTTGTTCTTGGGGACCTTCTGACGCTCACTACGCGCCCAAACGGCGACCGATCTATGCTCCATTGGTATCAGAGCAAAGCTGAGATCGAGAGCTTCAATCACTTACCATCTTGCACGAAGGCAGAGCTCCTTGAACGATCGAGCTCTACAGTCAATTTTGTCGCAAACGTTCGATACCAGCGTGTTCCTGGAGGTCAAGAACCCCCTTCTGCACTCTCTGATTGCGAAGGACTAGCCTCTGTAGGCGAAGGACCGGCGGTAAAGCTTCCATATCAAGTCATTTTGTTACAGAGAAGAAAGAAGAGAAGTTTTAAAAACAATTAAAGTGTTAAAGCTTAAGACTTAAGATTAAAAAATCTTAAAGCCTTTCCAATTCACGATTTGTGGCCGCGGTATGCTCTCGCTAGAATCAACGGCGGAAAAAATGGCCCTCCTCCTAAAAAACAAAATCGGCGATAGACAATCTTCATTAAGCTTAGTCACTTAAGCTTTAAGACATAAGTTTCCCAAGTTTTGCAAGTCCACAAAGGTCACTTAAGTCATCTCCAACAACTCTCATAGCGTCAGTTCATACACAGAAGCACAGAATCACTGTATTACTCTCTTGTAGACCCTGTTCACACTTGCAGACTTGCTGAACCAGTTTCAGCAAGAACAGAAGTTCATACGTAGTTCATACGCAGTTTCTACACAACATTATTCTCTTGGACGACGGTTGTGACAACAAATTCCGCATACGTAAAAGGCAAAGGCTACAAAAGCCAAACAAAATATACAAGTCTTGTATACCTGCCTTGGAGCTACGCTCATCCCGCTAATAAGATTTTGAGAGTGTGAGGTCTTTTGGATTTTGCAGGATGACTGAACAAAACATGGACGATTTTATGGTTAAAGGTGATCTACCCGAATCAACGATGGAGCAAAAGTTGGCTTTGATTATGATGCAGCTTGAAGAAGAACGAAGAGCCCGATAAGCTTTGCAAGTTCAATTGGCCAATTTGCAATGATCTACCACCGACCAAGATGGAACGCAACCCAAAGATCTTATACGATGTACTATCGATGCGACACTTGAAGCCCAATCCATTCGCAAAGAAAAAAGATAAGTAAAAGAAACTTCAAATTTCGTACTTTCAATGGATCACACAATGGAAAGACTGTACTTGCTTTTATTAGTCAATTTGATGATTACTTCCATGAAGAAACATATGCTGAGAAAGACAAAATTAAATGTGTCACTAACCATTTAGTTGATCGAGCATCCTTATGGTGGATTGTGGTTCGTAAGAGCGTTGATTGTCCCACTACATGGGAGACTTTCCAAAAGAAATTTTTGCAAAATTTCCTTCCTCCTCAATTCCATGAAAAAGCCATTAAGCAATGGGATCTTCTACAACAAAGGGATCGCGAACCTATTTCCCAATACACTGAACGTTTCTTGAATGCCCTACTGCAACTACGCATGCTCAAAGATCTACCTGAAGCAACTCATAGACGCAAGTTTATGTCTGGCCTACTTGGACATTTCTATGCTGAAGTCAATATGTTCAAGCCAACAACCCTTGAAGATGCAATTTCCTTGGCCCATGACATTGAAGACAAGATTCGCAGAAGAGACAAGCAACCACAACAATTTCCAACTAATGGTAACTATGGTTTCAAACAATTCAATTCAAATTTTTGAACATTCAATCAAAGTCGTTTTCTTTCATCTTCATTCCGTAAGTCTTGGACACGACCACGTTCCTTGCCATCAAACACCAATCCAAACCCTAAGCCATCCTCACAGATAAATCCCAACATTCCTTAACTTCCTGCCATTACCAATAATGTATCTAAAGCCAAACCCATAGTTTGTTACAAATGCCATCAACCTGGACATCTAGCAACCAATTGCCAAACCAAAAAGCCACCTGTCCATATCAATTATCTAGGAGCCATCAAAGAAGAAGAACATGAGGAAATGTTGGACTTTACGAAAGATGATGACGACATTGGTACTACTTCGGATACTTTGCTAGGTATGCCAACTTCCCATTCTTTGTTAACAATGAAATGTTTTGTGCATGGTAAAGAAAAGACTATTTTACATGATGATGGGAGCACACATGATTTTATTTCTGCAAAGTTAGTCAAAGAATTGAATTTACAAACAGTTTCTACAAATTATCGCATCAAGGTTGCATTCCTAGGAACAAGATATAATGGAACGCAAGAGGTGCATAATTTAGAAATTAAAATTGGTGAATGTACTGAACGAAGAAATTTCCTAGTTGTACCTTTGCAGTCTAGTGACATAATCTTAGGAATGCCTTGGCGTCATCAATACAACCCTGACATAGATTATTCTACCCATTCAATTAAAATTTATTTTCAAGGAAAACAAATCACATTGCATGGTATGCATGCTTCCAATAATTTTCCACTGCTTACTCATACTCAAGCTAAATGTGCATTACGTAAAAGTAGCAAATCTTATTTAATATGGATAAATGAACTTCAAGCTAAAGAAACACAGATGCATCCTAGGCACACACATTTTCTTGCCCAATTTCAAGATTGTTTTGTTGCTGATTTACCACCTGGATTACCACCTTCACGTCTTGAAGATCACAAAATAGATTTAACTCCTGGAATACAACCACCATGTAAAGCACCATATAGACATAACCAAATTTAATAGAAAGAAATTAAAAATCAAATAGAAGAATTGCTTAACAGAGCATTAATTAGACCCAGTAGTTCTCCATTTGGTACACCTATTTTATTAGTGAAGAAGAAAAATAATACTTATCGCATGTGCATTGATTATCGTGACCTAAATAAAATTACAGTTAAGAATAGATATCCAATTCCTAGGGTAGATGATCTTATGGATAAGCTATAAGGATCTGCCATATTCAGTAAGATAAATCTTAAATCTGGTTATCATCAAGTAAGATTGGATAAATCTGATATAGCATTTAGAACACAATTTGGACACTATGAATTTCTAGTTATGCCTTTCGGTTTAACCAATGCATCAGCCACATTTAGTCGTATGATGAATCGCATATTTTTGAAACATCAGCATTGTGTCATAGTATTCTTTGATGATATATTAGTATTCAGTAAAAATGAGAATGAGCATTATGAACATTTGTATTTAGTTTTTAAGTTGTTAAAAGACAATCAATTATATGCTAATCCAAAAAAGAGTGAAATTTTCCAAATAGAACTTGAATATCTAGGGCATATTATTTCATCAGAAGGTATTAAAGTCGACCCTAAAAATATAGAAGCAATTTTAAATTGGCCCATATCCAAAAATGTGCATGAGTTACGTTCTTTTCTAGGTCTTGCTAGTTTTTACAGAAAGTTTGTGAGGAATTTCTCATTACTTGCATTACCTTTGACTAAACTTTTAAAGAAAGGTATTGTGTATAACTGTTTTGACAATCAACAAAAATCCTTTGATTTATTGAAACATGCTTTAACTCATGCTCCTGTATTACAACTACTTGACTTTAATAGACCATTCTTTTTAGTAGTTACTGATGCTAGTGGATCTAGAATAGGAGCCGTTCTTATGCAAGATAATCATCCCATAGCCTACTCTAGTTGTAAACTCAAACCATCTGAACTTAAATATTCTACATATGATAAAGAATTGCTAGCTGTAGTACAAGCCTTACGTCAATGGAAACATTATTTAATGGGATCTGAATTTATAATCAAAACTGACCAACAAAGCATTAGACATCTCCTTAGTCAACCATAAATCTCTGACCGACACATTAAATGGGCCGCTTTTATTCAAAGTTTTCATCCCCTTATACAATATCAACCAGGAAAAGAGAATGTTGTAGCTGACGCTTTGAGTAGAAGATCGACAATTCATAATATTTATGTGATATCATTTGATTCCCTTATCCCTATGAAAGATACTTATCATCAAGATCTTACTTTTCAAGCTAATTGGAATAAATTAGTTGCAAATAATTGGATTCCTATTGATTCACTGTCTTATAATAACAGATTCATGTTTTATGAAAAAAGATTATGTGTGACAGTTCCATTTCGATCATTTATTTTGCATGAGATTCATTGTCCTCCATATCAAGGTCATAGAGGTATTATATCTACTTTGCGTACATTGACTGAAGATTTTTATTGGCCACATATGGACAGTGATGTATCTAACTTCGTATCTGAATGTTTAGTTTGTCAATGAGTTAAAAGACACCATGGTAAACAATATGGTTTACTAATGCCATTATCTATTCCATCACGGCCATGGGAACAGATTTCAATGGATTTTATTACTGGTTTACCTAACACTAAAGCTAACCATGATATGATTTGGACTCTTCTAGTTACGTTTAGCAAACAAGCATATTTTATTCCATGCAAGAAAACTTTAACTGCATCTCAAGCTGCTTAATTGTTTTTGAAAACTATTTTTACTAATCATGGTTTACCAAAAGTTATTATTTCTGATCGTGATTCTAGATTTTGTAATAATTTTTGGATTACTTTGTTTGCTAACTTAGGAACAAAGATTGATTTTTCATTTGCATTTTATCCTGAAACAAACGGTCAAACAGAAGCTACTAACAGTACTATTTTAGATCTTTTGTATGCTTACACCATTTCAAAACCACACACATGGGATACACATCTACATTTACTTCAGTTTGCATATAATAATACACCACATACAGCTACAAAGAAAGCACCATTTGAAATTATTTATGAATATAGATTGCCTACACCTGTTGCATCATTATCAAACAAAATTCAAACTGCTGATGATATTGCTAGCATGCATGCCACTATCTTTGATGAAGTTAAAGATATGATTGCCAAAGCCCAACAATCATATACAAAACAAGCAAATAAGAAAAGACAGGCTATGAATTTTAAAGTTGATGATTATGTTTGGTTACGATTAGAAAAACGAATATTACAAAGTGTAGATAAAAACCTAGTAGTGAAGTTAGCACCTAAATTTTATGGACCATTCAAGATCATACACAAAATCAATGACAATGCATTTAAACTAGAACTACCACAACATTGGAAAATCCACAACACCTTCCATATCAGTTTATTATGACCCTTTAAAGGCCAATAACATGTACACCCTGTCTATGAAAACCCTCCTTTGCTAGATAATGAAACCGAAATCCTTGAGCCTGAACTATTATAGATACAGACTTTTTGACGACTAGAATTAGGCGTAGATATTCTATATATTTGGTCAAATTTAAAAACCATCCTGTTGAAGAGGCCCAATGGATGCACGCCAGAGACTTGAATGCTTTCCCCACTTTGTTAGCTCAACATTGAGCTAATAGCAATTGAGGACAATTGCTATCCCACCCCGGGGGTATGATGCCAGGAGGCATATTCCACGGTGGATTCCGTGTCACAGTGGATTCCGTGAGGTTTTGCGGTGGATTTCGTAAAATTTTATTACCAAGGTGGATTCCGTGTCACGGTGGATTCCATGAGGTTTTGCGATGAATTCCGTAAAATTTTATTATCGGGGTTCATACACAAAGTGGATTCTTTGTGCGAGAATTGGATGGGGATGCCTATCCTTTTCGGGCGTTTTGTTAATTTTGTGTGTACATGGGTGATTCCATAGTGGGTGATTCCACAAAATACATATTTAAATTAATAAACATTTATGAGTTTAGAGTGTGCACTCGTAATAAATTAAGGTTAGGATTGATTTCTAACCAATTTATTTATGTAGCTAAAGACTGCTAGGTATTCACTTTTGCCGGTTTAATTGTATTATTTTTCTATCAATTGTGAATGCTTTAGTTTATGTGTAGAGCTAGCAGCGGTGGTAGTGGGAAGCATTGGAGGATAGCGTGTATTCAAATTATAGCCGAATTTTGATAGGCGTGTATCTTAGGCATGGCACCTATATTTTGACGCGCTTATTTATCTAAGAGCTTGATATTTATTTATTATTTTTGTATGGGTATGGGCGCATGATTTAAATATTTGTATTGGACATTGTATTTGGGTACCGCCTGACTTCTTGGGCACCCATTCACTTTAATTCTTTATTGGCACAAAAGCAAACTCAAAAGCTAAAGCGTGCTATTTTGTAATTTGGGCCATTATTTGAGCTTGAAGATGAATAATATATGAAATACATGCTTTGTGGAGCGCTCACACAAGGCATAGGGGGAGATTGCACCCAATTGGTCTCTTGTTCATGTCATGCAAGCTTTCTTCATTGATTTGTGTGCAGAAACTAGAGTTCTTTTGTTATTGGGGACCTTCTGACGCTCACTACGCGCGCATATGGCGACCGATCTGTGCACCATATTGAGAGACATAAGTCAACCCTCTCATGTAATTTTATAAAAATACTAATTTTTATAGAACTATAGTTAATTGTTGGTAGTGTAATTTGCAGCCGTACATGTGGGTAGTGCGTAATACTATGTATTGAAATCTTAAGAATAATCATTTTGAAAGTTAAATCTAGCACTTTTATTTGCATAAATTTTAGTTGACTTGACTTGCCTTTTGTACCCTTCTTTGCTCCTTAAGGTTAATACTACCCCTCTCCTAGATGAGTGGCAATCTCTTAGCACTCATCACATTAAAGATAGCATGTTGTAGCATGCATAGTAGACATGGAAATATTGGGAGAATTATGAGGTAGTCCTTAGAGGATTTAAAGTTTTTGTCATTGCTAATGAAGATGAACAATGCTTCTTAGTACTTGATAAGTGGTAGTTGAAGTTGTTATTATTGATAAGGCTTATAGAGGTTGGATTTTAGTTGAAGTTCTTAGATGAAGCAAGGAAATTGGTTACAAAAGATGGAAAAAAATGTTGTTGATAAGGATAAGGGTTTCCAATGGAGACACCAATAATAGAATTCAAAAAAATATGAGTCTAAGCTAAATAGTCCATGAAGGAGAAGTCTCTAATGGATCAATTTTAAGTGATATAAAAAGTGATTAGTCTCTTTCTTAAGCACATTTTCCACCTTTCTTTCGTGGTTGATTTGTTGAAACTAAGGTGAATCAAATATGGCATGTCCTACACTTGATGGGCTCTTGATGTCCTACCCAAAAGCAAGTTGAGCTCCCTACATGTATCCTACCCTTGATGGGTCCTAAGTGAATGTAATGAACTTTGGGAAGAAATTTTAGGGGGTTATTAGCTAGGGCCACTAAATATTAATAGCTCGAGGGCCCCTAAGTGCGATGTTGTGCTTATAGGTACATATTTTTGTTTTTTATTTTTAAAACTAAATATCATACCATAAAACTACAATTTCAACCTCACATAGATTGAAATTTGAAGTAAAGAGATTGTAAAGGGGAGTGAAAATAGCCTCAAAATGGTTGCTACACTCGAGTGCATATAATGAAATTGAGCCAAGATGATTGAACCACAATGCCTTCATATTGATGAAAATGTTGTTGAGTAAAAGCTATAGTTATTGATAAAGACTTATATTCTTATTATAGCAAATTGCAACTTCTGTTTAGCAAGTTACTAGCTATTTGTAGCATGCCTAATGTCAGCACAATTTAGTAGTCAATCAAGATATCCTTCTAGACAACACCATCCAAAAATCCCTAGGAATATTGTAGACTTTACTCGGGTAAGTTACTCATGAATATATGTGTGCATCACATGGGTTCAAAATAAGGCATTTTTAAAATATCATTTTTATACATTTTCTACATATAGAAGGGTATAACATAAAGGGGTTATTTACAGATTGAATAGAAAAGGATTATGTTTTATTCAAGAAAAATTCATGGATAAGGATATTTATAAATAGTCCTTGAATGCACGTGATGTAGAGGATATACATATACTAACTTCCTCGAGAGACTTTATTACCCAACATCGCTTGAGTCTACCTTTTAGAGGAAGGTTTGCCCAATTCTCATGAGGATCGGTCTGAATTCAAAGTCCCTAAATCAATACTATGATCACCTAACTATTCATCTAGCATTGGTCACCCCAAACCAAACCAAACCAAACCAAACCAAACCAAACTAGACATGTGTCACACGGTTCAAAGAGAGTGAGAAACAAGGGGAAGCTGATATGTCAACCTCTTTCTCCATAAGGAAAAGTCTCACTCCAATCTCCTAAAAAAACATGAGGTTGCATTCTATAGAGTTTCCTCTTAAGGTCATTGTTCACTTCTTCCTAAAATATCCCAAGTCTAGCCCTTTAAAATAAAACTCTTAGTTTATCAAGACTAACAATCCATAGGATGGACCCATTTCATATTCTTCCCTCTTTCTTTCCTTGATGGTGATTTTTAGTTAGTTAATTAACCTAACATATTTATGTTAGATATGCAAAGATAGCTTCCTTAATTAACCACCGTTAGACATTGATTCCTTCACATAAAGTATGACACAAACATGAAGACAATATGAAACACTCATCTTAGTAAAAATAATAACTATTTATTTCAAGTAAGAAAAAATTCTTTATTTAAATAATTAAATCTCTCCAAAATAGGACTCTTTCAAAGTTATTTCCACCAAATTCCCACCTTAGCTAGCATTAGGGCTGTCAAGGAAACCATCTAATGCTCAAAGGGGATTAGACAACTCTTTGATGTGCAAGTGATTTATAGATAGAATCCCTTGACACCCTTACCATATCCTAGCTAACTACAATTCCTATGGAGAGACCTCTCACTCATAGAGCCCGTTGTCCTAGCATTTGGAGTGGCAAATATAGCCCTTCAACAAAGGCTCCTACAACTACCTTGCGAGAGGCACAATGCATGTTTGAATTTTAACCTGATTTTTAAATACAAGTCCTAAAGATTAGGTACAAACACAAATAAGATTTTTAATGCATCATCCCCTTATGCACAAATAGTCTTTGTATGCAGCTTAAAACAATTGGGATTTATCCTAGACAATATCCTCCCAATATCAAGTTTTACTTGATGTAGTGCATGTTAAGTTGAGGTGAGAAGGGCTATCCTAACCATTGACCTTCTAATAGTATCCAAGTAAATAATTCTAGGGTCACAATATTTTGGTGATATTTTGATTAGCTTAATTTTCTCATTTAAGGATCTCCAATCCCTTTGAGCAAAAGAGTTGGGCTTAATTCTATCAAACCTCTTCCGCTACGACCAATTTGATCATAACTTGAAAAGTTTAATTGACTTATAGTCCTGTAAAGTCCTAAAGTTACTTCTTCAAATGGAATAGAAAGAGAATTAAAGTCCGCGATTCCACTACATCGTTTTTTCCCTATTTTTTGGGTCTTAATCTCTTGCAAGGTATCAAGAGAACCAAACCCCTTAGGGTATTTCGAAAAAAATTAACGTCTTCAATGGTTAACATAGAATCTATTAATCATATTAATTTATCCTCTATTCAAAGTAATCCATTCTTGTAATAGAGAAATGTAATATATCAAAGATGAAGTATTTCTTCCTAGACTTCAAATCCTTGCCCTTGAAGAACCTAATCCCATGTAAATAACCTTTGAATTATGGGCCTACTTCTTCTTGGATTCATCTCTCTTCCAATAGAGATTTTTATGTTTCCTAAAATCCTCCATAACATTTATTTATATTTGAGCATAATCTATTAGTGGGTGAAAGGGAAAAAGGCATTCACTAGTTCTTATCTAATAATTTTCTTACACTTCTTATGCTTGCTATCTTAATCTATCTCCATAGATTAGGCTATCTTTATGAATTAAATTGCTATCACCTAGATTTGATCCCATTATGGAGAAGTGGTTGCCTTATGGATTTCCCTCTAGGGTGTCATAAAAAATATATGGATCCACCCTACCCAGTCATGATGCACCACAGTGTTTCCTACTTTGGGGAGGGGTGGGGGGAGGTAGTTGCATATCCCGTACATTAACTTAACAATACCATGTTCACCTAGCATCTATAATGGGTAATTGCTTATGTAACTCATCCCAAATTGAAGTAGACTTGTGTTATACTTGGTTTAGAGAGAGTACTAAGATGTTAAAGGGAGCTAAAGCTTCAAGCCCTTTGTCCATAAGGTGAAGTCTCACTCCGATCCTCTAAAAAAACACAATGTTGGGGGTTCTATAGAATTCCTGTGGAAGGTCTTCAGTTAGCTCTTCCTAAAACATCCCAAGTCTAGTACTTTGAAATGAAAATTTTGGCTTACCTAGACCACCCATCCATAGATTGGATCCATTAGGGGTTCTATCCTCTTATTATTTATGATGGTATGTTTTAGTTACTTAAATAAACTTAACACATTTATGTTTGATATGCAAAGAAAACTTCCCCAACTAACCAATGACCATAGGTTCTTTCAAGTAAACTATGGCACATACATAAATATAATATCAAATAATAATCTTATTAAATAAAATAACCATTTATTTTAATTAAGTAATAAATCTTTATTTAAATCAATAAATCTATGTAATATCTCCCCCCGTGCCTCCCCCATGAGAACCCCCCCTTTTTTTTCAAATTTTTCCTCTCCCTCTCTCTCCCTGTCGACAACATGTCAAGGAGAGAGAGAGAGATAGAGAGAGAGAGTAAAGAGAAGGAGAGGGGGGCATGCATGCCCCCAGGTGGAGTGGTGGCGGCCATTAGACGGCCGTCTCCCCCACCCCCCCCCCCCCCCCCATATTCCACCCCCTCCCCATTATAAAGGGGAGCCCCCCTCCCTCGTAGACAAACAATGCCCCCCCCCCCCCCCCCCTTGTCGTCAAGAAATGCCGCCCCCCCGTAATCTACAACGCCACCCCCCCCCTCCGGCTAACAACAACCCCCACCCCTCCTCATCATCATCGCAAGGAGATGCCTTGGCATGCTGCTTTGACGGAGAGTGGAAGAATTCTATCTTTTGTATGCGCATCTTCGAATATGGCCCTGAAGCCTAGATCTACACGGATGGCCAAAAACCCCACAAGAGTGGATGGCGGCTTGAATCAAGACGGTACCGCAACCACGATTGGTCTATCGTTAGGCGTAAATAGCACTAGAGTCAAGACATCACTCCAAACGCAAGTTGCTCTATTATTAAATCATAGATTATAATTATCATGGTGAACATCATATTCACGTGCATCACATTGATTGTGCGATTGATGGGTAATTGCCTTGGTATGAATTTAGTTGTGATGTTTGTAACAAATAAGATAATTTTTTTGTAAGATGACATCAAAATAGTTGAAATTGATTAGGTAATTGCATCGTAAATTACCCAAAAAAATTATTGCATGAATTCTTGCATAAAGTGCATAGCTCCTTACATAAGTTCTTGCAAAATACATTTCAAAGGACATCAAAATAAGCAAAGTGCATCTCCATATCGCAAGATGGATTCTAAGGTACATGTAATAAACTACAGAAAAGATTAAAGTGCAGCTAGACTCATACAATAATCACATAAAGTTATAAAGATCAGATCATTCAAGAAGGTTATAGATCGTGCAAATAATTACATAGAGGATAATGTTAAGATTGCATGCATAGAAAGTACCTTCGCATGTGTGGCATAAAATATCGTATGGATTATATCAAAATTGTAAGCATTTAAATGCAGGCATGGCATTACGTTGCGTGCATTAAAGTTGTTGGGAAAATTTACGTTGTTTGTAATTTACCAAATGGGACGGAGATCCATGAGTCCCATGTCAAAGTCCTTGGTGACTTCAAGAGGAATAGGTAAAAGCCTAGTGCATGAGCATTATTAAGAGAGCTTAAGAAGATTATACTTAAGACGGAGTAGGAACTATTCTATACAGAACCATCTTGACCAACCATGGTCAAGGGGATAGATAATCTTGATCAATTAAGATTAAAGATAAATGTACATAGGTACTTCAAGGGATCTAGGAGATAACTAGCAAGTTGACCAGTCGAGGATGATGAGGTTGTCCATGATCTATTTTACAAGGAGACCTAAGGTAAGGATAATTAGGGTTTGTAGGGTACAAACCCTAACCTAAAGAAAAACGGGAAACAAGCAACCTAGCTTGCCAAGCCCTTGGAATCTCACCAAGTCGCGAATGATCTAGGATAGAATGCTGGGAGCATTCAGGAAGAAGGAATTACACCTTAGCAATTGGTCATACGAACGACCACAGAAATGATCGTGATTGTACACTTAGGTACATTGTCTGAACTTCTCTGCTCAAGGAACTAATTCAAGGCCAAATATTTAATGATTGAGGTTAATAGCATGGAGGGAGAGTCAGGTTCAGTTACCTCCGAATGTCTGCCTGGCCCTATCCAAGGGGGCTATTAGCTGCAGTAGCCGCATCAGGTACGTGGACCGGACCCACCACGAGAGGTCTCTCCGTGGATGCTGCTTGGATCGGAAGGATGCTTGGGTGCCAGGGGAGGCTCTGGCTATAAATTCCTTGCGTCCGGATCCCGCACAAGAGGCTGACATGACTAGAGATGGGATCTCGAGGCCCGTGTACTAGTCTACGAGCAAAACTTGGAGCAGCAATCCTGTTGATTGCTAAGATAGCCTTCGAGCAATATACATGATGTATTCCAAGACTATAATAAATAAAGGTCAAATATTTTGGAAAAGGAACTTCCTTGATATTGTTTTTTTTTTAAATGTTAGTGCTAAGTTGCGTGAAGGAAACTGTGTTTAAATTGATTAATTAAGGAGCTGCTTTTGCATATCATACATAATGTGGTAGGTAATTAGATAACTAAGAAATCTGAGGAAAGTGTGGTGGACGTGACTTGGGTCCATCCTACGGAAGGGTGGTCCCGGTTAATTAGGAACTTTTCTCAAAAGACGTGATAATGATACTATGAAGACCTAGAGTCAGTTGAGTTAGAATCTTGATTTATGTTTTTTTAGGGGAGTGGAATGGGACTATGCCTTATGGACACAGAGGTTGAGCTTCGCATCCCTCTTGCTTCCCATTCTCCATGAACCAAGTGCAGCATAAATCCACTTCAACTTTGTTGTTCCTACTCAAAGTGGATCATCTGGAGCTCAACGCTAGCTACTTCCTAGTGACTTGGCTGATAGGAAAGAAGCCCTTTCTTCAGGTCAGTCCTAAGTGGGAACGGCCGGATACTTCCGCTTTGGGGCAGACTCGGGAAGACGTAGATCACAAACCGTGTGACATTCCTTGTGAGTGCCAGGTGGCACTTTCTAGACTCCCCTCTCGATGGGCTGCTAAGACGTGTCCCACAAGTGGAAAATCAGACACATTACAGTTGGTATCCGAGTGAACCAACGAGATCTTAAGATTACAAGGGAGCTTAATGGAGGAAAATAAAGGGAATAAGGGGATAAGCAGGGGAAGGTGAGTGGAATAGAGCAGTGTTTTCTATTGAAAACATTTCTTTACTCACTTATGGATGTTGGGTTGCAGAATCATGAAGCATGGAGAAAGTTCTTGGTGTTCCAGGTCATGTTCATGACTGCAATGCATGCTTCAAATTATCATCAGAGGCTTGGCATGATGGATATTCTGGACCGCATCTATAATCCTTCGCCCCTGTATGAGGAGCAGAGATGGACGGGAGACTTAGGAGTATACTACATAGTAGCCCACCGACTCGCGTATCTTCAAACCAACTTGAAGAGAATCAAGTGGATGGAGGATTTAAAGATTGTGAAGCTGTTCATCTTTGTCGAAGCTTGCGTAAACACAACTTTGCATGTTAGCAACCGGCAAGTCAAGCAGAACAAGTATGTCTATGAAGAAGTGACCCAGGTAATCTCTGTTGACAAAATCAAAGTGTTAGGGTGCTATGAGAAGAATGGGTATCAAAGGAAGGGATACCCCAAGCTTCCTATGACTTACCATTTCCTGCAAATCCATGACCCCACTCCATATTATTATTCCATCCTTGTAGCTGATTGCAATACAATCCTATTTTTCCCAAACTCATGTATCAATCAGCATGTCCTACTTATCCAAAATAAATGTACTCAAATGGTTATGCCCTCATGAATAAATAAGACTTTTTACAATTGTCTATCTTAATCATAAATTTTAACTAAGGTGTTAAGTGATTAAATCACTTAGCTAAAAAGCTGTGCTAGTCATATTAACATAATATGGGAACGTATGATATTAAGACATTAACATAAATAATCTTATTGTTCAAATGCAACCCCAAGCACAGGTTCGAAATCCGACTCTTGCATTAAGTCCAACTGTGGCTCAGGAGAAGAAATTCATTCTCAAATAAATTAAGCCACCAAAGTTTGATGGCAAGGGAAGGACTGTTCAAGCCGACGTCGAGATTTGGATTGAGTCCATGGAGGACTATTTTGAGGCAGCACGAACTGCACCTACTAACCAAGCCATGCTCCGATGGAGTGTATCACACTTAAAAGACTGATGATTTCTAAATTTGTCTATATAAATGGATTTATCCAAATATGTCTTGGGAGGACTTTGAAAGAACTGCAATAATTGATATCTCAATAGAGCTTTGAATATCCTTACACTAGAAATGAATGGCATCTCCTACTACCAAGCAATGTAGAGAAGGAATTGATATGTCTATATTACCATCTCTATGTACCCTAAACAAGTTTGTGGATGTAAGGCATGCATAAAGAGCACTTCCTAATGTAGCAAGGATTGATAATATCCTTTCATAAAAAAGGAAGGGCATCTCCCTCTATCAAGCAATGTAGAGAAGGATTTGATATGTCTATATTACCATCTCTATGTGCCCTAAACAAGTTTGTAGATGTAAGGGATGAAAGAATAGCACTTCCTAATGTAGCAGGGATTGACATTAGAGATACATGAACTAAAAAAATTTTAGCCACACTCTTTAAGAACTTTATTTGGAACACCAAAGGGGGAGGAGAATTAGAATCTTCAGGAATGGGTTCAAGCTCTTTTGTAGTAGAAGGAACCACTAGAAGATTTTCAAAAGCTGTTGGAATTTCTTTGATAGGGGTAGAGTATATAAAAAAAGCTTACAAATATGACCCATAGGTGACATTAGTCACACTACCCCTAGTAACCTTGATAAAATGTTGATTCATTTTTGTACAAATGTACAAACTCCAATCAATGACCACTCCTTTAAGCACCATCTTGAGGCAATAAACATCTCCTTAGACAAGTAATTTGATGGAGTCTTGGCAAGCATGAACCTATCCTAAAGAATTTGACACAACTTCCAAAATGGATCAAAGATCATTGCTATTGAGACACTTGAGGTGGTGAGAACTTTCTTACGATCCAAGATGGTAGGGGTTTGTTTCTACAACACCTTGATAATGTCCTCACTAGCTAAGAGTTGATAGGTTGCTAGAAGGACCTCTCCATGATAAGGAAGAGACAAAGCCTTCCCCAAGCCATGAGGTTTCATTGTTGTAACATTGTTATCTTAGATAGAAACAACCCACTTGCTATAAGAGGATAAGAACTCATCACACAAAGCAAGATCATCTAGAATTAGTGGCAATGAAAGAACCACAAAATTGGAAAGGCTGACCTTAATAATAAGGTCCAATTTCAATAGTGGAGAATAATCTCAACAAATCAAATGAACATATTGGATGCATTGAGGTGCCATTTAGGTATTCCAAGAACAAACACTCCACATAAACAGGTAGGAAGATGCCTAAAAATAGAAAACAAAACCTAGACAAGTTTTCAACCAAAGAACTATGTGGACATGAAATGACCCTTCCCCAAACAATCCAAAGTCTTATGGGAAAATTCTACCAAACCTATACACTCATGAAAGGGAAAGCTTCATGAGATGCAATAGACAAGCACCCTGATCCCCATATCAAGCAATAAAAAATAAAAGAACACAAATCGTTCCCTAGCTATTACCGACATAATATCCTACCAACAAGAATACCATAGACTAGACTGGACTAGACAGAGACTCACTAGCAAACTACGTCACTCAAACCCCACAACATGTTCCTTAATTAGGTGAAAGAGGTGCAATGCATATGGATTAAATTGTAATGTCATGTGTATTTGATAGATTATTATCAATGGGTGAAATTTGTTATCAAGTGTTCAATCCTTTTTTAAAAGTGATGATTCCTTGATTACCATTTACAACCTTTATTAAGTTGAGCCGCTGGATGATGAGGATTTTGACTCATAAGCTTTCTAAATGTAGAATTCGTTAATTAAAAATTAGTGTATGGTAGCACTTTTTGGCCAACATGTGCATGAGTGACATCTAGTTTATTTTATGAAAGATTAAGGTATGTGTTTAGTGCAAGACATGTATGCAATGTCAACAACTGGTTCCTTATAATTTTTAATGAATGTGTATTGATTGTGGGATGCATGTAAAAAAAGTGATGAATTGATTCATTTTAGCAATTATTGCAATTTGGTGTGCAATTTAAAAAAAGAGAAAATTGATACCTAAATGGATATGTGAGTGCACCCTAATCTAAATGAACACTCTTGAAATGACAACCATATCCTTACACAAAATCATAATGCAATCCAGCAATATGCCAATTTGTCACATGAGGAAAAAGAAAATAAATATGACCTATATTTTGTTTTTATGTTGTTTCTTTTCTTGGACGTGTTGTTGGTTTTGTATATTTGTCAGTTATACGTGTGCTTGTGTCTATATTTTTATAAAATAATTATTGATTGTTGGTATATGTGTTGATATCTTTCTTTAAAAATGCAAAGTTTTAATTTTTCAACTCAAAATATAAACATGATTGGACATTATTTTTTTCAAAAATTTACAATAAGTTTGGATTTTTTTTTTGAATTGTTAGGAAATTTATGGGGGTTTTAGCTTTTATATTGTTGTAGTTTAGATTTTTAATTTGAATAGAATATTCCAAAATTTTCAACTTTGTTTATATATTTTTTGGATATTTTTTGCAAATTTTAAGGATTTTTTTCTTTAAAAGGATTTGCAACATCTTTTTAATTAATTTTTGAAAAATGCACGTGTTTATTATAGAAAGGCATGTACCTAGATCTGATATATTCCTTATGAACATTAGTTGTGTGAGGTCCATAATACGATAAAGACACACATGTATTCTTGTGTGTGAACATCAACTCTTTAACCACTTATGCAAGCACGAATACAAGAATATGCGCGTAAACACTAGCTTAGCATGAAACCCGTAGGAAATCGGTTGCAGTCCTACATGTGAACAATAGCTAACACTCATGCTTATGTACAAACCACAAGGAGTAGCCACAAGATGGTGGCCTATGAACACGGGGATGATGGAGGCAGGAGATGCGTGTGGTGGTGTGGGAGCCACAACGAAGAAGGAGGGGAGGGTTGTAGGTGGAAAACCCAGGAAAAAGGAGAAAATTGAATGGGGGGTGGGAATAAGTCAAGAGAAGGGAAACTGAGGGATAGGGGGAATTTGGGGGTTAGGAATGAGGTGTAAAAAGAGGAGTGGGAAAGGGGTTGAGTTAGGAGGGTGGGGTAGGTATGGGGGTAACGGTTGTGGAGTGGTAGGAGCGGGAGTGGAAGGGAGGTTAGGAAGGAAGAGAAGGAGGAGAAAGGAGGATGGTGGGTAGTGCAGCCATGCAAGGTAGAGGGCAAGGAGCACGGAGCAATGAGCGATAGATTGTAGGAGGCAGGCAACACCTTAGAGACACCAGTGGCAAGCAAGAAGAAGCTCAAGGAGGAGAAGGGAGGAAGAGAGAGGAGGTCGGAGGAGGAGGGAGAGAAGAGGGAGGGAGGATGGGAAGAAGGAGGAGGAAGAGAAGGAGGAGAGAAGAAGAGGGAGAATGAGAAGAAGCAGAAAGCAGGAAAGAGAGAAGAAGAGAAAAAGGAGGAAGAGAACAAGGTACAGAAAAACGAACTATGGAGATTTTTTTTTGTTTCCCTTTGGGATTGGTTTTGTTTAATTTTTTTCTTTTAAATAATTAATCATAGTGTTGCCCCATCTCATGCACAAGCACAGGGCAAGCTAAAATTTTTTGAAATGTTGAGATTAGATGGGAGCGAGGAGAGCACGGGCAGATTGAATGTGACATGTCAATCACGATGACATGCATTACAAGACAAAAAGTGAGTGTTTATGCAAGGGCGACACCCCCAAAATTCACAAAAAAATAATTTCAAAAAATTTGGGCAACGAAGTGATGTGTGAAAAAAGAAAAGGCGAGTAGAGCGACAGAGGGAACAAATGGGACAACTCAAACGATGTGCATGGTGAAAAAAACAAGCTTTCACATGGAAAAAGGGCAAAAAATGCACCTGAAAACATGCTCAAAATTTAAAAATGAAAAATCTGTAGATCGGAACAAAGTGTAGGGAGAAGGATAAACGGCCAATGTGACAAGTTGCTGAGTACTATCTAGTCAAAATGCAGGTCTGAGAACAAACCAGGGCATTCACATGAGGAAAAACATCAAAATGCATATAAAAAGCAGAACATAAATTAATTCGAGAAGATACATTGGTTGATACAAAGTGTGGAAAAAAATAAAAATATTGATGGTGAAGCATCAAATAGGGTGGCGAAGTTAAAATGTGGTTTCGGTGGTAGCAATATGCATTTACATGGAAAAAAGAGTAAAAATGCATACAAAAACACATCGAAAAATAAAATTACATAAAATGATGTGCTCAAATGAAGTACAAAAAAAGGGAAAATGACTAGTTTGGCATGCCAGTCAAGGAAATCCAATAAAAAATCAATGATGATGAGAATAAAGCATGTTACATGTAAAATAGCAAAAACTATGTAAGAAAATATCCTCTAACACGCAATAATTAATAAGGACTAATGCATACATTGGAATGACCCCAGGAGGGGGAAGGTTGGAGTGGCACGCTCTCATAGAAACATAGTTATATACATAAAATCCATAAAAAATTAATAACTAAGGAATCACTGCTCAAAATAGAGGATTGTAAAAGGAAAAAGATCAAGTGGAAAGGAAAAAAATGATTGTAAGGTTAGAGTTCCGTTTTGGGGAGCTTACGATGTGTTCACATGGAAATCTCGCAAAAGAAGAGCATATCGAATAAGAAAATGAAAAATTCTTGGAGTTAGGGTGTGACATGATGGATGGGTGGGGGGATAGAGACCCCAGTAGGATGTGGAAAAAATTATTAGCAAATGGTCAATCATGAAGGGTGTTCTCATGGATTTATAGAAAATGAATGCGCAGGCACGTGTCCCCACACTTAGGACCCTACAAAATCAAAAAATGACAACCAAGAGGGCCTATATATGGAAAAAAAGTTAGAACTATATAGGGCCTATATATATAGACAAACAATTGGACCTTAATGTCCCCACACTTAAGACATGGCATACACATATAGACGTAAGGGTAGGTTAGAAACACTTGGCTAGGCTTATACATGGTCAATGTGAACAATCACTAACATACTAAGTGTTGTAGTTGCAGAATGAGGTACTATAGCTTACCACTACATGCATCATTCATGGTAGGGACCATGCAGCATCACTAAGGGAGGTAGCATTATCGATGAAGACCCATAAAGGCTCAGCTCAATAACTGCTCATGTGGGAATGATAGAGTAGTCTCTCACCCCATAGCTCATGTCACTCAAAGAGGAATGAAGGGAAGCCTTTATCTCTATTACACCCTTGGAAGACTAAGACTTAAAAGCCAAAATATAAAAAATGGAAGACAATCCCAAGGTGTGAGGAAAATAGAGAATGTTAATAGTATTTTGAGATGGCAGCAAAAGCACAAGGGCCAAGACACTATTTTTTAGTGGATATTTATTTTGAGGAGCTTCAGTGTATTATTTTGAGCACTTATGTATTATTTTGTACTCATGGACATCATCATATTATCATGGATGTATTCCTTTGTGGTGAGAGTTGGGCTTACTCCCATGCACATTGTATTTATATCTCGTAGTTATATTTGTTACACCCACAAGTGTTACATGGGTTGCGAGGATGGATTTGTGATTAGATTAGCATAGGCTTGGTCTATTTAGGCTAAGGTTGAAGGATGCTTCAAGGATTGACCGATCTAGAGCCCACTAAGTGGGGAAGACACCCAAGAGAGAGGGTGGAAACCCTAATTCATAATTGTGCAAACCCTAAACACAAAATGCAAAAGGGGCACAAACCCTAACCCTAACCCTAATTCTTAGTCTATATAAGGGTGGGAGGTCTCATTTGGATTCACCCCTTTTGGCATATCGATGCTACGGAAGCTCTATCAATGTGACTACTCAAGTTTTCTGTCCTATCTTTCCATTCTATCATCTTGCTTCCATTGTGTTGAGAGTGACTAAGAAGGAGAGAGTAAGAGGTGTGTTGAGCAAGGGACTGAGGGAAGGTGAAGCTCTTCACTATCGTCTTGCTTTTCTTATCATCTGTACTAGCTCTTTGACTCGTTGGTGTGCTCGGTGGTGGATGTAAAGGAGTGACGACATTAGATTGTATTGATTGTGGTCGTGGAACTATCTTCAAGCCTTCGAATGGTAAGTTAGGTGAGTTTGCTACAACTCAAAGTTAGTCTTGTGTTCTTGCTTTCTTGGGTTGGAGAGGAGGATGCTTGGATAGTTAGAGTGGAGTGTCGATAGATAAGGTGAGAGATTATCACCAATGCAAGTTGTAGCTTTTGAAACAATAGAAGTCCATTCAAAGTCTCAACTGTTGGTGCATCAGGCTCAACATTTTGGTTTCGTTTCTGGGACCTAGGATGGTGCAACTGTAGAGATTCTCACACTCTTATGGTGTTATGGAATAGGAGGCTGTGCATGGGTGTAGATGGGATAGATGGCGTCCACAATTGTGGCTAGCATTCCGAAACCCATTTGGCTAGGTTACGAAACCCAAATCGGAAGGAACCGATTCATTGGATTGAGATTGTGAAGATAGGTATTGTTAGGGTAGGAAAAAAAAACAAAACAAAACTTAAAAAAAAAACACACACAAAAAACTCAAAACTCAAATCTCAAACACAAAACACAAAACTCCAACCCTTCTAATTGGACAACTGATGTGGCAACATTGCAATTGATGGTTTATTTTTCTTGCCCTTGTGATGATCAGTTACATATGTATTCATGATTGACAACTAATAAAGCACATAGCTTACTCTTGTGGCTATCTTTTGAAGATTATGCATCATCGATGTGTGAAGGAAGGAGATTGTTGAGATGACAAGCTCAACACATGCGGACATTGATGATGGACCGCTTGGTTAGATGGGTCTACACATCTACACTTAGCATGTCAGTGGTCATTATGACTCACACATGGCCACTAACTCATTACTTATTATATTCAGATTGTTACACCTATCTACAACTGGCATAGTTATAGCACCAGTCGACTAGTGTAATCGGTTATGCATTGTTTGACTTAGTAGGCCACTTTCCTTTATGTTGTATCTTATCTATACTTTGTGTATATTGTAAAGTGTGTGGAAGAAGAGGAAGAAATCATCAAGAAAATGTTTTGGCCTCCATCTCTCTTCTTGTCTCTTGAGTGAGCTTCTCCTTGTGCATTCTGTGTGTGATCGGCGCAGCATCTTGAGCAAGTCCCCCCACCATGTGATTCTTGACATGGTATCAGAGCCATGCCACTGAGAGATGTTGATTTCAAAGGCTGAAGCAAAGGAGAAGAAGCAAGGTTCGAGCAAGAAAGCCAGAGGTAAGAAGCTCTCCCATCCCTCCACTCTTTCTCTTGGATATTGCCTGTGGAGGCACCGGAAGCAAGGCATTGGAAAAATCTCAGATTGCAGTGAGATTTGGTGTGTGCGAAGAGCATTGTTTATTTTGTAGATGAGCTTTGGGCATCTGAGGCCATTTCAGGCCCTGATTTAGAGTCGTAAGGTTGCGGACTGCAGTTTCAGGGTACACTATGACTTCGACTGTATTGACCGAAAGTGGGTGTGCAGGTTACAGATTTCAGATCTGTAAGTTCAAAGGTGTTTACCAGCAAGTAAACACAAGGTTTATCTACAAACTGGTTGCAGATTGCATATATTGTTGAGCAGACAGTGAAAAAGGCTATCTGGTGTATTGCTATGCACTACAGGTCGAGGATTATAGAAGATTTGCTTGCTGTTTGGTATTAGTTTTGTGATAATGGCAGAGAATAGTAGAAGCCCCATCATTGAAAAGCTTGACAAGAACAACTACCCTTCATGGAAGTTCCGTGTCATGAATTTCCTTATTGGAAAAGGCCTCTACGAGTTTGTTTCACGTGAAAAAAAGGAGCTGGAGGTGAGTGATCCTCCAACTCTGCAGAAGAGACAAAGGCACAGAAGGAATGGAATGCAAAAGACAAGAAGGTCATGTATTGGCTGTCAGCAGTAATTGACAATAATATGCTAGGATATATCAGAAATGCAGAGAATTCATATGCAGCTTGGACCATACTTGAAAGTATGTTTTCTGTAAATACAAAGGCACGAAAGATTCAACTCAAGCAAGAGTTGAATACATTAAATAAAGGGAAGATGTCTATCAATGAGTATGCATTGAAGGTAAGGAGCATTGCAGATGCCTTGGCAGATTGATGCAATGCCCGATGATGATGATTTGGTGTCGTCTACCTTGGGTGGACTTAACAATGAAAAGGCTTGGAAGTCTTTTGTAACTTCCGTATATATTAGAAAGCCATTTCCAGATTTCGATGAGTTGGTCTCCCTTATGATCACTGAAGAGATCAACATGCAGAGTGAGATATTTGAAAGAAGTGGTGAATAGGTCCAAGCTTTCTACTCCAGTTCAGGAAGAGGACGTGGCAGGTTCTCCTCAAGAGGCCGTGGTACAGGACATGGTAGTGACAAAACAGATTGAATCAGCAATTTGGTGATATGCAGGTTTTAGGAGGTCGTGGTAACTTTAGAGGCAGGGGAACTTTAGAGGAAGAGGTGGATGGCAAAACAGAGGTTCTAACAACTGTGGTATTGTGTGTCACTACTGTGGCAAAACGGGCCATATTGCAGCCTAATGTTATGCTAAGAAAGATGATATCCGCAGTGGTAAGTTGTAGCAAGGAAACTATGTATCGTCTTCACGACAGAATGAAGACAAAAATGAACGTCTGTTTGTTATGTAGCATATGCTGAATGCTATTACAGGAAAGGGAACACATGATGATATTTGGCATGTCGATTCAGGTGCATCCAATTATATGACCAACCATGCAGAATGGTTTGGAGAGATGTAGGATTTGCAAAATGCTGGTTATGTGCAGACGGGTGATGATTCATGCCACCCAATTTCACACATTGGAAAAGTTCACTTGTCCTTGCATGATGGTAAGACAAAGAGTCTTTCAGATGTATTACATTTGCCATCTATTACAAAGAACTTGGTGTCAGTCGGTCAAATGGTAGAGGAAGGGCTGCAAGTGAGATTTAATTCAAAGGGCTGCTTTGTAGAAGACTTCAATGACAAGTGTAGGTTAGTTGCAAAGGGAAGTAGAGTTGGACGTATGTTTACTCTGGATGCTGGAATTCCTACTATGAATGCTACTATGTATGCTAAAGGAAAGGGTGTTGTTGCAGATATTGAAATTTGGCACGAACGCATTGGACATGCAAATGTACAAAGGCTAAAATTAATGCAGTCCAAAGCATTGGTTACAGGTTTGCCTACATTTAGAGTTGCAGAATTTCATAAGATATGCAAAGCATGTGAGTCTGGTAAGTAGGCAAGACAACGCTTTTCACATGACAGAGATGCAAGCAGAAATATCCTTGATGTTGTGCATACAGACATTTGGGTGCCTACACAAAATGTGTCTCTTGGAGGCAGTTCATACTTTGTCACATTTATTGATGATTGTTCTAGAAAGCTATGGGTATATTTTATGAAGGAAAAGAGTGAAGCGTTTGAGCACTTTAGAACTTCCAAGGCTGCAGTTGAAAGAGAAACAAGCTTGAAAGTAAGGTGCTTGAGGTCAGATGGAGGGGGAGAGTACCTCTTGAATGAGTTCAGTGATTTTTTGAGGTCTCATGGGATAAAGAGACAGTTCACATGTAGGTATACCCCACAGCAAAATGGGGTTGCAAAAAGGAAAAACAGGCATATTGCAGAAGTTGCACGCGCCTTGATTGGCTGAAAAGAATATGCCTAAGCATTTTTTGTCTGAGGCTGTTCATAATGTTGTTTATATTATGAACAGAACTCCCACATCTGCAGTTCATGGTATGACCCCCGAAGAATGTTTTACAGGTAAGAAGCCTGATGTCTCACACTTGAAAGTGTTTGGCTGCATTGTGTATGTTCATGTGCCAGATGAGTTGCGAAAGAAACTGGATCCAAATGCTGAAAAGTATGTCTTTATTGGATACTCTTTAGAGCAAAAAGGGTATCGCTGTTATAACCCTGTCACATGTAAGTTCAGAGTAAGTAGGGATGTCATCTTTGATGAAATGAGCAGTTAGTATGCATCTAGTGGTGATGCATTGGATGATGATGATGATCATGACACTCATGTATAGGCTGAAAAGCAAGAATCACGGACTCTTAGTGGACAAGAGACATCATCTGGTAGTCCTTGGTTTGGGAGACTAAGGAGTACCTCTACATCTTCAGGTACATCTAGTAGCACTACAAGTAAAGACAAAGGAAAGAATAAAGTGTCAGATGGTATTGATGCAGTTTTTGATGGAGACTCTAGTGGCTCGGAGAACTTAGATAGTGAGCTTGGTATTCCTTCTGTGAAGACACCAGGTGTATAGAGAGCTCATAATAGTGTAAAGGCTCCATTGAGTGATCCAGTGGTATGCAGGTCTAGCAGGGTGAGATACCCTGTTAAAAGATTTGGTTTTGAAGGTTATGCAGCTCACCATTATGCTTAAATGGTGAAATTAGTCGAGGATGTTGAGCCCACATGTTTTGAGGAGGCTATTGGTCATGCTCATTGGGATGTAGCAATGGATGAGGAGATGGTTGCATTAGAGGCCAATAAGACTTGGGATCTAGTATCATTACCGAACGGTAAGAAATCCATTGGATGTAAGTGGGTTTATAAGATTAAGCACAATGCATATGGTTCTATTAGTAGGTACAAAGCTAGGTTTTGCAAAAGGCTATGCCCAGACGTATGGCATAGATTATGATGAAACCTTGAGTTCGGTTGCTAGGATGACAATTGTCAGATGTGTGATTGATTTGGCAGCAGCAAAAGGTTGGAGGTTGTAGCAAATGGATGTGAAGAATGCCTTCTTGCATGGTGATTTTCAGGAAGAAGTGTATATGGATCAGCCAGCAGGTTATGAAGATTTAGAGCATCCCATGTATGTGTGCAGGTTGAAGAAGGCGCTCTATGGGCTCAAGCAAGCACCTAGATCATGGTTTGACAAGATTAGAGAGTATCTTGTCAACATTGGCTTTTATGTTTCTGATGCTGATCACTCACTTTATGTGAGAAAGGGAGATGCAAGTTTGGTCATCATAGTCATCTATGTGGATGACTTGATTATTATAGGTGGTAGTGATAGTGGGATTGCTGAAGTCAATGATTTTTTGAAGAAGAAGTTTGAGATGAAGGATTTAGGTGAGCTAAGGTACTTCCTTGGCATTGAGGTGATCAGATGTGATGATGGTATATGGCTGTCCCAAAGACAGTATGGCTTGGATATGTTGTCCAAGTATGGTATGACTGCATGCAAATCACTTTCAGTCCCGTTGGAGCAGAATGTAAAGTTGAGTGCTGATGTTGGGAATGAGATAGAAGACCCTACTATGTTTAGGAGGATAGTGGGGAGTTTGATCTACATGATCATTAGAAGGCCAGACTTGAGCTACGATGTTGGTCTTATGAGTCAGTTTATGCAAGTACCTAGAAAGCCACATTTGGATGCAGTCAAACGCATATTGAGATATGTGAAGCCCACATTACATTATGGACTTTTCTATGAGGCAGGTACAGATGTATAGATGTTTGGATACACAGACGCAGATTGGGTTGGTAGTATGTCTGATAGAAGATCTACCAGCGGATACATGTTCTCTCTTGGTAGTGCAGTAGTTGCTTGGAGCAGCAAAAAGCAATCTACAGTTGCTTTGTCGAGTACAGAGGCTGAGTATAGAGGTGCTACAGTTGCATCATGTAAGGTAGTATGGTTGCAAAAGTTATTGGCTGATTTAGATGTGCAGGTGGAAGGTGCAATTGTCATTTATTGTGACAACATGAGCAGTATACAGTTGGCTAGGAACCCTATGTTCCATGCGAGGACAAAACATATTGAGGTACACTACCACTTTGTGAGAGAGAAGGTACTAGCAGGTGAGATTGACTTGGTGTATGTCAGCACACAAGATCAGATAGCTGACATCGTCACGAAGGCATTGGGTACAGAGAAGCTTCAAAAGTTTCGAAGCTTACTTGGAGTTGCAAAGATGCAGTTGAGCTTGAGGGGGAGTGTTGAGATGACAAGCTCAACACATGCGGACATTGATGATGGACTGCCTGGTTAGATGGGTCCACACATCTACACTTAGCACGTCGGCGGTCATTATGACTCACACATGGCCACTAACTCAGTACTTATTATATTCAGGTTGTTACACCTATCTACAGCTGGCATAGTTATAGTGCCAGTCGACTAGTGTAGGTGGTTATGCATTGTTTGACTTAGTAGGCCACTTTCCTTTATGTTGTATCTTATCTATACTTTGTGTATATTGTAACGTGTGTGGAAGAATAAGAAGAAATCAGCAAGAAAACGTTTTGGCCTCCATCTCTCTTCTTGTCTCTCGAGTGAGCTTCTCCTTGTGCATTTTGTGTGTGATTGGCGCAGCATCTTGAGCAAGTCCCCCCACCACGCGATTCTTGACAGAGATGAACAAAAAAGGAAACGTAGAAGAGGGAAGGAACAAGGGGTATAGGTAAGAGGAGATAGTGAAGGAAGAGGGGAGGAAAGAAGTAGAATACCCCACACCCAATTCCCATTCCCAAACCCGAAACATGCACAAAACCACCACACTCTTTACCCACCCCTTCTCACACGTCACTCACCTTAACACACATTGAACCCTAACCAGTTCACTTTCACTCACACCCATCACCCTAACTCGCACACCCCTATTTTTCTTTCACATCCAAACCCTAACTCCCACACATATAAACTCTAACTCCCACATATCCATCCATTTCACTTGCACACATAGGAGTTCACTCGCACACATTAGTTTACTCACACACATTAGTTCACTTGCACACACATAGGAGTTTACTCACACACATAGGAAAGCCTGATTTTGCACACCTCACTCTTGGGAGTTTTTGAATCAAAGTGTTGCAAAGTGCCTTAATAACTTTCAGATTTTGAAGTTAAGAATTTGAAGTAAATATCTTACTGACTTAAGAACTCAACAAGGAGGTTGTTAAACTAAGTAACCACCTCACCGTATTGCAAGGACCTAGCACACATTTCACTTAGCACCTAGGCAACCTTGGCAACACACACTAGGCTAACATTACTTTAGGTCATTTAGGATCATAGTACACAACTACAACAATCACTTTACATCTACATAAAGGACACATTACAATTCATTAGTTGGGAGATTGTCCAACTAACCTGCCATCATCATGTGCTCCTTTCCAACCATTACAAGGGCTAGATGAGTAAAATATTTTTGACCAAAAGCTACCATAAGTCCTAAGCCCCCGTTGAATCATTTTGAACCCCATTCAAAGAAAGTACCAAGGTCACAACAATTGAGAGGAGAAGACAAACATTGAGCCCATAATTTCACCACTTGCACTGAATGCAAGATCACAAGACTCATTGACCAACGAGAGACAAATTTGAAGGATAGAAACTTCAAGAAATGAAGTTGCAAAATCCAAGAAGCACTGACAAGCACATAGAGAGTTGAACAAGATTACCCACACCAAGAAACACACTACCATTGTAAGAAGAGTTGAGGAGTTTGTCATCTGGCCATTAAGAGCCTTACACTCTGTCGACATGCCTAATAGTGGACTCAACCTTAGGTCTCAAAGTCATAAAACTTGATGAGTCAACACAAACGAGTGAACATTCCCATCCATCTATCCATTCACATGTTGCTAGAGCTAGCAACACAAGAGCCTAGGCCATAGCTAGTAGACTAGATGGTGATAGATAAATTTCCAAGGGATGACCTTAGATGCATTGAGTGGAGCATCACTCACATGTATCCAGACTATCCAACATGCAAGGTTTCATGTAGTACACTAACTAGGTCTACCATGCCTAATATACAAAAAGTAAAAGCCACAAACATTGACCTAGAAGATGAAGAGCTAATCCCTCTTGCATAGCTTAGGGTCAAACTAACTACCAAGCAAGAGCTCATCATTGACACTCTCATAGATGAAGGTTCAGATTCCAACATCTTGACCTATGAGGTATGGACTAAGACAACATGATTAGAGGTTCAGATTACAACATCTTGACCTATGAGGTATGGACTGAGATTAGAAAACATGATCAAAGGTTCAGATTACAACATCGTGACCTATGAGGTATGGACTGAGATCAAACAATGTGAACTCATCCCAATCAATGCAGCTATCAAGTCATACAGAAGAGGATCAGCCTATTCCCTCTTAGGACAATGCAAAATTCTCTTGACTATTGAGATTGAAAGCATACCCATAGTGTTTTATGTCCTTCAGAATCGAGAAGATATGGAAAATGAAGTCTTTCTTGGAAGACCTTTTCCGCCTTTTCCCTGCATCTTTTTTATTTCCTTTTTCTTTCTTCGTATTGGGGTTAACATTACCTCCCTCCTAGACAAGTGTCAGTCCCATGGCACTCATCGTCGTAGGTTGCAGGCATTATCATGCATCGAAGACGTGGGTGGCAAGGACGTCGGTGGTTGCCATGTTAATGTGAAAACCAAAGTGCATGTGCAGTAAACATTCTTTCCATTTTTTCCATGCTTTTTATCTAGATTTTATAGCATTGTTCCACAAACCCAAAGGTAGTGAGCCTTCCTAACATGCTACCCTTAAGCATACATATAACACATAAACAACTTATTTATGACACACATAAAAAACAATACATCAGTTAGAAGATCAACCTGGTTCCTTGTATAGCAATGGGTTAGTGAAGTAAGGGGCTAAGTTGATGGAAAAACTTGTTGATGAAGATGGGGAGTACACTTGAAGCGGGGTAATGAATTCACACCAGTCACATCCAAGGCGAACCATGACACAATAACGAAGCCTCAAGAGAAACATGGAAACCCTAAGAGCATGAGCAATCCTGGCGTTGACCAATCTTGCTCATATAGGCTTGAACCCCCAGCTGTGCTAAAACCTAGGCAAACTCCTAGAACCTTGCATGAGATAGCAACCGAGCGAGCCCTCGTTGAACATAGAAGTGTCGTGGAATGCTTAACTGAGTTGGATGCTAAGCTCAAGGTGTTCGCACGGGTCTATGTCCTTGCGGACATGGGTGCATTCCCTAAGGAGCAGCTTGGAGATTACTTTCCCTTCCCTTTATCTTGGGAAGACAAGAACACCTTTATGAGCACTATAGCAGGCTCCTACGCGAATGCTTGCAACTCATCTCAGGCGAGGAAGCTGACAAACTACGCTTAACCATCACATTCAATGAAGTGCTCTACCGACTGAATCTCATAGACATAGAGCAACTAAAGCAATTGTTAGCAGGCCAGAGTCAATTTGAGCAGCGTTGGTGTGAAGGCCACGTTGCAATGGCCGAACCAGGCCAAGAAAACCCTCTGTTTGATAAAGTTCTTACTGAGGAGGAGTTACATTTTGCCAGTAGACTCGGACAAGGTTCCATGCTACTCGATGTGGTGAAATATTTATAAGTATTAAGTAAGCTACCACGTGTGCTAGATGCATGTGCCACGCTTCAGTACAATCCCGAGTTCTACCATTGGTTTCTATCCTAGTGAAGCAACAAGGGCTCGGACAAATGTATGTGCACATATATATCCAATGATTTTCGTATCACCTTGTATAGACATTATCAACACACACAAGCCATAACAAGTCAAGCACAGATAGACAAATCGGGGCTGCCAAGCTACGCTAGGCCGGTTCCATGTTCACCAGATCATGCCCACCTTCGGGAAAAGAGCATGTGCTCCGCATTACCACCATGGTAGCTCTGTCCAACATCCCTAAGGACGTAAGCAGGGCGTAGTCTCTCTCTCTCTGTACACAATCCCCTCCCCGGACTATCCTTTCAAGGAGGAGCCTTCCAAACGCAGAACCACCAACCGATCCAACTCGGCGTGAGTCAAGACCTGCTTATAGTCAACAGCCAGAGGGACACCACTACAAGAGTTCAACATATTCCACACTTCCTCTTCTAATCACATATGTTTGACAACCCACCCCAAGTCCCTCCTATGGGAACAATCTTATCCCGTATTAAAGCCTAACTCTTGGATTGCATTTTGTAAGTTTCTAGAATAAAAACATGGAGAACCACGGTCAGTTGGCATGCAAGGACGCTCTTCACACATGCCGGGAACATGCGGCATGTGCCCCTCCACCGGTACGCTACGTGCCCATCCTCAAGAGGTACACGAAGAAGCGAGGCCCTAAGCGACACCATCCTGGATGAAGGCCGAAGAATCCTCAAGCCAAGAAAGTTGAGGCTCAAAGAAAAGCGCAGCATGTGGCAATGCCAGTTGCATGCATTAGGTACTCACGAAGTGACAAGGTGGCCCGGGATAGAGAAGAATTTAATGAATTGTTCAAAGACATTCTAGAAACGGTAGCGGCCCAGGACTACACCATTCATGTCCCGGCCGACATGTTCCTTGCCCAGCCTCACAAGAACCTCGCACTAGCACCGCCCCGGTCGCCTAGCCAACCAAACTCACCCCACATATACAAGTAGCTCGACAAGTCAAAATGCCATAAATTTTTGTTTTTGATGAGTAAAGGGGCAAGATCCCCACTTCTACACATTTCTGTTACCTCTCGTTACTATATGCGACCTTGACAAGCAATGAAATAGGCATCCCAATAGACATTAAAGAATTCTAAAAAATTATGTCTTAGCATGATTGCATTTGTTCGATGTACTTAATGCAAGAGAGCATATACTCTCACAAAGTGACAAGTGGATGTAGGATGACACAGGTCTTCGTGCAAACGTGTCCAATGGCGAGGCCACCGCAAGACTACCAACCGCACACGAACCTCAACACAGCCACGATGCAAAACGTGAAAAATCACCCTTGCGAGTACCCACATCGCACGCACCAAAGCATAGTCATGGGCTCCACTCTTTTCTTGGGCCAATCACTATAGTGAGCTCACGACGGGTGTCCCCGCAATTGCATCAATATCGCAACAACGGCTCCCCTAACAATGAGGCTTGGGCACAATCATCATTGTCATATCCATTTCCTGAACCTTCCAGTCTTGACATTTCCTAGCCAAAAAGACTCATAGCCTCAGCATATTGCAGTGGTTGTACTTTGGCAAAAAAAAAAAGAAAGAAAAAAAGAGACAACAAAGCACAGAGCAATAAGAAGCACCCACGTTCACAGCACCGCACTTAGGGGTCTTTAAATGAGGTGCGTCCAGTGCCCTTGGTCGGCTGGCTCCGTTCCTAATCCTCTAGCCCTTTGTACATCCCCCACAATTGTTCAGGGCACATCAAGGGCAGGACATACCTCAGGAGCCCGCCTTGCCTATGGTTAGACCTGTCACCTTGAACCACTTGCACAATTCTTTTGCACTCCATCTCAATGCTATTATAATCAAAAGTGGTAAGCAAGGCATGAAAGACAATGGAAACGTACACCATACTTTTCAAGCACTACAAATAGCCACTAGCTACCAACAGCTAAGACATCAAGGAGCTCAATTATGCTACATTGCCTTGACAAGACCATAATGATGTAGCTCAACTAAAGAAAGAAGAGGAGGAAATGCCAAAAGCGCAAGGGAAACCTTAAAAGTCCAAGGCAAATGCAAAAGGGAAATGTGCATTTTAAAATACAAAGGCGTCCCTTAAATCTTGTAAAAGAGTGCCAGGCGGTGAAAAATCTGGAAAGCTAAAACAGAAGACAAAGACAAAGGCCAAGGCAAAGAGAAACGAAAGACAAAGGCGCACAAGGAAAAGCGCAAGTCAAACTATTGCAAAAGAGCGCAAGCGCATCATGGTTTAATTCAAGGAGCATCGGGCTCTCACCCATGCAATTTGTAAATGTAGACGGGTAGTGGAAAGGAAGCTAGGAAGTTAGAAGGACAATGGGAAAAAGGGCCTAGGCTACGGCCGGCCATGTAAAAAAGGGGATGACCGCCCAAAAGGGATTTAGGGTTTTGTATATAAAGTTGAAAAGTGAATGAGAAGCTCACTCTTTTGGTTTGTGGCAAAAGGAGTTTTCATCTTCTTTTCTTCTTCTCTTCTTCTCTCCTTCTTGCTTGTGTGTGCTCTTGAGAGAGGGAGTGTGAGAGTGTGAGGGAGTGAGTGTGTGGGAGTGAGGGATCAAGAGGGTGGAAGCTCTTTACCATCTCCTCTTCTCTTCTTCTCTTCTCTTCTCTTCTATTTTCTCATGTGCGCGGCTATGGAGGATGAAGCTTGGAGATGGAGGAGGATTGAGGATGCTTGAGCTAGCATCAAGAATCGTGGAGCTACCGAGGTGTGCAAGAGAGGAGGCTACTCACATTGGCATCAAGGTAAGCTCACTACACTCGTAGGATTGATGGTGCGTCGGCTAGGTGAGAGATAGCCATTAGAGCTCGCTTGAATCGCTTGAAGCAATAAGTGGTTCGTGGGTCTTGGCAGTTGAGCGAAAGCTCCCACACACATACTTGGTGGAGATACATTAAGAAGGAGAACATACTAGTAGAGACTTGAGATACATTCAAGACACTTATGGTTGAGGTCTTTGTTTCTCCTCTTGAAAAAGAGAAATCGGTACGATGATGGTATGGACTAGAGCAAAGAGGCCTCAGTACATGAGTTTATACAAACCAATTCCTCAACCTCACCATATATGTAGAGAGTATAAGTGATGAAGCTCCACAAGTACATGTATGGTTTAGAACCTTCTTTATCATTTGATGTTATGGTGCAAAATCCCACCACTCTTTTCAAAGCCATTGAGCTTGTTGAACAGTATGAAAGGAAGTATAGAAGAGAGTCTACATTTCAGCCTACCTTTGGACATACAAGAATTTTTTAAAAATAGGGATAAGTTGGTAATGTTTATGGCAACAATCATGCACTAAGTGGCAGCTTTAGAGTGCCAACTTATTGATTATTCAATGCTTCAAGACCTCAAGGCAATTTCAAGACAATAAATAGTCTAATATTAGATTTTAAGAAAGGGGATAACAAGTTTAGAACTAGTTGAGCTAATGTTAATCCAAATTCTATTCCTATGGACCTATACAAATAATTGAGAGAAAAAAGATTATGTTTCAAATATGGAGAGAAGTATACAGTTGATCATGCAACAAAGTATGTATACAAGAATGCAAAAACCAAGGTTCATCGTATATTAGCCTTTGAAGATTCAAGGAATGATAATGATGTGGTGAATGTATTTATATTTACCATTAAAAATGAGGATGTTGAGGAGGAAGTTGGGCAAGAACAATTTTATGATATTGTTGACACTTTTCCTTTTGATCTAGATAGTAGTATTTGTTTTTATCTAGGAGGGATTCTTAATGAGACACATGCTACTACTAAAATTTTCATCTCTATGGATGCTTGGAGAGGTTTAAAGGTCCTTAATACACTCTTTATAAAGGGTACCATTCACAGGAAGGATGTGTTTATCTTGATAAGTAGTGGCAATACACACAGTTTTGTGAATAAGCTAGTTGCAGATAGGTTGAATTGTCTTCCCATTGATTTATAGCATCCCATAAGATTTTAAGTAGCAATTGGTGAAGAAAAAATCAGCACTCAAATATGCTCATAGGTTTCCTTATAGTTATTTGAAAATTATGAAGGAAAGGTAAACTTGATTACCTTGAAAATGGGACCCATAGATATTGTACTTGGATGTGATTGATTGATGACCTTAGGAAAGCTTACTATGGATTTCTCATATTTGTATAATGAGTTTTCCATTGATAGGCAACCTATCCATTTAGAAGGACTCTTATAGATATGATTTTTAGCTTATCACCATTAAACAACTCAAGAACGAGTACCAAAGGTGCTCTGAGATTTTTGTTTTACACTTGAACAAAGAGGTTGAAGATTAATCCAAGAATTTAGCTGATAATCTAACTTTGAAAAGCTCTTCTTGAGGAGTATAGGGATTTGTTTGAAGTACTTACTTCATTAATTTCTAAGGGAGAAATGGATCACCCTATAGATTTGAAGCCAAATTCAAAGCCACACATTGTCTAAATGTGAGTGTGAAAAAGTAGCCAAGATAATCAAGGAGCTCCTAGAGATGGGGTTCATTGAGTTTTTCACCATATGCTTCTCTAGTCTTGTTCATGAAGAAAAAAGGTTGATCCTTTAGGATGTGTATTGATTATAGGGATTTAAACAAGATCACAGTGAAGTATAGGTATTGGACCATTTAGAACAAGACACTATAGGATCATTTGACACATATGAGAAATGTTTTTTTAAATGTATTGAGGTATCATATACTCTTTGTTAAGGAGAAAAAGTGTTCTTTTATGCAAATTGAGATGACGTACTTGGGCCATATTTTTAGTGAGAAAGGGATATAAGTTGATCCTAAGAAGGTGTAGTGTATTAGATATTAGCCAACACCTACCACCATTACTTCACTTAGGGGATTTTTTGGTCTATCATCATTCTATTATAGATTCATTAATCAATATGTAGCTAAATCAGCTCCTTTGACTGTCAAGTTGAAGAAGGAATCTTTCTTTTAGGATGCACTTCTGCTGATATAGTAGCTTCAACTAGTTAAAGGAACTCCTTACTTTTGCTCTTGTTCTACTATACCCAGATCTCTCAAGGGACTTTACCAAACAATGTGATGTCAGCAATGACTGTGGCATAGGGGCTGTTTTGTCACATGAGCATAGAGTTATTACATTTGAAAGTCACAAGCTTATGGATAAGGAAATTTCTATGAATGTCTATTACAAGAGATCTACTTGTATGGTAGCCAATTTAGAGTTTAAAGTGATCACTGGGTCCTAAAGTATTTTCTCACTTAGTCAAATCTCACTCCTAAGTAGCATAGGTGGGTAGCTACTTTTCAAAATTATGATTTTGGCATCACTCATACAATAAGAAAAGACAATGTGGTAGATGATTCTCTTTCTAGAATGATGGTATGTGAAGTTTAAGCTATGTGACTGAGCTATGCAATGATTGGATTGAAGAATTATAGGAGGCCTATTTTTGGATGATGAACTCAGCCATGTTTTTCAAAAATTATAGCAACGACTCATGGAGAAAAACTCACGTTATTAGCTTAAAAATGGCCAATATGGCTTAATGATAGGATTGTTATTTCCTCTACTTCTTCTTTTAAGCAAAAAATTATAGAGGAGATTATTCTTTACCTTTAGCTAGATATTTTGGAGTTTTTGAAACATATGATAAGCTCAATAAAAGCTTTTATTATAAAGCAATGTGGAGAGATATTAAGGATTTTGTTATAAAGTGTATGCATTGTCAATAGAATAAGGACAACATGTTGCGAAGTGGAACACGTGGCAAATCTAGCAAATTAAATCTCAATCATAAACAAAGAACTTAGTTGAAAAAATCTAACAAATCAAACATCTCAACTATTAAATGCAAACAATATTATTATACATAAGAGGAATAATTGAATAGATTGAGAAAGACAAGAGAAAAACACATGATTGGGCCCAACCTCCCCCATGGCAAAAGCCATAGTTTTCCATCCTTAATTATATATTTGTATTTATATCTTACATATAATTACAAAGAAAGTACAAATATAAATTGAAATACAGAGTTTTAAGAGTTAAGAGGTATCTTGTAACATATTGTAGTTGTTGCAGAAAATCTTTTGCTTTGAATCTTGACGTTATGACATCACCATCGCATTCGGAGCATGCCAAAACCCCCAAAACAACTCTTGAAGCTTTAAATTCTGATTCCGGATGAGGGAGAAACAAAAAAAACTCAGTTTTCATCCTGTTCTCATGTTTTTTGCACGATCTTGTTGCTTTTATAAAGAAAGCTAGAAAAGCCTTCTAAACTTAATGACATTAAGAAAATAACAAGGTATTCCATAAAAAAATCTTATTTCAACAAAAGCATATCTTAAATCTTATATTTTAAAATAAAATTTATTAAAAATAAATAAATTAGTAGTACTAAGGACAATGATCTAATTATTACTAAAGATGTTTAAAATTATAACTTACAAATAGAGTAATAATTTTAATAATACAATATGATATAAATACATAATATTATATATTATACTTAAGATAACTAATCATAATTATGAAATTTACACTTGGACTTACATTAACACTCGGTGCTACCCAAAGCCACCACTACTTGCTCTTTACATCAACTAACACATTCACAATTGTCTATAAATAAAATAAACAAACAATAGTAAATACTTAGTTGTCTTCAGCTACAAATTAACTTCTTACACAACGAACCCACAGTGTGTACGAGCCCCAATAAATACATATAGTTTTACGAAATCCACCGAAAAACCTCATGGAATCCACCGTGGAATATACCTCTAGTTTTACGGAATCCATCAAAAAACCTCACAGAATCTATCGTGGAATATGCCTCCTAGCATTATACCCAACTGATATGTAGAGCATGTAGCGGTGGCTTTGGGTAGCACTGGGCGTTAGCGTAAATCCAAGCGTAAATTTCATAATGATGATTAGGTATCTTAAGTATTATGTATTTATATGATATTATATTATTAAAATTATTACTCTATTTGTAGGTTATAATATTAAACTTCTTTAGTAATAATTAGATCGTTGTCCTTAGTACTATTTATTTATTTATTTTTAATATAGATTATTTTAAAATATGAGATCTAAGATATACTTTTATTAAAATAAGTTTTCTTTATGGAATACCTTGCTATTTTCTTAATGTGGTTAAGTTTAGAAGGCTTTTCTAGCTTTCTTAATAAAAGCAAAAGGATTGTGTAACACCATATTGGGGAATATGGGAATTTCCCATAAGTTTGGGACACATGGTCAAATCTTTGGATTTGTCATATCTTGAACACTTTAACTCCAAATTGAGCACTCTATAGCTCAATAGATTCCATTTTCCAAGCGCTTTCCAATGATATGTCACATCATATGGTTTTGAGAAACTTATGGACATGTTATCCGAGTGCCACTTTTTAAGTATTGAAAAAATGGGAATTGGGAGATTTCCAAACTCACTAATATTGTGTTGTGTGCAAAATAGGAGAATAGGGTGAAAACTCAGTTTTTTTTCGTTTCTCTCTCATCCAAAATCGGAATTCAGAGCTTCAAGAGTCGTTTTGGGGTTTTGGCACGCTTTGGACACGATGGTATTGTCAAAACGTTAAGATTCAGAGCACAGAATTTTTTGCAGTAAGTGCAGCATGTTACAAGAGACCTCTTGACTCTTAAAACTCTATGTTTTAATTAATATTTATTTTGTAATTATATATACATAATGAATGCAAATATCCATGTAAAATTATAATCTATAATTAAGGATGGCAAACCATGGCTTTTGCCTTGGGGAAGGTTGGGCCCAATCGTGCATTTTTTCTCTTATCTTTCTCAATCTATTGAGTTATTCAAATCCTCTTATGTATTATAATATTGTTTGTATTTAAAAGTTGAGATGTTTGATTTGTTAGAGTTTTTTCACTAAGTTCTTTGTTTATGATTGAGATTTGATTTGCTAGATTTGCCACGTGTTCTACTTCGTAACACAACTCCCATAAGCCATGCAATCTATTGCAGCCACTACCTATTCCTAATGGCAAGTTGATGCATAGTACCATGGACTTCATTATTGTCTTACCTTCTACAAAAAGGGGATGGAATAGTATCTGTGTGTTAGTGGATAGACTTACCAAGATAGCCCATTTCGTTCCTTCCAAGATACAATTCGCTGCCTCACAAGTGACTAATCAGTTTATGAAGCATATCTTTAGATTATATGGATTACCACATGTGATTATACATGACAAGGATTCAAAGTTCATGAGTAAATTTTGGCATGCAGTGTTCAACTCCATGAATATTAAATTTGTTATTTTTATAATCTATCATCCACAAATTGATGGCTAGACAAAAAGGATAAATAAGTGGTTAGAGACTTACCTTCATCATTTTTATCGTGATATGCAATATGCACGGGATTCTTAGTTGCATTTGGCCGAGTTTAACTATAATGACTCCACTCATGCTAGTATTGGAGTTTCATCCTTTGAGGCTATGTATGGTTATAAGGTACCCTTACCCACAACCATTTTCAATGAGAAAATCAATCCTCATGGAAATAAGAATTGAAAAGAATGTAGACCCTTCTTCACTAGTATAAGATGAATCTTAGGAAGGCCCAATATCAAATGAAGATGTGCATATATGAGAAGAAACAACCTTTAGATTTCCAAGAAGAAAAATTTGTTTTATTAAAAGTACCCAAGTCTCATTACTCTACCTTGAAGATGTGGATAGATGAGAAGAGACGACCTTTAGATTTCCAAGAAGAAAAATTAGTTAAGTACCCAAGTCTCGTTACTCTACCTTGAAGGATGGATCCAGCAACAAGCTTGCTCACTGGTTTTATAGACCCTACAGGATCCTAAAGCACATTGGAGACCTAGCATATAGATTGGAACTGCCCTCTTCTACTAAGATTCATAATGTGTTTCATGTTAGTTAGCTCAAGCCATTCTATGGTACTCATGTGGATACAATTGATGAGCTGCCACATCTAGAGATGAAGAAGGTCTTATTCAGTACATCCCTAATGAAATCATAGGTTAGTGTAAGAAGAAGCTTCACTCTCATTCTATCATTGAGTATTTTATTAGTGGAAAGTTCTTCCGCGTGCTTGAAACTATATTAGATGTATTTCCTTACCTATAAGATGCATTAGTAGTGGCTAAGACATAACTATAGTGGAGCTAGTAGACAAGGTTCAAACAATACTCTATTTTAGAACAATTTTTATTTTGCCAAAATTTTAGAAATATGCCACCTACATAGAATCAAAGTACTTTTCAATAGCTACATTTTGACATGTGCATGTTTCATTTGGATGCTTCTCTAAGAAGTTATGACAAGTCTTGTTTAAGAGGGTCTGCTCTTACAATAGGATATCTATTCATTCTTGAGCTTGATTCTTGAAGACTTAAAGGCTCCAATATCTTTTGAAGACATCGCAATCATGCATATGGTTGAGGCTTACCTTCATATCTTCATTTTAGTCAATATATCTTCAATCTTTCATTCATTTTTTAAACTTTGTATAGCTGAAATTAGAGTAGAACTTTGTTTTAACCATCCTTCCAACCATTGTAAATTTGTTTTTGTGGGCAATAACCTTTGGACAAGATGGATTGTAAGAAGTTGGGAAGAAGATATATTTTAGTGTGGAATTATTAACAATATATTATCACATTGACATAGATATAAAAGGGGTGAGACATAAATTTTCACATCTTTGAAAATAATAGAATTATTATCTCTCACCTCACCTCCTTATTCATAGCTTCCATGTCTTCTCGCTCTTCTTTCCTAATTTTCTAGTATTTCTCTCTCATCTTCACTCTTTTCTCTCTCGTCTGCTCCTTTTTCTCCAACCTCTCACCTCTCTCCTTTGATAGATAAAAAGATTTTCTTCATATTATTGAAGTTATCATAGTCATAAGAAATTATTTTTTGAACTTTAGTTTCCTCCACTTCCATTTTATCAATTATTAAAAAATATTCTCTTATTGAATGAGAAATTGATATATTTCACACTCATATTATATCTCTAAGCTGAAATTGATGAAGTAAAAATCATGTGTTTTATTTTTCTACGAGCCAATGCATTTGCTATTATATCATGTATGGCCTCCTAGCCTTGTTGACTAATCTTGATTTTATCAGATGCTATTTAAACTTTTTTCACAATGAAACTATTAACAACATTCATAAGAACCTCATTTAAAGAAGTAACATAGAGTACTCAATGTCGAGGGTCTCTCAAAATTCCAACCAGATGCTTGCTTTTTAAGAATGTCTTTAGAAGGTCCATTTGCTGAATCTCACCTTAACCTTTGGTATCATGGCAAAAGTTCCTTTAGAAAATAGACATTTACAAGGAATGTAGTATTTTTAGATTGTTTTTCAATAGAAAATTATGAACCTTAATACTTGTATACATATTTTTCATTCTCCAAAATTCAATGATAGTAATAATATTAGAAGTAGTTGATGTTTCCTTTTCTTATAAACTGACAAGAGTTTTCTTGCACCTTTGCAACCTGCTTCTACAATGTTCTTATTCTTCTCCATTTGCTCCAAACATTCTCCTTCTCCAAGATTGAGTATCTTTGTGTGTTCTTTACCATCTCATGTTCTTTGTCTTTAAAGCGTTTTAATCTTTCATCAAGCTTCTGCATTTTGTTTTCTTAATATTATAGTGCTTTTGCAATATATTTAAAGAACTCCAGGATTATAACAGATATTGATGAGTGTTATATAACATTGATTGATAATATTGATGTATACAAATATTTCCATCTAATTATTTGCAATAACCTAGTAGACCTTTTTCACCATCCCCAACAAAAGTGAGAAATAAAGAAATAAAATTCAAAGGTGGATTTAGCCTAGTACTAAGGTCATTATGATAAAAGGAAACACCTACCCAAATATTCATATTTTTCTTTTCCTCTAAATGTTATTAGGAATGAATTGTTATATCTAGGCCATCCTTGCTATAAGTGAACTTTATAATAGCATACTCTTCATCCACATACACATGCAATCTACCTTCCTCTTATGATTGGCTATGTCCCTAAGTGGTTTTATTAGGAAACGTAAGGTAGGAGAGAAAATAAAGTGGATTAAATTTTTGTTATTAGGAATGAATTGTTGTGTTCATAATAGCGTACTCTTCATCCACATGAACATGCAATCTACCTTCCTCATATGATTGGCTATGTCTCTAAGTGATTTCATTAGGAAATGTAAGGTAGGAGAGAAAATGAAATGGATTAAGTTTTTAGTATAATTATTTTTTAGAAGTATTAGAGCGAAAAAGAGAGCATGAAAAATACTTGGATCCATATATAATATGGTTAGTCACCATTAGAGATGGAAGAGACCATATTTTAAGAGGGAAAAAAAAATCACATTTTAGTGTCATAATTAATCAACCTACTACTAACGTGGTACTAAGGAGTACTGGAGTATAAAGTGGGTATATAAAGACCTCTACAAGATTCCAAGTACCACATGTAAATGTATTAAAAAATAAAAACTAATTTGGAGGGAATTTAATGTAAAAATGCATATAGAAAATTAGTATTTCAACTTGCAATATGATAGGGTACCTTTTAAGAAAAAGTAATCCATTTTTAATGAAAGTTTTAACATTTTATTTTAGAGAAAAAGCTAAGTCCAAGTTACTAATGTGGCACTTTTGAAAGAGAGGCAATGCCAACTTGGAGGATGAAAAAGCCTAGATATTAGGGTGAAAAGAAAGGGAGAGCCCCTCCTTTCTAGGTAGAGTTTAGCACAAAACGTAGGATGAAGCCTATGAATGTAGGGGGGCAAGGGACAAAAAGGTCTGTAACAATGACCATTGAAGAGAAAAAATGTAATTAAGAACTCCTAATCAATTTCCTACAAGGCCCTTTTTGAGTCCATATTCCTAATCAATTAAGGTTTTCTATTTAGTTTCTTAAAAGGATATTTTTGAGTCAGCATCCCCCTTAATAAAAAAATGAGTTTGATTTATGTAAATTGTTGAGCCAATGGCATCAACCATGTTTTTGTGAGATACTAGAAGCCAATCTCCTAAACTTCAAAGAATTTCTCCATAGCCCAAAAACCTCCTCAGATTCTATTTGATTATCACAATGACCTCTTCATCTCCCTAATACACAAGCAAGGGGTGGATAGTGAGGATGAAAGTGAAAAATCTATGGATGATGAAGAAGACAATGACATAGATAGTGACTCAATCGACTACAATACCAATAACTAAACAATAGAGTAGATATCAATTAATCTTAAGCCCTTATATATAGAATGTTTGCTCATTAATATATAGTTAGACTTAAAACAAAATATGATTGGATGGAGTACCTAAAGGTGTTAGATTACGAAAGAATGGAATATCTTCATTTTAAAAAAAAGCCCACTCTAAAATAATCTTGAATGATAAGAAAAGAGATGCAATATTTGATGCTCCATCAGCAAAGAATACCAATTGAAAAATAGCTACAAGTGACAATTCAAAACTGGAAATACCAGGACCATCTAGATCTCACAAGGCTAGAATGAAACTCATGATTCATCTCATGTGTAGACATCTTAAAAATATCATGCCTAAAAATGAGTTAGAAAGAAAGAGCTAGAAAAAGCTACAAGATCTCCCAAAAAATATTTATGTAATACAAAAAAGGAAATTGATCATGCTTAGCACAGAGGAAATTCCAAACTAGCGAACCCATAGAGGGCCTAGTAAAAAGAAGGTCGACCTTGCTTAACTAAGAAAAACCCCTAAACTGATCTACATATCCAAGGAACTTAGGGTAGTAGATGAACAACAACTAGTCAATCTACTTAAAGAGTATTGTGATGTGTTTGTTGAGAATTACTTTGATCTCAATCTCAAGTAATTGATGCATACTATACCTTTGAATTTGGGTGCTAGGCCCACTAAACAATGACCCTATCCCACAAATCATGCTATGTGCACCTTGTGTAAGAAGAGCTAGATACATTATAAAAAGAATGATTCATTTATAAGATTAAGCATATGGACAAGGTGTCACCCATTATAGTGGTACTAAAGAAGAATGGACAATTTTGAGAATACATTAACTATAAGAAACTAAATATAGCAAAGAAAAGAGAACACCATATTAGAGAATTTAGGAATCTTCCAAGTCCAACTTTCAAATAAGGGGTAAAGATTTGGCCATGTGGCTAAATCTTAACCCATGCTTCAAAGTGGGACTTGGAAAGATAGCCTATATAGTAATTAGGGTAGACTCCACTTTCAAGGGAACAAAATTTGATCATGTGGCCAAATATTAACTATATTGGGAATTCCCAAACTATATGAGAGTTTCCAAATTCCCTAATATAGTGTTAGAGACCATTATCAACTTTTATACATAAACTACATGATTAAATGCATGGTGGAAAATAAATCTTGTAGCTTCTTGGATGGATTTTGGCTATAATTAGGTACAAGTTCATCCTAATGATTGACCCAAGACTACTTTTGCCATTGAATGTGGGGTATTTGTCTAATTGTCATGCCTTTTGGATTGATGAGTGCACCAATCACTTTCCAAAGACCTATATATGTTGTTTCCAAGGATATATTGAGGTGATGGTTGGAAGTACTTGTGGACAACCTCTATGTTTACTCAGCTAGGAGGCACACCTCAAAAAGCTTCAATTAGTCTTCAAGCGATGTTTGCAATACCATGTATCTATCTCTCAATCCCTTGAAGTTTTGACTTTGGGTTGAATATAGGATCATTTTGAGCCATGTTGTATCTTCTCTTAGAATGGCATTGCAATAGATACTTCCCACCTCCCACCAACCACAAAGACATTCAATGTTTCCTTAGATACATTGGCTACTATCACCGCTTTTGGTACTAAATTATGCTTCCATAGCATGGCCCTTTTATAAGTTGTTAATTGTTTGGGAATGGACAAAGGAATGCCATGATTTATATGAATATTTGAAAAATCCTCTAATGATTGTACCCATTTTAAGGGCCCTTGATTGGACAATCACCTTCTGTATGCACATCAATGCATCCAAAATTGCAATTGGAACTGTGTTGTGCCAACTTGGTGAGTATAATATGGACTTCCTAGTGAGTTCTAGTAGTAGATATCTCACTAAAACTAAAATGAATTGCTCCATAAAAGAATGGAAAGGATTAGCAATGGTGTACACCATCAAGAAGTTTCATCACTACTTCTTGGATAACATGTTCACATTTTTTGTAGACCATCAAGCACTGCTCCATTTGGTGAATTAGCCCTCCATTATAAGTTGCATTGCTTGATGGCTTCTATTTCTGCTAGAGTTTTATTTTTAGATGGCTATATGCAAGGGAAGAAAACACTTCATTGTTGATCACATATCTCTTATCACCAATGGAGAGGAAGCAATTGGGATTTGACAATAATCTCCTCAATGGTAATTTGTTTTACATTTAGCAACAAGATTAATCCCAAGTCTTCAAGTTAGATCTCAAACCTCATTAGGAAAAAAACATTATCCATATATCCAAAGAGACCCATTAAAATGGTATGTCTCACCTCTCTCCTAATCAAGACCTGACCCTACTAGATGATTGTTGGTCAACTCTATCGACTAGGGAAAATGATCCTCTTTGCAAATACATTTGTGAGCACAAAATTGAGGGTGTGTTATAAGAAGCACATGGAGGAATTTCAAGAGGACACAGACACAAATGCTATGGTAAGAAAGTTCTACATTCCTAGTTGTGGTGGCCCACTCTCTTTTAAGTTGTGTCACATTTCGTCAAACACTGCAATGAGTTTCAAAAAACCAAGCTCCCAATTAGAAAGGACAAAAGGGAGATTTTTCTTGTAATCATTTGCAAACCCTTCCAAAAGTATGGTGATAGACTTTATGGGACCCATCAGCCCTGATGCCCTGTACTCACAAGCATGCTACATTATTGTAGCAATTGATTACACAACTAATTGGGAAGAGATGAGGGCCATAAGAAATAATGACAACCATGGCAGAGTTCTTGTGGGAGAAAGTCATCTTACACTTTGGCTATCCCATTGAGATTTTCAATGACCAAAGAACTCATCTTTTGAATGACATCATTGAACACCTTTTGTTCGCATTTTTTTTCCTGCATTGAAAGTGTAGTCCCTTCTATCCACAAGAAGATTTCCAAACAGAAGTAAATAATAAAATTTTTGGTTAACATTTTTACAAAAGGTATGTTAGCCTCACGATTGGATTGGGATAGTAAGTTCATGGTTACACTTTAGGCTTATCACATGATCCATAAAATGATAATAGGCCAAATACCCTTCAAGCTAAATTATGGGATTGATGTAGTTATTGTCAAGATTGTGGGAGAGAAGGAAGGAGTCTCACTTGTAGATTTCTTGCTTGCACAATGGGGGAATACACACAAGGGTGGAGGCTGAAAACAGTTTTCCTCTTCTTAGTTATGTAAGCCAAAAGAACTCTCGTACATAGAAATAGAAGAACCCTATATATAGGTCTCAAACCAAACTCAACTAACTAAGGTGGCATACTAACTGAGCCACGAACTAGAGTAGATAAGAATAGTTGTCATCTAGCTATTATTCATGGGCGGTGTACCAACCGCATCTGCAACTGACAAGTCAGTGACATAAATGCACACGGGTCACTTGGCATATCACGAGTGGAGCTCGATATCTCAACACTCCCCCTCAAGCTCAATCCCAATTCCTGCACACAAAGCAGGTCTCTGAACTTGCGCATCTTCTCTGCGCCCAATGCCTTCGTGAATATGTCAGCTACCTGATCCTCTGTGCTGACATAAACTAGATCAATAAGACCTAGTAAAACTCTCGCTTGCACATAGTGATAATGCATCTCAATGTGCTTTGTTCTAGCATGATATACTGGGTTATTTGCCAAGTGTATACTACTCATGTTGACACAATAAATGACAAATGGCCCATATGTAGGGCTGATGCATATCATAAAGTAGCTTATGCAACCAAGCTACCTCACATGCAGACACTGCTGCACCCCTGTACTCAGCCTCTGTGCTCGACAAGGCAATTGTAGGCTGTTTCTTGTTGCTCCAAGTGACTGCAGCACTCCCAAAAGAGAACACATATCCACTGGTAAATCGTCTATCAGAAATACTACTAGCCCAATCAGCATCAGTGTATCCATGAAACTGTATCTGAACCCTAGTCTCATAAAATAGTCCATATTGCAATGTGGACTTCACATATCTGAGTATGCGTCTAGCCGCATCCAAATGTGATTTCCTTGGAGCCTGCATAAACTGACTTACCAATCCAACAACATAGCTCAAATCTGCGTCTGTACATAGTAGGATCTTCGAGAAGCTCACCTGCATCTGCGCTTAACTTCACATTCTGCTCCAAAGGAACTGAAATAGGCTTACAGCCTGTCATCCCATATTTGGATAGCATGTCCAATCCATACTGCCTCTGCAAGAGCCATATCCTACTTGGTGATCTAATCACCTCAATGCCCAAGAAATAATACAGCTCTTCCAAATCCTTCATCTCAAACTTTTGCTTCAATAGCATTTTCACATGAAGGATATCTTCATCACTGTCACTTGTCATAATCAAATCATCAACATAAATGACAAGTAGCATTTTCTCTATTTTTCTCACATAAAGTGAAAAATCTGCCTTGGAAATCTGAAAGCCAATAGTGACAATATATTGTCCTATCTTGTCAGACCATGCTCTAGGTGCTTGCTTCAAGCCATAGAAGGCTTTCTTCAACCTGCAAACAAAACAGCATGCACATAACCTGTTGGCTGCTCCATATATACCTCTTCTTGCAAATCACCATGCAAGAAGGCATTCTTTACATCCATCTGATGTAAAGACCATTCCTTTGATGCAGCCATAGCAATGACTGCTCTTACGGCTGCCATCCTTGCAACCGGACTGAATGTTTCTTCATAATCAATGCCATATGTTTGTGCATACCCCTTGACTACTAATCTTGCCTTGTATCTATTCACAGAACCATCTACATTGTGCTTCACCTTATAAACCCACTTATAGCCAATTGCATTCTTACCTTTGGGCAAAGGTACCAATTCCCATGTAGCATTTTCTTCCAAGGCATCCATGGCTTTCTCCCATTTTTCTTTTCCCATGGCTTGCTCAAAAGAAGTGGGTTCTGGTTCCTGTATCACTTTGACCATATAGGCATAGTGAATGGCTATAAATCCATCATATTTCAGCCTATCCACAGGATACCTAGCTCTAGTAGACCTACACAAAGTATGTTCACTCCCAGGTGCTCTCAAAACATCCCTGGTCTTCCTTACTTCAAGTGTAACAATAGAAGGAATACCCAACTCATCATCAATGCTCTGTTTTGAGCCATTGGATTCACCATCCACATAAGAATGACATGCATTCACATCAAACATGGGCTGATCTACCTTCTCTTTTCCTTTTCGTGATACCTGAATACCACTATCTGCATTGCTTTGAGAAGATTCTCCTGATCTCAATCTGCCTGTCCATGGCGAAGAATGTGAGCCACTGCTATAGGATGCTCTAGGTCCACTTATATTTTGTGACTGCTGCTGTGAATTCTGTGCAACATTACCATTTTGTGCATCTACATCATCAATCACATTTACTGGTTTATACCAGCTACTCATCTCATCAGAAACAACATCTCTGCTCACTATAAACTTACGAGTAGAGGGGTTATAGCATCTATACCCTTTCTGTGCAGAGACTAACCAATAAAGATGCACTTCTCAGCTTTTGGATCCAACTTGGATCTCAATTCATCTGGCACATGAACATAGGCAATGCAACCAAAAATCTTCAAATGAGAAATATCTAGTTTCCTACCAGTATACCTCTCCTCTAGAGCCATCCCATGTATTGCTGCAGTGGGAGTCCTATTCATTATGTAGACTGCTGTAGCAATTGCCTCAGCCCAATAAAAATTTGGCAGGTCTTTTTCATTGAGCATGGCACGAGATACCTCTCCAATATGCCTGTTTTTCCTTTCTGCAATTCCGTTTTGTTGTGGGGTATGACTGCATGAATATTTATGCTTTATGCCATGCTCCTGCAGGAACATTGTAAACTCATTTGAGAGGTACTCTCCCCCTCCATCTGACCTTAGGCATTTTATTTATAGGCCTGTTTCTTTTTCAACCATAGCTTTAAGAGTTTTGAAATGCCCAAAAACTTTACTTTTCTTTTTCATAAAATACACCCAAACTTTTTTGCTATAGTCATCAATAAAAGTGACAAAATAATGACAGCCTCCAAGAGATGCAGCTTTAGTAGTCCACACATCAGAGTGGATTAATTCCAATGGCTTCTTACTCTCTTGAACATGTTTAGGAAATGGTTTCCTTGCCTATTTTCCAAATTGGCAAGCTTCACATACCTTATGCATTTCTACAACCTTGAATTTAGGCAATCCTGCAACAATATTTTGGGCGTGTATTGATTTAAGTCACTGTACATTAACATGACCAATGCGTTTATGCCAGATATCAATATCTGCAACTACACCGGTCCCATGTGCAAACATTGCTGCACTCAATTCAGACATGTCTGCATCCAACGTAAACATTCTTCCCTTCTTCTTTCCTTTTTCTATCAAGCGATCTTTATTTTTCATATCCTCAACAAAGCATCCATGAGAGTTAAATCTGACTTGCAAGCCTTGCTCAACCATTTGACCAACATAAACTAGGTTCTTGGTGATATTCGAGATATGAAATATATCTGATAGGTATTTCTTTTTCCCATCCTGCATAGACAAAGGAATTTTTCCAATCTGCACAATAGGATGTGCAGTATCATCACCAGTCTCTAAAAATCCTGGTTTTTCCATTTTCCTTACTTCGTGCATCCATTCTGCATGACCTGTCATGTGGTTTGATGCACCTGAGTCAACGTACCACACATCGTTTCTTTCTTCTGCACTTATCATAGAATTGGTCATGTGCTGCACCATAAACAAATCCTCATTTTTTTCATCACCCTATCTACTAGAAGATGCATAATTCCCTTGTTGCAATTTTTCATTCATGATGTCATTCTGCTTTTTATAGCAATCCTTAGCCATATGACCCATTTTACCACAATAGTAGCATTCAACATTGCTATTTGCATTTTGGCCTCTTTGCCATCCACCACGACCTCTTTGGCTCCCCCTGCCTCTAGAGTTACCACGTCCTCCTCCATAGGACTGGTTTTCTTGAGTCTGCTGCATATTCTGATTTCTACCATGGCCTCCAGATCGGCCTCCTCTACCTCTGCCTCTACCTCTTCCAGCAATTGAGTAGAAGACAGTTTCTTTTGAAGTTTCTCTGAAGAAGATGCACCACCATTTCTCTGCTCCTCAGAAATTAGAAGAGCAATCAACTCCTCAAAATCAAGAAATCTTTCACGAACTGAAATGGATGTCCGAAACTGTGCATAATCCTTTCCTAGACCATTCAAGATCACAGAAACTAGATCATCATCTTCCACTGGCGACCCAATTGAAGTAAGTGCATCTGCAATCTTCTTCACCTTCATGTGGTAGTCATTGATGCTCATATTTTCTCTTTGCACATTATGCAACTCTTGCTTGAGCTGCATTTTCCTAGCTTGCGTATTTGTGCTATACATTTTTGACAAAGTATCCCATGCCTCCTTTGGCATACTTGCATCTTGAATATGCACAATCATAGAGTCTGAAATGTGATAGATAGCCAGTACATAATTTTCCTGGCTCTCTCATGCCATGCTTTAAATGCCTGCATTTGCTGTTGATTAGGAACATCAGGAAGAACTGGTTCTTCTTCATTTCCTGCAACAAATTCCCAATATCCTTTTCCCATAAGGAAATTCGTCATTCTAAACTTTCATGCTTGGAAGTTGTTCTTGTCAAGATTTTCAGTGACAATCTATGAAAGAGAATCAGACGCCATTACTGAACATTGCAAAAAATTCTGTCACTGCAAAGAACAGAGCTTCAACCTCACAAGGGCAAATATGCAAAACTGACAAAAGTGGTACTTGACCACACAGTCACTTCCTAGTGACGATTTACATCAACAGGCAACAAGGATGATTCTGTAACTCCCAATGTCTCTGCGCACATGCATACAATGCAATTTCTACAGTAACTTTTCACCGACCTGTAGAACAGTGGTCGCATAGCATAAAACTAGGCCTTTTCCTGAGTGCGTGCAGAAAACTTCCGCCTCCAAAATAGGCCCCGAAATGGCCTCAAATAAAAAAAACAGGGTCACTAAGGGCTAAAGCCCTATCCTGCAACATATACTGCCCTCTTGCTTCACCGTGAAGGGCGTCTCAACCTGAGACAATGCACTCTTGCACTTTTCGGCTGTGCTACCTGTTGCAGAGACTTGCTCCCAAAACAGAAGAATGAAAGCAACACTGGTCCTCTTACCAGAACACCGCGAACTTGGCTTGCTTTCTTGAGCTCCTTACCACGAATAAGGCTCCGATACCATGTCAATATTGTGGGAGAAAAGGAAGGAGTCTCACTTGTAGCTTTCTTGCTTGCAAAATGGGAGAATACACACAAGGGTGGAGGCTGAAAACAGTTTTCCTCTTCTTAGTTGTGTAAGCCAAAAGAACTCTCGTACATAGAAATAGAAGAACCCTATATATGGGTCTCAAACCAAACTCAACTAACTAAGGTGGCATACTAACTGAGCCACGAACTAGAGTAGATAAGGATAGCTGTAATCTAGCTATTATTCATGGGCGGTGTACCAACCGCATCTGCAAACTGACAAGTCGGTGACAAAAATGCACAACAGTCACCCTGGCATATCACGAGTGGAGCTTGATATCTCAACAATTATGCTAGTCGAGTGCCTTATCTCAAGCCTTTGTATCATAATTTATGAAGACTGGTAAGGTATACAAGCTTGGATCAAATTCCTTACAAAACCAGAATGCTTGACTAAAACAAAGTCACTCGCAACTCACACCTTGCTTGATGAGAAAGCTGAAAAAATTCTTGATTTGATAAAGATATTAAGTAACAATTCTTTGAGAAAGGTGACATGTAGTGATGTGTGTTAGCGAGAGCGTGTGTTGTACTTGCAACCTTGAAGAATGTAAGCTATGGAGTTGGTGTGTGTATCTCTCTCTAGGGCCCCTGAGCTCCTTGATTTATTCACATGGTATCAGAGGCTCACACTTGAGGTTGTGGGGTTATGGGTTTAGTCTTCAGTTCATGTAGTATGTGACATTTGGGAGCCTTGTATTGGAACAAACCTCATCAAGATGTACAAAAGGTAGTTTTTACTTCCATTTTTAATTTAGTTTTACCAGGTTCAAAGGGCTGCGATAGTCCATTTTGAATGCATTCAATAATTTTGGGGTAGCAAAGATCCCTGATTCCTATAATCCTATTTCATATTGAAAGAGGAGGACCACTTTTGAGAAGGCCCTGAGATTGCAATGCCCCTAAAGATATGGCATGTATTGCAAGAAAGGTGCAGATGCATAAAATTGCATGAGAAAGAAGCTGTGGTATTATCAACAAGTGGTTATTGGCTACCACCATCAAAAAGACCAAGCAAGGAGGGAAAACATGGCACTAAATCATGCTTTACAATTAGAAGTTCAAGTTTACAGACAATAGAGTTAGCAAAAAGGAATAAAAACCGATAGTAGTGATAGCATTGATGGATCTGCAGGGATGCCATCAAGAGTATGATAAGAACAATGATGGGTTGATGTTGGCAATGGTATAGGTGGCCTTATAGCAAAAAAAGGAGGAGAGGGACATACATTTAGCTTGTAAGAAGGTCTGTGCTAATTTGTAGGCAACAACAATGGCTCAGACACAACGACAACAGCTTATACATAATGAAGCATAGTAGAATCTAGTAGCACAATAGATGAGAATCAACAACAGTATCTACATGAAAAGTGGCAGCATAAGCTAAGGATCTAAATTGGGACAGCAACAATGAACCAATAAATGAAGTGTCATAGGCCATGAAGTGCTCTACAATAAAACCAGATGGTCATTAGTGAGGCAGCGGCATTATTCATAGGCCGCAATACAAGACGTAGGAACTACACTTTAGGAGTAGCCAAGGAGATCATGGTGCAGAGTGTGAAGGATATTATTATAGGGAAAATTAAAGAATACAATGATCAAACTCACAAGTCTACTTAGCAAGCAAACGAGAAGGCATAAGGGACAACATAGCATGCAGCCTTATATGCATGGATTGCTTTGAACATGATTGATTGGTGCAAAAGTCCTTGCAAACAACAGGGAAGCAAAGAAAGAAACCTATAGAGTAGCAAGTAATAGCTGTAGAGTGGATTCACACATAGTTATCAATGAGAAAAATAAGCATCAGAAGAAGGCCATTACTACTTGCAATCACACAAAAACCCTATCCCTTAAAGCTATTAGGGAGTATTCAGTCACAACCACACCACCCTTGGTTTTAACCCTAAAAAATGAGTCCTCATGTATTTCAAAGAAAAGTGTGTTTAATAATGATGCAGACGTGGTTGACTATAATATCTTTGAGGATGCATTTGTTGATGACAGTGGTTAATATGATGACCCTACTAGCTTGACGATGATGTTTACACTCCTATTCTATGATTATGAAACCAAGAAAGAAATCTTAGAATTTAAATTATGGCCTTTAATCGGGCTAAAGGAAATGGGTGCACCTATTGATTGGGTGATTGTACAGAATGGTGAGATAGAAATCACGAAAGGACATGATTTTTTGTATGGTGATGTCTCAATACTTGACATGGATATATGCAGTGGTGAAGTTGAAGAAAATGCAAATGTCTCAATTGATGTTTTGGATGCAGAAGTAAGTGTGAATATGCATGATGAAATTGTGGAAGAATGTGATATTGTGCAACCCATTTTTGTTAAGGCTAAATATTTGGAAAATATGCAAGTCAATGCAATGTAGGCTAATGGATGTGACAATAAGAAAGTGAAATACATGGTGGATAACACTTATAGGTTGGAGAATGAGTTAACTCCCAAAATCATTGATTGGATTGAGTACAACCTTGAGTACTCAAAATAATTTCCATAAGAGATATTGACATGTGCCTTAGTTGGAGGAAGACCCATGAGGGGGAAATACCCTCAAATTATGGATTTACCTCAATGAATGCATTTTGGATTGATGCAGCCTGGATATATTACACCACAAATTTATCATTATGTATCCCCTACATTTGATATCTCACTAGTCTTTGGCACCATGCTCCATAAGAGAACAATTGTATCATGTAAAACAATGAGAGAGACTATGCCACTTGTATGTGAGAGGCAAGGTATATGTTAAGGGGGGGATTGAGACATTTATCATAATAAGTATACATATATTTTAGGGGGTTTTTAAAGATAGAGAAATTCATGTATTGGGTGTGTGCTTATGAACACACTCAATAGAGTAGATCTAGGGTTAAGTTTGATCTAAAAGAGAGTATGATAGTGATGTGCAAGAGAGAGAGTGTGTGTTGTACTTGCAACCTTGAAGAATGTTTGCTATGGAGTTGGTGTGTGTATCTCTCTCTTGCCCCCTCCTTGATTTGTTTACAACCTTGTATTGCTATAATCAATTAAAGGCCACAATGAAAAACTCAAGTTTCAAGGCATTGGACCTTATCAAATATGTGTCATTAGTAGGATAGGTAATGTAGATCTAGGAACCTTGGACAATCAAAATTGCTCACTTCACTGGATGTTGTATTAAGCACTACTATCCTCTAGGGTATTACATGTACAAATCATCCATGGAAAAACTTGATACTCCCGCATGATCCATCGTGGTGATTGATAAAACTTGGTATGAACCAATGGGGCAACACACACAAATCACCCATCAACCCTCTATTAGTCTTCTTCCTCAAAACTTCAATATTAGAGCAGCCACTATCAATAACATAAGGACATAGGATGACATTGTAATTCCACTTGCTTAACTCTATACCTAGTTGACTACTACCAAAGATATCACCACTAGTATACTTAATGACAAAGGTGCTAATTACAACACCCTTCAATAAAAGTTACATGGCACAATGGATAGATTCTGAGCAAGGAGCAAAGAATATGCAACAAATATGAGAAGACCGCAAACTACTTTCATTTCAAACAAGTTGATACAAAGATGGCTCTATCCATTTGTGCGCTTCCACTATAAAGATTAGATGGTGATCCAAACATGATAGATGAAAAGATTAAGGTAGCTAGAAGAACTTTGACTGCGTAAAAGATAGATTCACAATGGCTTTGGAGGGGTCTTCCTTTTAGAGCATGTGAAGGTAGTCTTGTCAGCTTGTTCAACCATATGATGAACCTTCCCTAGTTGGCTAGGGAATATTTCCCTTACCATTGGGAGGGCACTACCTCCTGACCCTTACTACGGCTAGTCCCCCTTGAGACCCCCTAGCTAGGGACCACTTCCACTGCCCATGGACCCCAAAATAGGGTCCCTGATAACTCCCATACTCCACAAATCGATGCATTGTGCCTTGAGTTTCTACCAATATAACTAGTATATGTAATCCAAAGACTAGATCCATAAAGGTCACAACTTTTCCATTTGCTAACATAGACTGCATCTAACATACAAGTCAGGACCCGGAGCTCACATAGGGCTTCTCTTTGTAATGGGGGCCTTATAACTTAGAGCACCATGGATCATTGGTAGTACCTTACGAGGGTGGGATATTGAACATATGTAGCACCTTCCATATTATTATTGGCTAGAATTAGGCAACCAATGGTACAACCCATTGATGCAAAGCTAAAAACTATATAGACCAACCTTATTCACTATTAAGAAAGTGTGGAGTATAGTTGATACTAGAAATAGAGACTATTCCAATCTCCTTTTGTGTTCTAACGAGAAGAGAAGGAGCTAAAATCAAAATCCTTTTGGGATGCTTATTCAAACTCATTCGAGACTGCTATGTCAACTAGGTTGACAAGCAGATTCACCAAAATATATATATATAAGACTTTAC